>NC_073229.2:109148750-109461875 GCF_029281585.2 Gorilla gorilla gorilla
ATTATTTTATACAGAAGGACTTATGAAAAAGGCAAGCAGCTGTGAATGGCAGGGGTCCAAGGAATAGTTAAAACTCAATGAGGTTATGCAGAGTCCTTAGAAGACCTGAAGTTCCTTGCAGACAGACCTTGTCATATACCTGTCCTGTGGCTCTCTACAACTCCTACAACAGATCTAGATGCCCAAATCCTTATGAAGTAGATGCATGGGGGATGGACAGTTGGACAGATGGGAAATAGGAAAGGAGGGAAGAGAGCAGGGATGAGGGATGAGGCCACCTCAGAGCACTCAGCATTGGAAAGAAACTGGGAGGAAGCACGCCAGACTAGGAATCTAGTGACCTTAAGACAGTCAAGAAAACAAACAGCAGATTGTCTTTGTCTTCAAAAATAAACAAGTAGAAGAAGAAGCCAGCTGAACTAATGAAAATTGGTTTCCTATGGCTTTCTCCTAGGAAATAAAAACAGCTCACATAGCATTCTTGGTAGACACAGGTGTCTAGGAAATTAATTGCAAGTTAGCCGTGAGGGTGACCAAAAACTTGATCTGCTATGACATTGAGGGTAGGGTATGAGGCCCATGGGCACCAGTACATTAGGACTCTCTACTTCGAATAGTCCTTTCTTCTCTTTGAAGAGCACAAAGACTTGGGTTCATGTGGTCCTGGCGCTGAGCTTCAGTTTGGCTTTAACATCTGCCTTGGGATTGGAAGAGAAACTATTTGAATTTGGTGGCAAATAAAATTCTGGCAACTGATGCCTGGGCTTGGAAGCTGAGGCATGTTGAAGGCCAGCAGGCTGCAAACCCTTGTGGGTTGTGCTACAAGACAGGGCACTGAGTGCTGCTCAGAGGTCACCTTCCTCACCAGGCTAGTCAGAAGGAACCTCCTCCTTTCTCAAACTTCAGCAGTTTGTGCGTCCCTTATATACTTTATCTTAATCAGCTTTCTGTTCATTATTTTTCAGCTTGTTCTTTCTCTCTTAGAAGATCACAGGTTTCCTGAAAGTAGCATCCCTTTGCTTCCCTGTTTTTGGCTCATAGAGGATGCTCAAAGAATATTTGCTGAATGAATTGATCGAAAGACAGACCAATGGAACAGATCGTAGCAATATCCACTGTCTCTACTTCCCTATAATAAACTCTCTCCTCCTGAGCTTTTGTTATGCTTTCTCCTTCTCTCTCCTGAAATCTCCCTTGGAAAGATTATCAAACACTTCCCAGCAGGTAAATTGAATAGTTTCTCGGATGCTACATCCTTCTGGGCCTCTTCAATATGCATTATGACTATCCTACATTGTTTTAGGGACATCTCACTCTTTTGGGTTCTATTGCCTTGCCTTCTCTTGGATAATTTATTCTGAGTCTTCTCACCTTTTCTTCTATTAGCCAACAGCCATCCACAAAACATCAACTTCAAGTCATTTGACAAAATTTTATTGAGCGCCTACTACAGGACCAGATACTGTGTTCATGTCTCTAGGAGAAAATCACCTCATCTGACTTCAGTTACCACCTCCATGAGCGTATGCAGAATCTGCATTGCCAAGAGGCAGGTCAGCTCTCTTTGCACAGTAAATGTGATGCTGTCAAGCAGATAGAACCCTCACTGTGGTTAAAGGAACTGCAGGGTGGCTTGGGGTTGTCTAACATTTCTAAATCATAAACTTCCAGGTTCTGTTTTTATTGTCCTCCCCTTACCTGCTCCTCCCCTGACTGATATTATAAATCACTACCCAACTACATGTCATTCCTCTTTCAAATTGCCACCCTTTACTCCCTTTTCCCACTTTCCAGGTTAAAATTGAATAAATTCCACTGCAGAGAATATCATTTTACAGAAGTAACTAATTTCCAAACCCCAAGGCATTGCTGAAATAATTCTTTCCTCTGATGACACTGCCCCTTCACCAAAAAACACTACTTGCTTTGTAATTTTACATATCATTTCCTCTGTACTTTCTTCTCAGTTCAGTGTGACAGCCATTGCAGACATCTCCCGTAGGAGATGTGCCGTCTGTGTGCAGTAAACAAATAGCACTATGAGGTCTCTGCCCTATAGAGGCTCCCTCCCTTTTTGATGGGGGAGTAAGACAAAGCCTCAAGAAAGAAGTCAGTTCTGTCCCACATTTTTATCTGCCTCCAGTGTGGGTGCTCTCCACTGAGTTGCCAAATTCTTCCTAAAAGTTTGAAAAATCTCTCTCCCCTATGGCAAGTTTCCCGAAGCAGTTATGACCACATCTGCCTCTACAAGGGAACCCCCCTTATGGAAAGAATCCAAACACATGAGCCTTCTGTCTCCAGGATCAAGTTCAGGCCTCCACATTTTGGCTCCAAAGCATGGTCCTGGTCTTCCCCAGCAGCCCAGGAAAGTCCTAGAGGACCTTCTGTGCACTTGACTTTTGGCCAACCTGAAGCTTTGCAGGTTGCACAGTACCTTTCAAATGGGTGGGGAAGAGAAAGGAACAAACATGTAGCCCAGCTGTACTCTAGGGTCTTTAACTCATTCTCAAGCGGCTTGAATTTGGCAAACCCAAAATACTCTTTGCCAAGAACTTTTTTGCCTTAATTTTTTAAACCCATGTGAATTTCCAAGAAAACTTGGTCCATATGTTTCTGATTCATTTACACTTAACTCATCACAAAGTTGTTGTGAAATAGCCATTTAATGTCCAAGAAGCCTTTAGAAGTCCTTTCCTATGGCTTTTCTCCCTTGCCAATGCTAAATACAATTCCAGTCCAGAATCTCCAACTTAAATTTGGATCTAAACTCAAAACTCAGTTTTCAGAAAGAAAACTCTTGTCTTGATAAAACATTTCTTGTCAGCAAGTAGCTGATTTAAACTCATGGGAAACAGAATTCCCTGAAGCTCCTGAAACTTCCTCCAATTCAAGATTTCCTCCCCCTTTCCAAACTCATGTTAGATCAAAGGCAGAATGTTGATATATAAATGGACATTGCACCAGGTCCTGCCTCCATTGCAGCAGAAACCCCAGAGAGAACAGTTGCCCTAACATTTGCTATCAGATATTTCAGCTTGAAGTTTTGAGGAGAATTACAGTCACTTCCTCTCAGTATTGAACTTTATAAGCTGCAAGAGGCTTTGATCTCTACAAATTCATCCACCAGTTTCTAACATGCAAAGTAGCCTGACCATCAGCTATAGAAGGCCGGAACTAAAATAAGTATCCATTTACCTCATACACAATATAATCCTAATATAAGCCAAAATCAAACTGATAGAGTTTAGGAGGAAAAGGATGTTTCAGGACTGTGGTTTCCAGCTGGTCTTTTGGTGTGGGCATTGTGGTATTGGTTTTAGGATCAAATGCTGCAAAGAGGAAGCAGGAGGATCAGGGAAGGTCTTCCATACTTGTTCAGGTGTTTGTACACGGGAGCGAATTCCAAAGCCTCAGGCATCCTGGGGAAAGTGGGCAGAGCTAGCCAGGTTGGAGAGGAAAGTGATGAGGGTGCACGCTGGGTACTTCTTGGCCAGGCATTCACTCACTCAGGCCCAAGTGCCACCTCAGCACCCTCGTCTTCCTGCCAGTGCTTTTTAGCAGAACAAAGACTCTTCAGATGAGGGGAGATCAAGACTAGGTCACAGAGGAAAAAAAATTCACTCCCAAACAATCCCCTCCTTCACCTCTGTGCTCTCCTCCCCATCTTTTTTTATTTCCTGCTTATTCTTAAATCATTTTCTTAAGCATTTTAAAATGATATTTGCATTTAATCATCTGGAAAAATATCCTTTACAGCAGCTCCAGAACTCTTTCAAATGCCCCTCCATGAATCTAAACATAACTTGAACCATTTCAAACAACTCCCTCTTGGCTCAGTAAAGTTACCATGTTTTTCCCCCTTATTTTAAATTGTGCAAACAATTAGACATTTTGAAAATGGCATACATCAAGTAAAGCAAGTCAGGTTTTAATTACTTTAAAACCTTTATAATCCCTGCTGTCAAAATCAGCCCTCTCCCCTTGGGCATGTAACATTTAGCAATGTTGTGATATCTTTCTGGTTTGACCTAAATATCTATTTACTTAATTAAGTCAGTATAGAGGCTGATAGGTCAAAAATTAGGCATGACTAGTTAAGCAGCAAATACCTGCTACAAGATTTCAGAGTTAAGAGGAATTGTAAAATTAAATGCATCTTTAGAGGTTTGTAACTAAGTTCACATTTGTATTTAAATACCAAATAATCTTCCAATTTTTATGCATAGTTTTCAGTCACTTTAACAAAAACATGATGTCCTGCTCATGCTGTGAGCACTGTGCTGGGTTTCCTTGTTTACATTCACAGCTGTAAACACAGTCTAATCCAGCCTTGCTTGGAAGGAAATTCCCCATTGTTGCCTGCATTCACCATGTTGAGAAAGCTAGAATTTCATTCTTTTCCTCACATTCTCATTCTTTATGCATTGGTCCTTAGGCATTTAAACTTTTCAGGGTTTGACTTCTCTTCTACCTACCAAAATCCCAACTCAGGTTTACTTTCTCTAAATGTTAACTCCTCTCAGATTTCAAAATAAGTTATAAATAGAAAACTGTGCCAGGAGAATTTATTAAAAGTCATTTATATGCAAATGTCTTTGCTTTAGCCCCACACTTGCCCAGCATACAGCTTCCTGACCATGTACTTGAACCCATCCATCTTCCCAGGCAGAGCTTGCCTTTCAGCTCCTGTACCAGAGCCACTCTGGTGACTCCAGGGACAGGGATTTTTAAGTAGAATTTTTAGCTCTCTTAATTGCCCCATCCAAAAGGACCCTAAATCAGTGCAGTGGCAGTAAATGGTATTAAAACAGGCTCTATAGGATTAATCAGAGGAGGGTTGAAAGAGGGTTTTGAAGAAAGGAGACAAAGGAATGAAAAGAAGAGAGAAGTAGATGACAAGGGAAAGGAATTAGAAGAAAAGGAGATTAAATATTGAAAAGCAAATACGAGCAAAAGACCATTAAATGTATTAAATGTATTTGTGTATAACATACTTTTATATTTTATTGTATTCCTTGTGATTTTTTATTAGAATAGAGAAAAACTATATCCCTGAGGTTCTGAAAATGGAACAAATATCAAAATTTCTATAGTCCCCGAACTCAAAAAGAGCATCCTATGTACATGGAGTATTTTTAGGGCTAAGGAAAATGCTTGCATGTAATTATTTAATTTTAAAGACAGATTCTTGCAACTGAAATGGCAAGGAACAGACAAGATAGGTCTAACTCCTTTGAGGAATTGGAGGCCCTCTGTAATTTTGCTGCACTTTACAAATGCAAAGACCCCAAAGAAAAATCCAGAAAGCACACTGTTAATATGCAACAACAAAAGATCCTGAAATTACTTCTGAACCAGAGAATCAATAAATAATGTCCAATACACTTAAATATGTTTTAACACATTAAAAAAGTAGACATTCAGTATAGCATATTAACCAGAAAATCGTAGTCCCTGACTACCCCATATAAAGGGAACGGAGTCACAGCAAGTGTGTAAATTAGCAAAAATGAAACCCTAAGTAGAGCAGCCTGGGCCAAATCCTTGTTTATTCAGGAAAACTGAGTGAAAAATCATTGAATGGAAGCAAACTAGAGGGTAGGGAAAAGGTGAAGGGAAGCCACAATGAAAAATAAAAATGGGCAACACTGCAGGAGAGACAACTGTGAACACTTCTCATGAAAGCCATGAGGCCACTCTTGTGAAAAATGCACATGCACATAGTTTTGCAATCAATGTCAAGGAGTTCACAGACCCCCTCAGAGTCTCCTAGGGAACTCTATAGTAAATAATAACATAAACATCTTTGAAGCCTACAGTAGTGGTTAACCAAGGTATTTGCGAAAGAGGAAACTGGAGAAAAACGCAACTGTGTCATTCAGAACAAAATTACTGCCAAAGATTGTTTTGCTTAAATTAAGACTGATGACTCTGCTATGAAATCAAAACTTGTGTTAAACTCAGGTATGGATAGTCCTATATCCCATTTTGTTTTCTTTAGAAATATTCTGTTGAAGATAGGGCCATTTCTGAAAGTTTTTAAATGTGAATATCATTTTTAATTTTTTTGATGCTCCTAACTCAATCATTTCATGTGGTAATAAAAATAATTTGTGCTTAAGTGCTCTCCAAGGACTCTGTTCCAAGTTCTGTAATTCCTTTCATTTGGCCTACAGCCTCTGTGACATTTCCCTGCTAAGGGCCTCCCATGGGTTCCATCTGGATCATTGGAGTCTCTGGATAATTTGCATTTACTTTATGTTGAGTCAGTTCCTAATTCCAACATTGCAGTGTCAGAGATGGAATTAGATTCCAAGTTTTCTTGAGAGATTGAGACTTCAACATTTCCGAATATTGTGTCAGAATGTACTACCTTATGAGGGAACAAATTCAAATAGGGGTAAACAAACAATACAAAAAGAAAGTTTCTGTCTTTGATATGGTTTGGCTCTGTGTCCCCACCCAAATCTCATGTTGAATTGTAATCCCCAATGTTGGAGGTGGGGCCTGGTGGGAGGTGATTGGACTATGGGGATGGTTTCTCGTGGTTTAACACCATCCCCCTTGGTGTTGTCATGGGGAGAGTGAGTCATCGCGAGATCTAGTTATTTAAAAGTGTGTAGCACCTCCCCATGCTCTCTCTCTTTCTCCTGTTCCAACAATGTAAGAGGAGCCGGCTTCACCTTCACCTTCGCCATGATTGAAGGTTTCCTGAGGCCTCCCTAGAAGCTGAACAGAGGCCAGTATCATGCTTCCTGTACAGCCTGCAGAACTGTGAGCCAATTAAACCTCTTTTCTTTATAAATTACCCAGACTCAGATATTTCCTTATAGCAATACAGAAACAGACTAACATAGTCTCACTCGTAAAGAAGTATAAGTCAAACCCATGATGTGATACTACTCTACAGCATTTTTTAAAGATAAAGCAATATTATTTATAAGGGTTAGTAATATTATAAAATGGTACAGTTCTTAGCCAATTGAAGTATATTTTAGTAATACATAGAGAAAATAATAAAAATATTCAGTCCCTTTGACCCAGCAGTTCCATTTTTGGGGAATCTTAAAAGGGTGAAGAAGTAGAAATTACATATACCAAGTTGTTTCTAGCAGCATCATTTATACTAGTGAAAATAAGAAACATCCTAAATATTCAACAGCAACCGACTGGTTATATAATTATGATTAGTCCATAAGGCAGTGGTTCCTAACCTTTTTGGCACCAGGGACCAGTTTTGTGGAAGACAATTTTTCCATGGAAGGGATGGGCAGTGGCAGGGCAGGGTGTGGGGATAGTTTGGGGATGAAACTGTTCTACCTCAGATCATCAGGCATTAGATTCTCATAAGGAGAACACAACCTAGATCCCTGCATAGCAGCTCAGAATAGGGTTCCTGCTGCTATAAGAATCTAATGCTGCTGATGATCTGATAGGAGGCAGAGCTCAGGCAGTAATGCTTGCTAGCCCTTGGCTTACCTCCTACCTAACAGGCCACGGACAGGTACCAGTCTGTGGCCCGGGGATTGTGGACCCCTGCCATAGAGGACACTGTGGTCTATGTTAACTATAATAATTCTACCCACCAACTACCATCCCAGGCCAATGATTGGATTGCAAATGGTCATGACTGAATTCTGAACATAAGAGGAAAAGTTTTCTGAGCAGTTTTGGGGAAAGTTTTCTCTCCCCTAAGAAAGAGACACAAGAAGAAACCCATCTTCTAACTCTGAGCACTGTCCTGGATGTGGCCCCTGGAGCTGCTGCCCTCATCTTATGCCACACCTGAGAATGAAATCAACAATGAGGAGCTCATTTTGGAGATATGGGAAAGCCCGTGCTTGATGACAACACTGACCTATTGAATCAGTCAACCTAGAGCCTCAGCTTCTATGTAGGTGAAATATTAAACTTTCTTATGCCTTAAGCCAATTTGAGTTGAGTTTCTTTGTAATCTGCTGCCAAAAGAGAACTTAATTTGATATTGCCTATGCATTTTAACAGTGAAGACTAATGTAAACCTGTGGCAAGGATTTGTTAAAAATCTTAAATATGAAAGTAACATCCCCAAAAGTTTATTCAATATATTATAACTAAAAAAATCATGACTATATATACATTATACATTATTAAATATTAACAAAATATATCAGAGATGAAGAAATTACAAGTAAGTTATAAAATATTTTGAAGTTTTTCATTAATATTTTAAGTGTTGCCTTCTAACTTTTCTTCATATCATTTCTCAAAATGGTGAGTTCTTAAAGGTTAAAGGACATATCTTACTGATCCAATTTCAAGTACAGTTGCTGGAATAGTTTTAGTTTTTATGTCTGCATGAATTAGGTTCTGTTATAGTAATAAGAACAAAGGTTTATTTCTTGCTAGGCTACCACATCCACTGGAGTTAGATGGGGAAGCAGGTTCCTCATCAGAATTGCTCAGGAACTCAGACTGACAGAACAGCCACCATTCTGACCATTGCCTGTCACTACGCCAGAGGTAAGAAAAAAAAAAAAGCATCCAAACTGCATACTGGATTTTAATGCTTTCACTATGTTATTTCCACTTGCATTTCATTAGCCAAAACAGGTCACATGGCCATGCCTCGGTTCAAAGGAAGAGAGAAAGTGTAATTCTCCCATGTCCCTGGAAGCCAGAAATATCTGGCAAATAGCCCTAATGGCGATCACAGGGCTACAACAAATGGCTGTTGGATGCAAAGCACAATTATATGTGCAGAAGGTAGACTTTTTTTATATCCCAGAGAGAAGGAAGAGATGAAGCCTCTATAGAGCAAAATTAGCATAGTGAGACACAAACAGCCCCTCCCTTGCTCTGAGTACACGCTCAACTTCACACAACAATTGATTCAGCATGTGGTTCAAGTTTCAGAATATTATAAATGTAGTGGAGACTTCTGTATCATTCTCAAAGTGCTATTATGAAAGACCATCAGACAGAAAGTAGATTAATTATTACATTAATATCTCCTTTGAAAAATCTGCCTACATCACCAAAAGCCACAAATGGTGAAACTCCCTGATAGGACATACCTCATGCCTCAATCCCCTCCTTGCTATCTTTTTGCATGTGTTTTGGAAGTTTTTTAAATTTTAACATTCTAGTCTCAGATCAAGCATACATTCTAAATTCTGAAACATGGAGTCTATGTATTGTAGTTCATTCCTCATCTCATTTAACTCATTTTCCCTTACATGCCTCTCTGCACAGTGGGAAAACTTTCTTTTGACCCCATTTTCTCCAAAATGGTTCCCTGATTACCCCAGGTCAGAGCACAACCGCCCTTTTTTTTATTGCCAAGCTGTGATGTTTCCATGATTTACACCATTTAACTGTCATTCTTCCCTAGCTGCTTTCTCCAACAGTCTATAAAGTCCTTTGAGAATCATAGGTTGCTAGATGTCTAAATGGTCAACCTGAACACTACATTCTCTCTTCCCAGTCACTGCAAGGACAGGTGGGGTTCCTTCTCAAGGATTTCATCTCTAAGAGCAGTCTGGGAGCATGGCCAGACCCTGGGCTAGGGAGATGGACCAGCAGCTGAGTTAGGTGCATGTATTAGTTTGTCCTCATGCTGCTATAAAGAACTGCCCAAGACTGGGTAATTTATAAAGGAAAGAGGTTTAATTGACTCACAGTTCCACATGCTAGGGTGGCTTCAGGAAACTTAAAATCACGGTGGAAGGGGAAGCAAACACATCCTCCACATGGCGACAGGAGAGAGAAATGCAGAGCAAAGCAGGCAAAAGCCCCTTATAAAACCATCAGATCTTGTGAAAACTTACTCACTATCACCCAGAACGGCAGCATGGGGGAAGCCGCCCCCATAATCTAATCACCTCCAATGAGGTCCCTCCCACAACACTTGAGGATTATGGGAACTGCAATTCAAGATGATATTTGGGTGGGGGTGAAGCCAAACCATACCAGTGGGAAAAGATTAGGGCCTCTTTCTCTCTCTCTTTCTCTCTCTCTCTGTCTCTCACTCTCTCTTTATATATATGTGTGTATATATATATACACACATACAAATATATAATACATACATATATATATATATAAAAGGAGACATATATATATTTCATCTTACCCTTCCCAGACTGTATCAACCAAAAACCTTTAGGCTGTAAGTACTGGAAACCTTTACTTTATTTCTTTTTTAAGAATGTTCGTTTTAAGGGTAGGGTTAGTTTCAGGCCAGGATTCATCCAGGGACTCAAATGATTTCATCAGGATGTGATTTCTCCTCCTCTGCTTATCTGCCCTCCTTTCTTGCTACTTGCTCAGTGTTGGGCAGATTTTCCTTCATGAGCACACGGTGGATGCCAGGAGTTCCAAGGGTCATATCCAGTTCTCAGCAGTCCGAGAAAAGCCCATTGCTTTACACACTGTCCACATCAGGTGTCTCCCCAGTCAACCTGCCAATAAGTGGCCTGGAGGATTAGATATGCAGATTGGATTAGGCTTATCAGGCTTGCCCCTGGGGGTGAGGGTTGGGTTATGTCTACCCAACCCATGGTGGTGGGGGTGCAGGTGATGTTCTGCCAATGGAAATTCAAGGCACTCTGTTATGGAAAAAAGATTGAAAGGATGCCAATAATCCTAACAGGGGCTCTCAGCCTGCCTTTCCTAGGTTCTGCTGCTTTTCTTTACTGCTTCAAAATTGGCCTTCCTTTCTTTATCCAGTCTATCACTGATGGACATTTGGGTTGATTCCATGTCTTTGCTATTGTGAATAGTACTGCAATGAACATACATGTGCATGTATGTTTATAATATAATTATCTGTGGTACATATACACCATAGAATACTATGCAGCCACAAAAAGGAATGAGATTATGTCCTTGGCAGAGACATGGATGGATCTGTGGGGCATTATCCTCAGCAAAGTAACACAGGAACAGAAAACCAAACACTGTGTGTTCTCACTTATAAGTGGGAGCTGAACAATGAGAATACATTGGCACATAGAGAGGGGAACAACACACACTGGGGCCTGTTGTGGGTGGAAGATAAGGGAGGGAGGGAATCAGGAAGAATAGCTAATGGATGCTGGGCTTAATGCTTAGGTGATGGGATGATCTGTGCAGCAAATCATCATGGCACACGTTTACCTATGTAACAAACCTGCACATCCTGCACATGTACCCCAGAACTTAAAATGAGTTGATAAAAATATGAAAAAGCCTTTCTTTTGTTTCATTCTGTGGGGAAGGGGAAGGGGTGAAGGTAGAAGAAACCTGGTCTCAGTATTCGGTAACAGTGATTACTTCCTGTGTTGGTCCTTCTTAAGCCATATTTCTATTTTAATGGGGACTTCCTAAAGATCCATTGGTTCAGAAGAAAGATCACTGGCTGGTAGTTTAACATCTAGTGTTGAGTCTCTGCTCAGAGACTTCTGATAACTTACTTTGTGGGCTTGTTCTTTTCATTCATGAATGAAGAAAGATGAACATATCTTCAAGGCATCTCTGGAAGCTATGATTTTATTGTTCTATGAAACTGGGACAGAATTGCAAAAGTTACTTGCTCCATTTCTCATAACTGGCAAGATGTCCCAACTTCATCCTCCCAGTTTCAAGGGAGAGGCTCTTTCGAGTACACCACAGCTGACATATTCCAAGACGGATTAGGAAGGTGATGTTGATGGTATTATTAATCCATTGTATTTGTGGGTAGGGGGGTGTGGTTAAGAAGGCACAGACACCACTCGGTTTTCAAATTGATGAAAGAAATTATATTAAAATTGGTACAAGCACAAACCGGGGACTGTTATGGGGTGGGGGGCGGGTCGAGGGATAGCATTAGGAGATATACCTAATGCTAAATGACGAGTTAATGGGTGCAGCACACCAACATGGCATATGTATACATATGTAACAAACCTGCACGTTGTGCACATGTACCCTAAAACTTAAAGTATAATAACAATAAAATAAAATAGGTACAAGCAAGGAAATTTTGACTATTTCTGACCCATGGAGGAAACAAGTTTGGTGTTAGATATACTTGTATCTGGTTTACAGTGAATGTGGGACAGTGATGTGGAAATGCCCAGAAGACATTTAAAATGGAAATGCATCTCGGCAGCTAGGATGGGGCTGAAAAGGTGGAGGCTGAAATGGACTGAATGAAAAGCATCATAGAAGGTGGATCAGAGTCCCAGGGGAGATGGCACAGGGGGAGATCCTAAGACTGGAAAGAGTCTACCTTTCAGCGATAAGAGAGAGGGGCACCATAAAGAGACCTAGAAGAGGAGAATCAGGAAAATTCATGGAAGATTTGCTGAAACCAGATGGGAAGAGACAATTTCTGGATGGCTGGATGAGGGCAAGGGGTAGAGTGAGAACTGAGAGCGCCAAGTGCCTTTGCTCAGGATGGACTTCCGCATCTTGCCTGTGAGGGCAGTTTCAGGTCACTGGGTCACTGGGTGGGGGAGGGTTCCAGACAATGATTGTAGGAAGCTAAGGACAAAGTGAGTGTTGAAAGGAAGGTGGTGAACACAGCTGAGGTCAGGCAGCCCCGACTGCCCAGCTGAACAGGAGGGCAAGGGGCTGGGAGTGTGGAAGACATTGAGAAAAGTAAAGGGACCTGAGAACCACAGCTGCGAGGAATAAATGAAGGAAACAACTACATTTGGCTTTTAGAACTTGCCCAGCAGAGCTGACTCGCTGACATTAAATTATGCGCACGGCTCCTTGGAAGCACACGAACTGGATGTCAAAGCAGTGAGACAGAAAACTGGAACGAACGCTACACAAGATAAACGAAATGAACTTTTGTATTTATTTTGATCCCTCAATACTCCCTGTGGAGACAGTCAACCCCTCAAGGGCCAGGACCCTGTCATCCATCCTCCTTTCGTCTCCCTATTCTGCTTGGCAAAATGTTGTGGAACCCAATGGATCTGGATTTACCAAGGAAAAGGGATGAACCCTCTAAATCAAAGGGATTATTAAGGGGTGAGCAGATATTCCTCCTCAAGAGAAAAACTTGAGAAGTCTATGGACTTCTCAAGGAAAGTGGAATGATTACAAATGGAATTACAAATTCCTTCATTATCCCATAATAAAACTTGAGTGGAAAATATCTTCTCACTTAAAAAAAATTAATTGGCATTCCACAGATCTTACTTCTTGTGTAAAGAAGTGACCATTTGGGGGGAAGCCGGCCCACTACTGAAACAATCTGCAAAAGCACGTCCTCTTAATCGTCTTTTGTCGAAGAAAAAGGAGACTCAGAATGGATACTTGAAGGGGTGGGGAATGACCTGAAAGGCGCTGTTGCGTTTCCTCCAGGCAGCTTGCTGAAGAGCCCGGCGGCTGTGCTGTCCGTGCTTCCGCCTGGTGGACAGAGTTGGTAATTCTGACTGCTTGGGGACTGTGAGGAAAGGAAAACTTCCTGCTTCCCAATTTTAAAAAAAGAAAAAGAAACAGCAAACATGAGCCAGAAAAGACTGTCCACTGTAGAGTACCTGTAATGCAGCCGCGACCAGCTTCCTGACAGCTGCAAACACATTCCTTGTGAGGCCACTCTGTAGGCCTGTAAGGCAGAGCAACACTCCTCATGCTGAGCCGGAGAAAAGCAAGGCAGGCGACTGCAGAGGACAGCAGGTGAATCTCTGGTCTCTTGGGGACACAGCCTTTGCTGTGGTTTCAGTCCTGGCATCAGAACTCTTTTTTTTTTTTTTTCTGGATCTGGGCTGTGTTATCCTGCTGCCCTTTTTGGTTCAGGACTCAGTGATGAAACAATCAGTGACCACAGGGTAGGCAAAACACATTCTGGAGGTTCACTGCCCAGGAAGAGATGTGACAAGTTAATGAGATGCAGCCCAAGTCTCTTCTCCATTGTTTCTCCTGTTTCTTTACAGGCAGCCAAACCATGACTGGAGGTCAGCGTCGGTGGAGGCATGGCTGGTGCGAGCAGACATCACCTTGGGTGGGAGACTGGGTTCTGGCTTCACGTGAAGGTGGAGTCTCTCTCCTATGCTTCACTTCTCTGGAGAAGTATCTCAAAGTCATATCGGCTCAAACACTCAGTTCTTAGCTATTCGCAGCCAAATATCAGTTTAAAAGTGCCCTGTGCTCCTTGTTGCCAGGACCACCACATTTCTATGACCCTTTTCCGTCACAGCAGAGAAAAACCAAAACAGTCCTCTGCAACTGGTCATTTGGTGTTTCATGAAAAAGAATTAGCAGACAGTTAAACGGCTAAAACCAATGGTTATTAGAAATTTGGGCAGGATCTGTAGATATGCCTTCTCTACTGAACAGAAATGTCCTATCACTTACTGAAATAATTTCATGAAGACAGCTTTGAAGCAGGAAATGAAAAAAAATACAAATTCCACATAGTAGTGCAAACACAGAGCACTATCTATTGTTTTAAGAAATAACTGACTTTTAAAACCTCCATACAATTTATAAATCAAAATCATTTTTCCCTTGAGAACAATCCAAAAAGAGTAAAGCATTCAAAGCACCAAATTTTCAAAAGACCTATTGGATTTAAAGATTCTATCCAAGGAAATAACTCACTGTATTATTTAAATGGCCATGCAGCTCTTCGAGGCCCAGATGCAAGACACCATCAAAGTAAAAAGTGTTATTAGTAAGCCTTGGTGGCCAGCCATCTCCTTCCCCTGCTCTTCCAGGGAAGCATCTGCCTAGTTCCATTTTGTTATTTGATTTCATTATATATTTTTCAGACATCTGCTCCCAGGCTCTCTGAGACAACAGTGAATTCTGCTTAGAGATGAAATTGCACATGAAGGAGAATGTAGAGCAGAATCCCTGAAACCTGATGATCCCTTTAAAGGAGTTTGGAGAACTTCAAGCACAGCCTCTCCACTAAACACGATTCAACTGGAGGCCAAGGAGCCACATTACTGAATTACTCCTTGAAAATAATACAATAGAATAAATGAACAATAGAGAAACCACTCAGCAAATAAGATTCTGTTTATTATGCTGAATTAGATACTCAACTGTTTGGTTGTAGCAGACTCTGTCAGTGCTCTGCCTCTTGTCTCCTCAGATCCCTCTGCAGTGTGTGTGTGTGCATGTTGTGTGTGTGTGTTTGTTCTCTCAGCACCTTCCAATTTGTGATTACTCTCAATAGCTAACAACTGTGTCACTTGTTGAAGGGCTGCTCTCAGGCTTCCACTTGGTTGGAAAGGCAGGGAGCATGTGAATTTATGCCTCTTCCACTGCAGACAGCCTTAATCAATGACAAGCAGGTGTGAAGTATAAATACCCCAGCTCCCTTGCCCTTGATGGAAACTACTCTGAGTGGTAAACTGTGTTGTCTGTAGAGCTTCCGTGCAGGACTGAGCAAAATTTACTGTAGTGGTTTTAAAATATGTCCACAAATTATTTGATGCTCCTCCCTTAAAAAGGTGGAAGCTAATTTTTCTTCTCCGTATATGTAGGCCAGACTTGGTGATTCACTTTTAAAGAACAGAAGATGAGGAGCAATGCTATGTGACTTTCAAGGCTAGGTCATATAAAGAATGGGTTCTGTCTGGCACTCTCTCTTGGACTACACATTCTGGAGAAAACAGCAGCCACATCATGAGGACACTCAAGCAGTCCTGGGAGAGGTCCATGTGGAGAGGAATGAGGTCTTCTGACAACAGCCAGCACTAACTTACCATCCATGTGAGTGAGTGATCTTGGAGGTGGATCCTCCTGCCCCAGATAAGCCTTCAAATGACTGCAGCCCCAGCTGACATCTCAAGTGCAACAACTTGAGAGACCTCCAGGGAGATATACCCAGTCAAGCCACTCATGAAATATTAATCCACGTACACTCAGAGGCATAATAAATATTTATTGTTGTCTTAAGCCACTATGCTTGGGCAGTTTGTTACACAGAAATATATAACTGATACAATTTCTCTCCAAGAGACTGTCCTTAATCCTGCACCTTTGTTTGCCTTCTTCCTTTCCTAATCATGCTTTCCCCTTTATCCCCCTATGGACTTTCCCTAGGAACACTTCCTAATAAATCCCTTTCACAAGAATTGTCTTGGAATCAAGTTCCTGTTTCGGTTAAACCCTCTTGTAAAATAGTCCTCATTCAGGTCCTGTTTCCTGGCTCAAGTTGGCTTTTACTTTTGAAGAATTTTCTAGACTAGTTTTACCTTTTCCCACACTAATTATCCTCAATCCTTTCCTTTACCACCTAGAGCATGGCAACACAATTTCCTCAGTTCGTGAACCACAGGTGAGCATGAGGTTGATGTCATGAAAGCAAGCAAAGAGAGGGAAGACCTTTACCTACCCACCAGCTGCCAATGTGAGCATTTCAGCACCTAGCAGACAATCTCCACTCTGCCTCTGCGGTCTCAGAGTGACCCGTGGGAGCTACTAGTTTGGCAGTAGGATGGAAGGTGCCTCTACTGCCTGGCTGCAACTGCAAGTGGTGAGAGAGTCCTTGTGAGCTTGGGCTGCATTTAGGTCAGACAGCAGTCCATATTTGGATGGAGTGCTTCTCTGGGCATTATGGGAAGGAAACTGTGAACCAATGTGAATTCCTTTTTACAAGTAAACTTCAAGGGAGAACATAGGTTCTATAAAATCTATGCTCTGTCAATTTCTCCCAATGAAGGAAAAAACAAAAACATGAATAATCTTGGGATATTTCCAACATGAAACTCATGGCCTTGAGAAGCAATGCTACTGTAATATGGGCTATACTGAACCATCAGAAACTGCAAGAGAATATACACAGACAGAGATGAACAAGATGTTCTAGGACAGACTCTGTTCTTTGCCTCTTCCAGAAACTGCTGGCACTTTTTTGCCTCCTGGTTGCATTATTCCAATCTCTGCTTCCATCATCATCCTTGTGATTACACTTAGGGCCCACCTAGATCACTTAGGGGAATCTCTCCATCTCAAAATCCTTAACTTAATCACATCTGCAAAAGTCCCCTTTACCATTTAAGGTAAATATTCACACGTTCCCAGGATTAGGAAGAGCATATCCTTAGAGGACCATTATTTAGCCTATCGCATTGCCCTTCTTTTTGAGCCAGGAAGCTCTCTTCCTGGGCATTGAGTGTTGGCCCTCCTGTTCTTTGCATTAGCAGCTCCAAATACAAAATAAAAAATAACAGTCTTCTGGATAGAAGAGGGCTGAAATGATTTCTCAGTAGACTTGGACCTCCTCGATAAATGGGAAAACTGTACTTTTAACCTGGTTACCTTCAGAACCTTGCCCAGAATAAAATCACAGCTTGTTTGCCAGCTCTAAAGATTGAGTCATTTATCTGGCCCCACAATGAAAAACAATATTTCCAACCCTATTGAGAGATTCTACATCACCTCACCCACATCCCATCCTTCATCCCCCTCAGAACCAAAGGGCAAAGAAGCTAGGAACACCTAGAGTGGCAGCAGTTTCCCTTGGTGAAAACATGATGGAAATGCTGGGAGTTTTATCAGTTTTATTTATCTGATAAATGTCCTCCAATGCATCATTATGTTCCCAGATCCACAACTGATATCCAGACCAAGGAATGTGTAAAGTCGTATGGTGGGGGCTGAAAATATCCAGACTTGTGAAAAACACAGAGCAGGAAGCCTGAACTCCCTCTGGAGATGATGAGAGAGATAGTAAAACTTGAGTTTTCACACAAACACACACACACACACACACACACGCTCACACACACACTATTGCACAGAGATTGAGAGGGAAACCACTATTGCGACAAGAACTCCAGGACTTAAAGAGTCCCTGGTGGTATAGAGGATCCAGATATCAGCTAATATATGTTGCCAAACAAGTGGACTCTCTAGGAGAATCTGACTTGATGAGCCAGCAAGAGGCCTGGCTGGAGAAAGTCCTTCAGGAGGTGTGGGACATGTTAGTGCTTTGGACTCAAGGGATCAGGACATTTTTACAAGTTAAAAAAAAAAGGAAACACAAAAGAGGTCATATGGTAAGGTGCTAGGCTCTTATTGTTTCCGGGCTTAAGTCCTAAAAATCAGGACAAAAGGAAAGAATTAAGTGTGGTTTAACACACACACAAACACACATGCACTGATTTTTTAAACTTATTTATATAAATCGTGTCTACGGAGGATTTTCCAACCTAGGTTGCCTGTGGTGAGAAAACAGAGACTATTTAAATAAGCTTCCAGGGAAGGAATTGCAGGAGACAGTTGCTTTGTAAGCTGGAAACATAGCACACGAGACCCGTTCACCCCTTCACTCAAAGTAAAAGTCTCTCTGATGGCCAGTGATGATGAGCATTTTTTCATGTGTTTTTTGGCTGCATAAATGTCTTCTTTTGTGAAGTGTCTGTTCATGTCCTTCGCCCACTTTTTGATGGGGTTGTTTGTTTTTTTCTTGTAAATTTTTTTGAGTTCATTGTAGATTCTGGATATTAGCCCTTTGTCAGATGAGTAGGTTGCGAACATTTTCTCCCATGTTGTAGGTTGCCTGTTCACTCTGATGGTAGTTTCTTTTGCTGTGCAGAAGCTCTTTAGTTTAATTAGATCCCATTTGTCAATTTTGTCTTTTGTTGCCATTGCTTTTGGTGTTTTGGACATGAAGTCCTTGCCCACGCCTATGTCCTGAATGGTAATGCCTAGGTTTTCTTCTAGGGTTTTTATGCTTTTAGGTCTAACGTTTAAATCTTTAATCCATCTTGAATTGATTTTTGTATAAGGTGTAAGGAAGGGATCCAGTTTCAGCTTTCTACATATGGCTAGCCAGTTTTCCCAGCACCATTTATTAAATAGGGAATCCTTTCCCCATTGCATGTTTTTCTCAGGTTTGTCAAAGATCAGATAGTTGTAGGTATGCGGCGTTATTTCTGAGGGCTCTGTTCTGTTCCATTGATCTATATCTCTGTTTTGGTACCAGTACCATGCTGTTTTGGTTACTGTAGCCTTGTAGTATAGTTTGAAGTCAGGTAGTGTGATGCCTCCAGCTTTGTTCTTTTGGCTTAGGATTGACTTGGCGATGCGGGCTCTTTTTTGGTTCCATATGAACTTTAAAGCAAATCAAAACCACTATGAGATATCATCTCACACCAGTTAGAATGGCAATCATTAAAAAGTCAGGAAACAACAGGTGCTGGAGAGGATGTGGAGAAATAGGAACACTTTTACACTGTTGGTGGGACTGTAAACTAGTTCAACCATTGTGGAAGTCGGTGTGGCGATTCCTCAGGGATCTAGAACTAGAAATACCATTTGACCCAGCCATCCCATTACTGGGTATATACCCAAAGGACTATAAATCATGCTGCTATAAAGACACATGCACACGTATGTTTATTGCGGCATTATTCACAATAGCAAAGACTTGGAACCAACCCAAATGTCCAACAATGATAGACTGGATTAAGAAAATGTGGCAGATATACACCATGGAATACTATGCAGCCATAAAAAATGATGAGTTCATGTCCTTTGTAGGGACATGGATGAAACTGGAAACCATCATTCTCAGTAAACTATCACAAGAACAAAAAACCAAACACCGCATATTCTCACTCATAGGTGGGAATTGAACAATGAGATCACATGGACACAGGAAGGGGAATATCACACTCTGGGGACTGTTGTGGGGTGGGGGGAGGGGGGAGGGATAGCATTGGGAGATATACCTAATGCTAGATGACAAGTTAGTGGGTGCAGCACACCAGAATGGCACATGTATACATATGTAACTAACCTGCACAATGTGCACATGTACCCTAAAACTTAAAGTATAATAAAAAAAAAATTAAAAAAAAAAATAAATAAATAAATAAAATAAAATAAAAAAAAAACAAAGTAAAAGTCTCTCATTTGAACTTGAATCTCTAATCAACAGACTTCACGGCTGCCACCAATCTTTCTCTGTTTCACCTTTATAACCTGTAATATGTTTTAATCTTTAAAAGGGATGTGAGGTTTAACAACCATCTGTATGTTCCTGCAATAATTGGCTGCTCAATTTCTTCATGTGAATTTGTGTTTAAAAAGAGGCGAGATTACTGTAGACTTGTAGTATAGTATGGAATGAACCCAAATGCCCATCAATGATAGACTAAAGAAAATGTGGTACATATACACCATGGAATACTATGCAGGCATAAGAAGGCATGAGATCATGTCCTTTGTAGGGACATGGATGAAGCTGGAAGCCATCTTCCTCAGCAAACTAACACAGGAATAGAAAACCAAACACCACATATTCTCACTCACAAGTGGGAGTTGAACAATGAGAACACATGGACACAGGGATGGCAACAATACACACTGGGGCCTGTTGGTGGCTGGGGGGCGAGGGGAGGGAACCTAGAGGATGAGTCAATAGGTGCAGCAAACCACCATGGCACACCTATACCTATGTAACAAACCTGCATGTTCTGCACATGTACCCCAGAACTTAAAGTAAACAACAACAACAAAAGAGGCCAGATTCATTTAGTCTCAATACTAGGACCCCACTGACTTTAGAGGACATGTGTTCTTATTCCAACAGGTTTCAATGTTCTTTGGTAGCTAGGAAAACGTCCTTCCCTGATCCATCTGCTGTCTGGACCAGAGACTTGAAGAATCCATCAACATGTGGCTATATGTTAGCAGAAGGAAATATGATCTAAACCTGAATCCTTAACAATTATTTTCCATGGAAGAGTAAGGGAGGAAGGAAACCAATTTTCTTGCCTGTTTGCTTAAATTCTTACCCTTTATATGTGCTTTATATTCATTATCTTGTTTAATCCTCACAAAACCTGGGGCAAGAATATCTGCAGATGAGTTCTCTATGAGGCTCAGAGAGATTAAGTATCCTGTTTATTATTACACAGTCAGTCAGTCTGATTCCAAAGCCCATGCTCTTTTCTTTTCAGCCTTTAGAGATAAGTCAGAGTCTTAGTGCACTAGCCGTAGCATATTCTCCCTGTAATGGCTATGACATTCTGGTCATAATCATCATGATATGTTTTTTGTTTATGCAGAACTGTAATGTCCAGGTGAAAAAAAAAAATCAGCTTGAATAGGGTTCGGCAGATAGTGGGTCCCGAATTGACAGTTACTAACTGAATGAAAATCTATGGGATTTTTTGTAGATGTTTATGTCAAGGGTGGAAAACGTGAAATTCTGTGGCAACGGTGTCAATGTCCTTGGTTTACAGTTCCCAGATCCTTTCCATTTCTCCTCTCTGCTCTCTCATCTCACACTCTACTGCTGAAAAGGCCGCTAGCTGGTGCTCATCTCCCATGATGCTGCCATGAGCAGGACTGGCTTAGTGATGCCAGTGCTGTCTTCTATGGCACCAACAGAGGCAAACAGAGTCTCACATGTGATACTTCGAACTTGGAAACATCCTGCTTTGCAATGGAAACCCATATTCCTTAAGCTCAGATCAAAGCAGTGTCTGCACCTATTTTTAATGGTACAGTGTCCTTATTTTCTGAGAGGCTCAGGCAATCTAGATGATAGGTGTGGGATCATAACACATGATCATAACATATAGCTAAAAGAGTGTAGTTTACATACACACACATTTTTCATATTAGGGAACACTTCAATATAATTCTTATTACTTCCTTGGTAATTTAGGGCTTTTAGGTGAGCAACTACATAACTGGTAGCACTGCTCACCAATGCAATATTCCCTAGTGCCAGCTTCTATGTGGATTCAATTCATGTGTCAGAACAACCAGTGCATTTGGAGCATACAATGTGTACTTTGCACAAATAGGAATGAGCCCCCACTGGTGGGAGAAGCTGAATCTGATGGGCAATAAGACCACTTGGATTTCCGGGTGACAACCCAAATTAGCTAAGCTTGACAATTCTGCAAAATTAGCTGCTGATTCAAGCAAGAATCCTCCTGTCCCAAAGAAGGATCCCTGGCAACTCATGGGGAATCACCATGGTAATCACAAAGTTTTAGAAATTTAAGACCCAGACAAAATTCAGAATGATAAAAATTATATTCATCAGAAGCAGAAAGATAAAATATATTGAGTTTTTCTGTGCAAAATACATCTTCCATCTCAAATTGTATCTTTTCCGTAAAACGATTTTTAAAAAATAATTTTAGGTATCAATGGAGACATTGACAAAAAAAAGGGCATGAACTAATAAATTAAGCATCCAAAACCTATCTGTAGACCCACACTCATACTTCCAATGAAAATAAAGATGGATCTGTCATCCATGTGTTCATGAAGGAGCAATACAACAATCCCAAATATTCCTAAAATCAGGAACACATCCACAGCAATGTATTAGCATCCCACTGGCTGTTTATTGACAACTTAGCATGTTCTGGAGGTGAGGGGAGTAGAACCACTTAAATCCTTAATTGGTAGACACACATTTTCCACACCACTAGAACTTCAAGCATCAGCTTCTATCCCCTTTCCAAATAAAACCCTAACCACTAACATGCCTCACAAAGGCCCACTAAAATATGAATGTACTTGAATACATAGTGAACTTAATTGCTAATATTCCTTGGCAAATCAGATACACTGTTAACAGCATAATAATGAGTATGCATAGAGACTCCCCAGTGTGACCAGATGTACATGTAAAATAAATAAATTAATTAAAATTGCCATGCTAAATAAAGTTGTCCTGCCATCTCAGGTTAGCATCTGTTTCTAGTTTTCCTCAACAGTTTTCCCTGAGCGTATTTTCTCGGCTCCAAACAACTGCAGCTGACCAGCCTTTCTGTCCATGCAATGTGGACAGGCCCACAGGCGCCTGGGTCACCTCAGGTGTCCCCCGAACACCAAGTTGGATGTCACCTCCACAAACAAGATCCTGCCATCCTGCAGTTTTTTGGTCTCACGTTTCATGTTAAAAAAAAAACATCAGAGAGAAAGAAAGGCAAAAAAAAAAAAAAAAAAAAAAAAAGAAAAGAAAAATAAAAAAAGAAGGAAAGAAAAATTAAAACATTTTCCTGTTGGGGGGATGTTAATAATGGACAAGTGTTAGATTTGGCTATAAATTATTGTCTAGATGAAGGGAAAACAATTACAAATTAGAAACAGATTTATTCACACTCAGTGCATTAATGAAAACTTTTAAAAAAAGAAAAGAAGGAAAGAAAGAAGGAAAACTAAACTGTGTGTACTGTGTGGAAAAAAATAATGGCCCAGCAGGCCTACTTTTTATTAACAACTCATCAGTAAGCAGGTTGTAATTCATAACAAAGAATTCACCCCAAGGAACGCCACATGACTGTGAGTTTTTTGAGTTTCCTAAGAAAATACATATGTTGTTCCACTTGGTTTCCTTTCAATAAAACCCACCAGTTAGCACTTCATTTTCAAGCTGTTCTGACAAATCAGGTGAGTTAGCTTTGTAGAAAAAACAGAAGCCAATTTTTCAGCTGAGAATTTTAGGGAATTTTTTTAATAACTTAAATAAATTTCCCAAAAGGCAAGGAAGGCATGATAAAGGCTGTGAAATGAGTTCATTTGGAACAGCTTGAAAGAAGGTCTCTTTTAATTCACTCCATTAATTTTTTCTGAGGAAATATTTAAGGATACATATCTTACTGCTACGACGTGTATCTGAAGAAAGAAGAAAAAGAAAAACTGTACGATTTCTGAGTTTTTATAAAGACTCAAAACATGATTAAAGACTTTTTGGAAAGCCCCCCTCAGCAGCTCTGCTAAGTAGAAGATTTAGCAATGATAGCAGCAGGCAGTTTCTGCTCCCAAATACTTGCTGAGCAAGCCACAAATCCCGCGACCCTCTGCAAAGTGGCCACCACCCATGATTCCCACCTGATTTCCTGAAGCTTCACTGAGGGCACCAGGCAAACCAGACCATTTGATGTTCTCAGGAGAGAATGGGTACATTCTGCCGTTGCCTCGAGAGGTATGATCTCCTTCTCCCACAACCTCACCATATCTTCCAAATTTCTCATCATCCTTTAAAACACACTTTTCCTGGAGACAATTATTCTAAGTGAAGTAACTCAGGAATGGAAAACCAAATATTGTATGTTGTCACTCATAAGTGGGAGCTAAGCTATGAGGACACAAAGGCATAAGAATGATACGGTGGACTTGGATTGGGGACTTGGATAAAGTGGGTGAGAGATAAAAGACTACACATTGGGTACAGTGTACACTGCTTGGGTGATGGATGCACCAAAATCTCAGAAATCACCACTAATGAACTTATTCCTGTCATCAAACACCACCTGTCCCCCAAAAAACTACTGAAATAAAATAAAAATAAAACCCACTTTAGGTCCAGCTTCTTTCAATGAAGTCTTCCCTAATCACTCTAAATGAATTTGTTCTGAGCTTCTGAGGACTCATTCAGAGCATCTCTCTCTGAATTTACCTAGTACAATGTTTATTCCTCCGTTATTCTGCCTTGTATAAAGTTCTATGTAAAAGAGTTCTTTGAGAATTCAGCTTTAGGAGAAGGTGTGCATACCTGTGTCTGTGGCACAGGTGGTAAGGTGACCAAATACTACATCTTTTGGCCCCCTGTAGTTACGTATGATTGTGTGAATAGTCCTGGCCAATGAGCTTTAAGCAGAAGTGACATATCTAGTCACTCTCTCCCCCTCCCACAGGCAACACAGAGGCCTAGGGTTGGAATGGTAATTTATAGGGTGGAGGTGACGTGATCCCCCGAGTCACTACAGCGCATTGTCCTGGAGATCTGCTCGACCTGCAGCCTATTTATGGGATAAGAAACAAGCATTTGTTGTGATGGACCACTGAGATTTTGGGCTAGCATGGCCTGGTCTATGATGATTAATGATGTACTTGCTTGACAGGGTTAACACAAATCATTCGGTGTGACTTGATTTTTTTATGTCAAGAATTATGTCCTCCACTATGCTTCACTTTTCATTTTGGATGCCAGGAAACTCAGAGTTTGAAACTCACATTTTGAATCTCTAGTTTAGAATCTATGGTCACCATCGTGTTTTCCTTCTTATTATTTATGATCACATTATTTTTTTAATTTGGAATTTCCTAATTCCAACTTACCATCATATTATTTTGGGGGTTCTTCTTGTGAGCAGCTTCGTACTCTTCTGGATGAGATGTGGAATGCAGGTACACCTTGCTTTACGGAATTTCACTTTTTAATACCTCACAGATACTTCAGTTTTTACAACTTGAAGGTTTGTGTTAACCCTGTCAAGCAAGTACATCAGTGTCATCTGTCCAACAGCATGTGCTCACTTTATGTATCTGTGTCACATTATGGTAATTCTTGCAATATTTCATAACTTTTTCATTATTATATCTGTCATGGTGATCTGTGATTAGCTATCTTTGATGCTAATATTGTAATTGTTTTGGTGGCACCACAAACTGTGCCCATAAAAGACGGCAAACTTAATCAGTAAACGTGTGTTTTGACTGCCCCACTGACCAGCCATTCCCCCATCTCTCTCCCTCTCTTCAGCCCTCCCTATTCCCTGAGACACAACAATATTGAAATTAGCCAATTAATAACCCCACAATGGCCTCTAAGTGTTCAAGTGAAAGAAAGAGTTGCATGACTCACTTTAAATCAAAACCTAGAAATGATTAAGCTTAGTGAGGAAGGCATGTCAAAAGCCTAGACAGGTCCAAAGCTAGGCCTCTAGCACCAAACAGCCAAGGTGTGAATGCAAAGGAAAAATTCTTGAAGGAAATTAAAAGTGTTACTCCAGTGAGGCCACAAATGTTAAGAAAGTGAGGCAGCCATATTGCTAATATGGAGAAAGCTTTGGTGGTCAGAATAGAATATCAAACCAGCCACGACATTCTCTTAAGCCAAAGCCTATTCAGAGCAAGGCCTTCAACATAGCAGAAAGCCCCCCAACCAGCAAAAACATTACAACTTGCTGAAGGCTCAGATGAGCATTAGCATTTTTTAGCAATAAAGCATTTTTAAATTAAGGTGTGTACATTTTTTAGACATAATGCTGTTGCACACTGACTAGACTACCGTATAATGTGAACATAACTTTTACATGCACTGAGAAATGAAAAAAATTGTGTGACTCACTTTAATGAGATACTTGCTTTATTGCAATGGTCTGGAACTGAACTCACAATATCTCCAAGGTATGCCTGTACACATGCATACAAACACACACAAGCATGCACACACTTATATGGAAAGAATTAAGACAGTTGTTTGTCTATGTGCTTGTCTTACTCTCAATATTAGACTGGAAGCTTCTGCTGGGAGGACTGAAACCCACCTATCTTTACATTTCTCACAGTTATTAACATAGTGCCTTTCCTAATAAATACTTCCTGAGTTAAATGAATTATGAGAAGGCTAAAGATGGTACAAAGACACCGCTGAGAAAACAAGTGGGGCCAGTAGGGACTAAAATTCAGCCCACGCTCTGCCTTATGTCTAAGAAAAAAGGCCCCGTTTCATAATTTTATTACTGGAAGGGGGTATCTTTTTGGACTTTATTCACTTAAAAGAGGCATCCTTTTATAACTTGTAGAACTAGCGGTGTTAGTTTCTACCCACTTAGTATACAAAAACACCTAACTATGAAATTTAAAAATACAGCAAGAAGCATTGATGATGTATCAAGTAAAAGGATAAGTGGAAAAAAACACACCAGAATAAAGATATGGTTATTTAAAAGAGTAAGGTACCATGGAATAGACATGCCAAGTTTAAGATATTCTAAAATCATTTTGACCTTGACCCTCATGAAGCTTCTCTGTTGCCGAGAGAGAGAGAAAGAGAGAGAGAGAGAAATGTATACTTATACCTGAACTCAATGTCAAATGTCTGAAAAATCAATGGTATGTTGTTCAGGGAGATGATACACCAGAAAACTGATAACTGCCTCCACATGTTTAACGTATTAAGGTTTCTATTATTTAGTTCCATTAGAGATTGGCACCTTTTAAACCCATCCTCCCCACGTCCCCACCTCCCCTTCCATTTATGAGGAGCACAGTGTTTTGCTGATGGCTTCTGGGAGGTGGCCAACGTAGGACAGCCTTACAGACATGTGGAATTCTCACAAAATTCAGAAACTTTTCATGTGGTGCGGGTGATGGTACTGCCCAGGACCCTCTAGCACTGTTGCCACCAGATCTCAGCACACATGAATAAAACTGGCTCAATGTGATTCTTGTTCATACTATTCTGGAGGTATGCCCCCAACTCCATCAAAGTGGTTGAATGTGTGGTTAATTTGAAAATAAATTTGAAAATAATAAAAGTGACAAAAGAAAAAAATTTAAAGCATATCTAAGACTGCCAACTCACTTATCCAAGTCCTGAAATATATGTCAGCTGGAAAGAACATAGGGTCACTACTGAGCCACTCTACCTGATGTAATACTTAATGTCATTGCCACGTACCCTGAGCCATCTTTTCCTTCATTGACAATTGTTTCAATCTTGAGAATGACCTAGATAATACTTTACATAAACTTCAACAATGGCTACTTTGTCTTGATACAACAATTCATTACTTTGCCAAAAGACAAGACATAAATAAAATTTTTATTAAAAACATGAAAATAAAATGGCGGTTGACAATGAACTTTGGTTTGTGGTTCTTGGTGAAGTTTACTTTAAAGTATACAGAAACTAATAAAATGATTCAGATTTAACTAAAAAGGATTAGAGAAAAGACTCCATCCTTTCCAACTGACATTTCTCTCCTCACATTCATGATGACTCTACCCCTAAGAAAAAAGGAATATCACTCCGGGAACCCTCCATCAGATCCACATATCTGGGAGGACACAGGTCACAATCCCTCAATCACAGCCCACAAGGGAAGATTTCAGTTCCTATTACTTCCCTGTGGGGCAGTGGCCACTAACAAACAAAATGCTTATTATCATTTGCCAAGACCAGTGTGTTCCATGGCCACCTCTCCAGCCTTACCTCACACCCCTTCCACCTCCTTGTCTGTTTCCAGTTCTTCACATGTGCCCACCATTTTCTTCCTTTAGGTCTTCATGCACTGAAGCAAGCCCTCTCCACTGTTTCCTTCTGCACCACCTGCCCTTGCCTGGCTAGCATCATCTTGTCCTTCAGTCCTTGGTTTAAATGTTGCTTCCTTCAAAAAGATGCCTCTGGAGCCCCATCTATGTCAGTCACCCTGCTCCCCTACCCTTCTCCTCCACAGCACTCTGCCATAACCCTCTTTTGTGCAAGCCCCTTGAGGGAGGGACAACCTCTGTCTTCCTCATTGCTACACCTCTAGAGCTCAGCTCAGTGCCTGGCCCTCAAATATTTGATGAGTGAGTAAATAAATGGATGTATGGGTGAGAGTTGGTGAGATGGAAAGGAAATTCAATGGCTCTCCCATTCCCATCACCCAGATCACAAAGTGATAAAGAAAATTGACCAAGTGGAGAACATCATTTCCTGCATTTGACATAAACATCATCTCATAACATCTTCCTTTCTTACAACCTCCATGTTCAGAAAGAAGCCACAAGTGTATTCTTGGTATGCAACTGTCCAGATTACAATGTGAATTGCAAAGGGACAAGGTAAGCAAACTTAGTAAATGAGATAAACAAGCACCAATTTGATCTTTGAAGAAGAAAGAAGACATGGGTTTGCTGAAGGGATCTGCTCCAATTGTCCACTCTTCATGTGACCCCCCTAAGGTCCAGCCATCTACCTTGGTAAGCACCAAGAGCTCAACACTGAGCAGTGTCTGTCCTGCTCAGTGCCACCCACACTTCCTCACTCCGGCTTCTTTGGCTCTCCCATCTCTTGGCTTTGGTCTCTCCCTCCTGCTACTAGCTCAGAGCCACCATTATTTGAATCACCCACTTGAGGCTACTGTTCTGCTAAAAGACTTCATCTCAATCCATGACCCTTGATTACTGATGTCACTCACCCTTGATCTCATCACACTCATTTATACGGATTAAAGCCCCTCTTGCTATCAGCCCTAAACCTGCTGAAGCCACAAATGCCAGATAGCCTCCTAACTGACCTGCCCAGGAAAGGGGATCAGATCCAAAATACTAGTGCATCCTGGCCAGGCATGGTGGCTCACGCCTGTAATCCCAGCACTTTGGGAGGCCAAGGCAGGCAGATCACAAGGTCAAGAGATCAAACCATCCTGGCTAACACAGTGAAACCCCATCTCTACTAAAAATCTATAAAATTAGCCAGGCATGGTGGCAGGCGCCTGTAGTCCCAGCTACTCGGGAGGCTGAGGCAGGAGAATGGTGTGAACCCAGGAGGCAGAGCTTGCAGTGAGCCGAGATTGCACCACTGCACTCCAGCCTGGGCAACAGAGCAAGACTCTGTCTCAAAAACAAAAAATAAAATAAAATAAAATAAAAACAAAATGCTAGTACATTCTGATCCCAAGTGCAGGGGAGTGAAGTACAGTTTGTTTCAGACACTGGCTTCCCCCCAACTCTAAACCTGCTCATCCTCTTGGCTAAAAATATCACTGTCACTCAGCTTCCTAAGCAAGAAACATGGATTCATCCTTGGCTTCTCCTTCTCCCTAACAAATTAGCCTGTAAGACTGTTTCATTCCACCGATGAACCATTTCTGTCTCCTCCTCTACATCATATTTCCTATTTAGCACCCATTGTCTCCAACTAGACCACTGCAATCACTACCCAACTTGCACCCTCCTCCCTTCAGTCTCTCCTCCCTGCAACTGTCCTCTGTATTGTCACCCAAATTCACTTCCAAACTACATTAATAGCATGTTACTCCCCTGATCTAGAAGCTTCCATTACACCTGGCTGCAAAACACAGTGCAAATCCCTGAAGTGCAATGCCCTCCCAAACCAGCCCTAACCTATTCAACCACTTTCCTTCCTACCTATGTGTCATATACTCCAGTCACACAAAACTCTTTGCTGGAGTCCTTTTATCTGCCTGGAATTCCTTTCTCTATCTCCTCTCCTCATCTTCTCAACCCCTCACACCATCACAAATTTCCCTATTGTTCAGGCCCCTTACTTTCTTTCCAACCCCTGTCAAGTTGGTCATTCATTCAAACAGTATTCACTGAACACCTACTGCAGATCCTCTCTGCACTCCTGGTTCTTTACTGATGCTTCTCCAATAACACTTGGTGGGTTGTGTATATTGTCTTTGTTTTATGCCTGTCTCTAGATTTAGTTCTATTAGGCACAGAGCATTTGTCATTTATCTCTAAAACCACAGCCCCTGAAGTGATGAACAATTGCATTTCTGATGAATATACTGATGAACTAATGTTCAATTTAGTCTTTGATTCATTGAAACTTTCCATTAGAAAACTAAGCCCTGGTATATGCTCGTAGCAACATCTAATGATGGAGACCATTCCATTACTTATGTAGGACCTGAAAGATTGAACTCCTTTCCATCACCCCCTATTCTGACTTGCTGTTTGCATTTTTCCTTTCTTGATTGCAGGCTGTAGGGGTTGTCTTGGACTCTTTTCTCCAACTCCCACTTTGGGCACATCTTTTAGACCACCCTTTCTTTCTACTCCATGGTCACTGCTATTCTCCAGGATTTCTTTCACTTATTTAAATCCAAGATGGTTGCAGTAACCTGTTTTCCCAAGCCCTTGGCTTACCTCCACTTTCATTAAGAGATGTCATACAGCCTCCAGAGTAATCCATTGATATGCAAATACCTCTTGTTCCTCCTCTGCTTAAAGTGTTTGATGGCTTTCTGTGATTTCAAGACAACATCCAATCTCCGTGACTTAGCATATAAGATATCCACCCATGAGACAAATATGTAATAAGTGTCTTATATTTGTCAAGTACTACTATAGGAGCTAGAGATACAGCAATAAATGAAACATTCAAAACTTCTGTTCTAACGGAGAATATATTTTAGTGGGAGAGACAGATAGTAAACAAAATAAATTATGCAATATATTGAGAAAGCATAAGTGCTATGGAGAAAAATAGAATGAGGGAAATGGGTAGAAAGTGCTGTGAGGGAGATGCACTATTAAATGGAGGAGGATGCAGGGTGGGCCTCACTGAGAAGGTGGCATCTGAGCAAAGACTCAAGGAAGTGATGCAGGGATTCATGAGGATAGCTGAGGGAGGGGCAGTCCAGGCAGCAGGAACAGTAAGTCTGGAAGCCTAGAGGCAGAGCATGCCCAAGCATGCTGGAGAAAAAGCAGGTGGCCAGAATACCTGGAGGGGCCTGAGTGAGGAGGAGAGGGAGAAGAGAGAGAAGAGGGCAGGGTGGAAATGGGGTAGACCATGCAGGGCCTCACAGAAAACTCTGAGTGGGGGGTTTTTAGCAAAGGAATAGAATCTGACTTCCATTTTACCAGTTTTACCAGGACAGCTCTGACTGCCCTGTTGAGAACAAATTATAAGAGAATGAAGGTGGACTTGGCCCACCCTGCTAGTTCCGTCTCCCAACACTCCCTGCCCCCTCCTCCCCTAACACTCATAGCTGATGCTTTGATGATGTCCCTGACTGAAGTTCTTCATACTCCCCGTTTCATGCCGTGTACCCTTCCATGTAGCATCCTGGGCCTGCAATAATTCTGTCCAACCTTCAGGCCCAACATGTGAGATCTCTGCTTATTTTGCCAAACCTGGCTTAGAAGTTCCTCTTCCAGAAGACCGTCATGACCATACCTCCTCCCAAATAGGATTAATTTTACATTTCTCTGGGCCACCTCTGAACTCACTTGTCTGTGCTTCTATTTGTTGCTCTTATCTGTCTACACATTTGCCTTTTGTACTAGACTGATAAATTTCAGTTTTATTTGTGAGTGCCTGGCACATCCTAAAGGCTTACTAGGTGTATTAGTCCATGTTCACCTTCCGTAAAGAACTGCCTGAGACTGGGTAATTTATAAAGAAAAGAGGTTTGATTTATTCACAATTCCACATGGCTAGGGAGGTCTCCGTAAACTTACAATCATGGCAGAAGGGGAAGCAGGCACATCTTGCATGGCAGCAGGTGAGAGAGAGAGAGTGTGAGAGAGAGAGAGAGAGACAGGGGAAGAGCCCCTCATAAAACCATCAGATTTTGTGAAAACTCACTCACTATCATGAGAATGGCATGGAGGAAACTACCCCCATAATCCAATTACCTCCCACCAGATCCCTTCCTTGACACTTGGGGATTACAGTTCAAGATGAGATTTGGGTGGCAACATGCAGCCAAAGCATATCATTCTGTCCCTGGCCCTCCCAAATCTCATGTCCTCACATTTCAAAACATAATCATGCCTTCCCAACAGTCCCCTAAAGTATTAACTCATTTCAGCACTAACTCAAAAGCCCAAGTCTAAAGTCTCATATGAGACAAGGCAAATCCCTTCTGCCTACGAGCCTGTAAAATCAAAAACAAGTTAGTTACTTCCAAGATAGAGTGGAGGTACAGGCATTGGATAAATGCTCACATTCCAAATGGGAGAAATTGGCCAAAACAAAAGGATCACAGGCTCCACGCAAGTCCAAAATCCAGCAGGGCAGTCATTAAATCTTAAAGCTCTGAAATGGTCTCCTTTGATGCCATGTCTCACATCCAAGGCATGCTGATGCAAGGGATGAACTCTCATGGCCTTGGGCATCTCTGCCTCTGTGGCTTTGCAGTTTACAGCACCCACAACACCTGCTTTTATGGCTGGTCTTCAGTGTCTGTGGCTTTTTCAGGCACATGGTGCAAGCTGTCAGTGGATCTACCATTCTGGGGTCTGGAGGATCGTAGCCCTCTTCTCACAGCTCCACTAGGCGTATCACAATGGGGACTCTGTGTGGGGGCTCCAACCCTATATTTTCCTTCTGCACTGCCCTAGCAGTGGTTCTCCATGAGGGCTCCATGCTTGCAGCAGACTTCTGCCTGGATATTCAAGCATTTCCATACATCCTCCAACATCTAGATGGGGGTTTCCAAACCTCAATACTTGACTTTTGTGTACCCCCAGGCCAAACACCTCATGGAAGCCACCAAGGCTTGGGGATTGCATCCTCTGAAGCAATGGTCTGAGCTGTACCTTAGCACCTTTTAGCCACGACTGGTACTGGAGCAGCTGGGACTCAGGGCATCAAGTCTTGAGGCTGCACAGAGCAACAGGGTCCTGGGCTGGCCCATGAAACCATTTTTTCCTCCTAGGCCTCCAGGCCTGTGATGGGAGAGGCTGCTATAAAGATCTCTGACATACCATGAAGACATTTTCCACATTGTCTCAGCAATTAATATTTTACTCTTTGTTACTCTTTGTTATGTATGCAGATTTCTGTGGCTAGCTTGACTATCTCCCCAGAAAATGAGTTTTTCTTTTATACTACATGGTCAAGCTGAAATTTTTCCAAACTTTTACTCTCTGTCACCTCTTGAACACTTTGCTGCTTAGAAATTTCTTCCACCAGATACCCTAAATCATCTCTCACATGTTCAAAGTTCCACAGATCTCTAGGGCAAGGGCAAAATGCCACCAGTCTCTTCGCTAAAGCATAGCAAGAGGGACATCTGCTCCAGTTCCTAATAAGTTCTTCATCTCCATCTGAGACCGCCTCAGCCTGGACTTCATTGTCCATATCACTATCAGCATTTTGGTCAAAACTATTCAAAAAGTCTCTAGGAAGTTCTAAACTTGCCCACATTTTCCTGTCTTCTTTTGAGCCCTCCAAACTGTTCCAACCTCTGGCCACTAACTGGTTCCAAAGCCGCTTCCACATTTTCAGGCTATCTATAGAGCAATGTCCCATTCCTGGTACCATTTCCTGTATTAGTCCCTTCTCACACTGCTACAGGGAACTACCCAAGAGTGGGTAATTTATAAAGAAAAGACATTTAATTGACTCATAGTTCTGCTGACTGGGGAGGTGTCAGGAAACTTACAATCATGGTGGAAGGGGAACTACGCATGTCTTACATGACAGCAGGCAAGAGAGAGTGAAGGGGGTAGAGTCCCTTATAAAACCATCAGATCTCATGAGAACTCACTCACTAACATGAGAATGGCATGGGAAAAACTGCCCTCGTAATCTCATCACCACCTACCATATCCTTTCCCTGAAACATGGGGATTACAGTCCGAGATGAGATTTGGGTAGGGACACAGAGCCAAACAGTATCACTAGGTATGTGTCAGATTAAGGATAAAAGAAAATAAAGCTAGAGAGTAGGCCCCTGAGCTGGTCTGAGGGCCTGGGGTCATGAGTCCCAGTGATATTGGTATCAGTTTTAGGTCTCTGGCTAATTTCAGGGAAAACTGTGAACAAGGTTATGTTGGCCAGGGGAGGTGTGGGTGGGGGTGGCACATGAGGAGTATGCTCAGGCTCAAGTGCTCTATCCCACACTATACTCCATGGTCTTGCTTCATTCTGTGAAACTGCAGTATCAATGTACCTGGCCTGGGTGAGATGGTCTCTGACATACCTGGACTAGCCTTAATGCAGAACCACTATTTGTATATAAGGCTTGGATTAGGGGTGAATTGAAGTTCTTCAAGTCTAATATGACTCTCATTTGCTCAGAATGTATCGTCCATAACTATGTATTCCTCCTGAGAGAAGGTTTGAGAAGCCTTTGGGCTTCACACCTACACTGAATTTCTTCTATATCTTAGAAGATTAAGAAGTCAGGTAAACTTTGTTTGATTTGCCTGGATGCTGTCTGTCTCAAGCTTTTCCACTAATCCAAATTTGCGATCAACATTTGTCACTATAGTGGCCACATGACTGAAAAGATGGAGAGAGATGAAACTTATGCTTATGATTAGATGGTGCTGAGTGCCTTCAACAGTGAACAGACATTCAGAGGACATTTGAAATTGTACTTGCCTTGGTACTTAGTAGGCCAAAAAGCTGAATTTAGGGAAGCCATGAGCCAAGAATCTCTTTGTTCTGATTCTGTGCCAGGCAGCATGGCCTTTGTCTGGAATCTGTATGCATTCCAGGGAGAGACTACACTTTCCACACCAGGCAGAGTCTGCTCAGAGACCCCCAACATGTGGCCTGCTCAATTCAGGTGGTGATTGTGCTCCCAGGGTTTCCCTGATCTACAAAACCTCTCTTCCTGCTTATGATCTATCTGAATATCCTAATCCTCTGTCAAAACCAGTGGAACTTCCAACTCACGCATGTACTCTCTGATGCAAATGAAAGACGCACCAGGCCCTATCTAAAGAAGTTAGGTCAACACTCAAAGAAACCAGAAGAATCACACACTTACCTGATTATTCAACCACTAGTGCCTGTGCTAGTAGTTGAAACTTCTTCTCTAACCTTCCCTAAGCTTCTTCTCTAACCTTCTATGGTACATATAAACCAGTGGTTCTGTGTGCCTGGATTTAGAAGTGATGAATCAGCAATCTGGGTTTAAAAAGCCCTCAAGGTCATTCTCATGCGCACTAAGGTTCAAGCATCCCTGATAAAGATGATAATAGACAGTGCAATATTCAATGATTTTCTGAATCACTTTGTGGATTCTATCTTTCTTCTCCATTATTCTATATATATTCTCCATTATCTATAGGTATAAGGGTAACACCTTATACCTCAACAAGCACATATCAGGTACTAAAATGTATTAAGAAGATCAAGCACATATTAGGCACTAAAATGTATTTTATTGAGTTGATGAAACACCCCCTGGCAATACTTTTTCTGAATCCCTGCTACACCTTACATGAGCTGGGCATAGACTAAATCTTGCTTCTGTTGTATGCCCTAAAATGAGATCCTGCTGCTAAAAAAGAAATTGGCCCCCTCAAAGCAAATTGACTGACCTCTAATAGACACCTGCAATCCACTGCCTCTCATAAGCAAGTAATTTTCAAGGAGTCAGGAAAAAAGGACTGAATGGCCAGATTGCCACATGGCTGAGAACAGCAGTGCCCTAATGGAAGCCACATAGCCTGCCTCCCAGAAGAGGAAGCAGGGAAATGGTCTTGGGTCTTGGCTGGGTAGGAGGGGGAAAGGCTTGGTGAGGGGAAACTGGTATGTTTTTATGTCACTGGGTAAAGAAAAGTTCATGTCATACTCCTAGTGATTCCTGTAAATAAAGATAAAAGTAGAAGCATGATATTATCAAGTTTTAATACAGCTGCTGGAGCTTGTTACTCAGGGCTCAATCAACAGAGCTCAGAAACAGCTGGCTTTAAAGGTGAAAGCCAGATTAGGGTACCCAAAGGTGTTGATGTTAATGTGACTAAAGCCACATGTTTCATTAAACCTCTTCCAGCCTCTCCCTCTCTGATGGTTACAGCAAGACCTTGTCATGAAAACCCTCCCAGGTGTGAAGAACTCAAACAAAAAGAAAGTTGCCCCAGATCTGGTAGATTATATGAGGTTTAGAAGCTAGATTTGAAAGGTGCCCAAAGGAGGAAAATTGATTTACTCTTTTTTGAAGAAGAGAGGATGTAGGACAGCACACATCTATAAAGACCACGTTATAGCTTTCCAACTTAGGCACACAAACACATGCACATGCACAAACACACGTGTACATACACGCACATATGCAAATTCACTGGAACCCTTTTTCCCTTTAAATCCCAGACTGCTAGGATATTATCTAGTTGTTAAATATTGATTCTCTTTGCACCTTTGTTAATTCTCTAGGATCAAATTTCTTTATGTATTCTTGGCCTTTTAATTTTATAGAGTGGGACGTTCCATAAAAAGAGAATGTGTAAAAATTATGATCTGTCTTTCATTTTTCAAGTGGGAATTATGGAATTTATGCTCATCCATCCATAGTATCTTACCTTGGAGCTCATGTCTGTTCTGCAAAATGATGGCTAGTGTTCACGGGAGCGGTGAGGGTGTCCGTGGACTGCACAGCCCTGGATGAGGATTCCAAGGTGAAGGAAACTGTTCTCATTCTCAAGGAACTTGGAGTCTAGAGCTAGGGCAAGCAAGTCTACATTAATCATAGGGTATGCTGCAAAGTAAACACAGGGTGGCATATACACAGACACAGGCACATGAAAGACCATGGCAAGAGGAAGCTTCTGACAAGAGGATAAGCAAATACCATCATGCAAAAACACCATCTAAGTAGGCACGTAGAACTGATGTTAAAGGGAAGTCTGGAATGCCCAGGAGAGGAATTAGAAGCTAGTTTGGAAAAGGAATGGTGAAGATAGAAGAAATAGAGGAGGGAAATTTATGGAAGCCTCATCAGCAGGGCTGCAGGGCCTGTTGCATGTTGGGGCGAGAAAGAGGGACTTCTAGAATGACCCTCAGCTTTCTGGAACCGGAGTCCTTTGCCACCTTCCCATGTAGTGAGAGAAAAATGTGTAGCTAAGTAGGTAAGCACAGACGGAGTTATACGAAAAGGGGTAGGAAAGTGTGGCCCCTGGCATAGTCTTCCCCTGTTCAGCCTTATCCTAAAGTCTCTACCTGCCAACAAGAATGTGCTCATTCACTGACCTCTTGCAGATGCCAAGGTCACACTCCACCTTTCTCCTTTTTTTGTCTAGAAAAGTTTGTGTCTAGCTTCAGGGACTGGTAGAAAACATGTGAATTATTTGATTTCCAGCCCAGCAGATGGGTTTTCCACACCCAACTTTGGCAATAGATAAACTTATGTTGCTCACAGTATTTCAGGGTGGCTGATGAGATAAGAAAGGCTTATAGTTTGTGGTACTTCAACCATTCTTGCTTATGTTTGTGTTGCTCAAGCTAATGTTGGGTCACTGGTAGGAAGCTTTACTTATAAATTATTTTCTCCAAATTTTCCAAAACCTGTTTCTTAAAGTTCACCTACTTGGGACATGCTAATGTTCTTGATGTTCTATAGATATGGTTACAAGCATGAGAAACCAGCTTACTTGCCAATGTTCAGTTAGGCAGGTGGTGTCTGACCCAGGATCAGTCTTCAGATGTACAGTCTGCAACAGTGAACTTCATTTCTGTGACTGAACAGAAAAGTACAGTCAAGTATTGATGTGCAAAACTTAAGAGAAAAAATATTGGGGGTGAATCTTAAGAATGGACGATATTGATCAGTTTCTGATTTTTTTTTTTTTTTTGAGATGGAGTCTTACTCTGTTGCCCAGGCTGGAATGCAGTGGCACTATCTCGGGCTCACTGCAAGCTCCACCTCCCGGGTTCACACCATTCTCCTGCCTCAGTCTCCTGAGTAGCTGGGACTACAGGCACCTGCCACCACACTTGGCTAATTTTTTATAGTTTTAGTAGAGATGGGGTTTCACCGTGCTAACCAGGATGGTCTCAATCTCCTGACCTCATGATCCACCCCCCTCGGCCTCCCAAAGTGCTGGGATTACAGGCATGAGCCACCGCGCCCGGCCGATCAGTTTCTGATTTTTAATACATTTTAATTGAACAGAATTATCTATCATAGATTTGATACACATATTTTACATGCAATAAACACATTGTTAATTGTAAAGAAATAAATAAGAGAATGCAAGTTAAGAAACCCAAAAAGAGAAAGAAAACTACTATAATTTCCACTGTTGAAAATTGGGATATATGTCTATGTTAATGAGTGTATTTGAACACAGTTTTAACAGATCTATAAAATACAATACATATTTTTTGTTCTCACTTACTTTTCATCAGATAAAAGTGTCAAATATCTTTCTTTAGAAATAAAAACACTTTTGCAGTATTATTAATGGTTGCACAGTACTACATCTTATGCAATTATTATTTATTTAACTTACTAGACAGCTAAGTTACTTCCAGTTTTTCTCTATTATAAACAATTCTTCTCACTCACACATTCTCAGAATTAAATATCTATTTGCCTTCTCTATTGATTTTCATCAGAAATATTTCCTTGCAAGTGCATAAAAAGTTGGTCGATGTAATTACTTGCTTCATCTAAATATTCTCAATTTTTAAAAACTTAGGTCACAAAATATAATCTTCTTTTCTTTAAAATTTTACCTTATGTATCTTTCCTATTCTGTATTGAATAGCTTATAATGTAAATATATACCATAAGTAATTTGCTTATGGAATTTAATTCAACAAATATTAGGACTGTGATGGAGACATCTTTGGAAGATTACCCAATGATCCTTAATGCCTAAGAATCCATAATGGAAGTGAGAAAAGGATATAAAGAGCTGTGAAGTAGACTATTCATGCCATCAAGAAGGCCTAGATGGCTGCTGGAACTCCGGAAGCCTTTGCTGTTTGGGAGAATGAGAAAGTATTTCATGGAGCAGCAATTATGTGAAAAGCATGAGATTTCATATGCAACACAGAAGTCAACATATTATGAAGATAAATTACATATAGAGGCTGGGTGTGGTGGCTCATGCCTACAATCACAGCACTTTGGGAGGCTGAGGTGGATCACCTGAGGTCAGGAGTTGGAGTGCCAGCCTGGCCAACATGATGAAACTCCATCTCTACTAAAAATACAAAAAATTAGACAGGCATGGTGGCAGAGGCCTTTAATTCCAGCTACTTGGGAGGCTGAGGCAGGAGAATCACTTGAACTCAGGAGACAGTGGTGAGCCGAGATCACACCACTGCCCTCCAGCCTGGGCAACAACAGCAAAACTCCATCTTAAAAAAGAAAAAAATTACAGAATTTTTGACTCATTATATATTTTCAAAAAATTTCAAATCCAAAACAATTTATTTTCGTTTTACTAAGATGATAGCAACTTGACCAAATAGAATATTTGTAATCAGAAGGAAAATTGCCTTTGAATTCCAGTGAGGCCCATTTCATTCACAAAGTACAGGGAAGAAATAGAGAATCTGAGAGCTTAATGAAACATTAATTGGCACTGCTCTCTAATGTTTTCTCAGAAGAAACTGCAGTCTGTAGAGGCTATGTATGTCATCTAATCCCTAAGTCACACATCCTGGGATAGCTGCAGCAGCTCTAGAATCCAGAGATCCAGACTCCAGCTTCGTGCTCTTTCCATCACTCCATGTGGCTTTCCCAAGGGCTGCTAAGCAAATTTTTGAACAATGAGGATTCCCAGTCCAACAGGTGCAGAAACATGAGAGGATCCTTCACCTGTCATATTGAGTTGATGAACCTTTTCCTGCAAATCTGTGAGGCTGTGGAGTCCATTCAACATTCATTCACTCAACAACTATGTACTGAGTGGCCATGATGTACCTGGCATTGTGCTAAACACTGGGGACCCAGTAGGGAACAAGCCAGACCTTTGGAAACACGCCTGTTCAGATATCGGTGTCTGCTGCTTGACTTGGGGAGGTGTAGGTGGGAGTAACCAGGTGTTGATCTGGCTCCTGGGAAAGTGGAGTTCAAATGTTCCATTGCAATCCACAATGCTCCGTACAGAGCTCCACTTTGTGCATCAGTGATCTGGAAACTACATTAAAAGATGCAAATGATATTCCCATACAAAGATAGAAAACCATGCCCTTCTGTTACCCATCTCTCTGCAGCCCACTATATCATCTCCCACTGTTCACACTCACTCTGACTCTTTGTCTGAGACAAGCAGTTCTTCCAGTGATAGGTTGTTCACTTGGCTCTGGCCTTTACACTATCAGCTGTGGTCAGTGACTTTACCCTGTTTTCTCAGTCCTTTAACATACCTGAGATAAAATCTTTTCATAAAATTGAGGAAGCTGCATAGAATATGAGAGCAGAGGGGATCTGAAAGATTGCTTGGTTCAAATGCCTCTTTTGACAAATGAAAAAACTGAGGCTGAGAAAGGGGAAGTGACTCATTTAGGATCACACAGTTGGATCTAGAGGCATTGAAACTAGAGTCCAGGGCCTCTCACTCTAGTGCATGCTCATTTATACCACACTCTTACTCTAAAAAGGGCTTGTCTTACATCTAATCTATAGCCTCAGGTTGAAGTTTTTATTTACTCCTGGTATTTATTTACTCTTTCTCTGGGCTCTAATTAAGATAACAGCCTCATTAATCTAAAAAATAAAAATAGATCCATATAAACAGTAATAAATAGACACAGTGGAGCATGAACACTTTGTACAAAAAGATTCTCAACTCAAGAAATGTGCTTCTCCTACTGCACTGGCTGCTCCATGTCAGTTTCCTTTTCCTATCTTCTTTATCTCCATGAGCGAGCTCCTAACATTGGAAACTCGGTAACTTGGCCCCTGCCTCTTCCTTTCTCTTCTCTGTTCATACCTGTCCCCCTATCATCTCATCCCATCTTGTGCTTTTAAATGCTGTCTACACAGACAACTCCCAAACGTATGTCTGTAGTTCCAGCCTCTCCTCTGAACTCCAAATTCCCTACTCACCATCTTCATATAACTAGAATGTATCTGAAACCCATCATATTCCAAATCAAAATTCTGTTATTTTCTCCCAAACCTTAGGCTCATCGTTAAGTCCATCCTCTTATCCTCCACCTCTAACCCATCAACAAATCCTGCTGACTCTGCTTTCAAAACACATCCAGAATCTGCCTACTGATCCTCCTCCTCTGCTACCACTCAGGCCCAAGTTCCCATCATCTCTCATCTAGATTATTGCAAAAGCCTCTTTATTGGTTCCCCCACTTTTTCTCTTGACCTCTCAAGTCTATTCACAACAGAGTAGTCAGTGATGTTGCTTGATGTATGTCCAATTGTGTCACTTTTCTGCTTTTTATGCCTTCCTATCCCACTATGAGAAGAAGCCAAATTTATCACAATAGCCAGAAAGTCTCCATTTCCTCTTTGACCTCATCTCCTACTCTTGTTTGCTGTCTTCCCCAATCTCTTTGCTCTTCTTTGAACATGCCAGACCATCTCCTGTCTCAGGCCCTTTGCACTTGCTGTTCTGCTGCTTGAAATGCTTGTCTCTCATATTTATGTGATTGTCTTACCTCCTTAAGTCTTGGCTCCAGTAACCTCTCCTTAATGTCTTTCCTGATCTCCCTATTTAAAACTCCTGCAGCCCCCCAAACTCCCCACATCATTTTACTGCCTTATCTTATTTTTTTCCATAGCACTAACCACCAACTGAAAGTCTATATATTTTACTACACATTATGTTAATTTTCTGTCTCCACCCACTAGAATGAAGGTTATGCAAGAACAGGGACTTTTTGTGTCCACATTGCTCATTGTGTGTCCTTACCATCTTGAAAATCAGTTGCTTAGAAATATTTGCTGAGTAAATTAACTAATATTCCATAATTTTTATATCAGTATCTTATACTAAAGCAATTCTAAAATTAAGATATCAAATAAAAGTGAAAAACAACTGGAACAATTTTCAATCCCATGAGCCTTCCTCATGCTTGAGATCTGGTTTGAAGATTTCAAACCAGACGCCAGTAATAGTGGCCACTACATAGTGACTAGATAATATATTGACACCAGAGACTACTGGTGTCAAAAACTTAGACTAGGCATGCCTGCAACCAGAAAAAAATTACAGATTCAAGTGCAGTTTCTCCCTGGACTAAAAGTAAGGGAAATTGGTAAAAGAAATTTACATAATGCCAGAAAATGTTTTCCTGAAGAAAATAATGAAAAATGTAAGTATTATGTTTCAATCAAACTTTAACCCTGCATGTTTGGGTCGACTTTTTACAATTTCTTAGTGAATTTGGTTTACTGAAGGGGGACTCTGCTGGCCAGAAAGAATGCAGTTTCCCAACAGATTCTGGACTTCTGGCCTCCAGAACTGTGAGAGAATAAATTTCTGTTGTTTTAAGCCACCCAGTTTATGGTACTTTGTTACAGCAGTTCTGGGAAATGAAGACACCCCACCACAGTCTACTCGACAAGGCAGCCAGAGGAGTTCCTTTAAAATATGAGGCAGATCATCCTGCTCATGCACCCAAAAATCTCTGATGGCCCAGAAGTCCAGAAGATCCTCCAGGATTGACTTCTGCTATTGCTGTGACCTCATTGCCTACTATCTCCAGTCACAGTGGCCTCCTTGCTGCTCCTCCAACACCCCAAGCATGCTCTTGCTTTAGGACATTTACCCTGGCTATTCCCCTGCGTAGAACATTCCTTTTCCAGATTTATGCACGACTAGTGCTTCACCTGTTCAATTAAGTCTGTTTACATGCTAACTTCTCAATAAGACCTAACAGGGCTACCTTATTTAAAACTGCAAATCTCCACCACCAGTCCTGAAGCTCTGGATCCCCCTTATCCTGCTCTCCTTTCTCTCTCTCTAAATAGCACTTATTCCCTCCTAGAGTATCATACAATTTATGTTTATTTTATATTGCCCATCTCCTCTCACTGGAAAGTAAGGTTCATAGGAAAGGAGATCTTTACTTGTTAAATGACATATCCCCAAAAAGGTGTTTGGCACATCACAGGTGTTAAATCAAGATTTTTAGGATGAATGAACAGGAAAAGACAACATGACACAACAGATGGGAAGCTGTGCCAACATCTGATCTCTGCTATTCTTGCCTCATTTTTTATTTGGATGATTGAGTAATCAATAGTTAGAAACTGCCTTGATAGTCTCAGCTAAAAAATAATAACCCTCACATTCTCATTTTAAATAGTCATGCATATAATATTACGTGTGGTGTGTTTTTCATCAAAAACTGTCAGCAAAAGTGAATTTAGAGCAAAGGCCCAAAAAGAGTAAACTCCAGCTGCTACTGCTTCCAAAATATTCTTGTTGAAAAACAAACTGTTTAAAGCAATTATTAAGTGCTTCAAACGCTCTAGTAATGTTCCAAATATACAAGCAGCAAACTCCTTTCTATTGTAGCAGAATGGGCTCAACAATGTCCTCTGTAATTTCTATATTTAGAAATTACTAAATATCTTAAGGATGCAGATTACAAGTTCTAGGCAATTAGCATCCATGAAATCATCGTAGGCTAAAACACTTAATTCTTTGAACGTAAATCCAAATTGTAAACTACCCAAGGGAAAAAATGATATCATGTATCTGCTACTTAGATCATTTTTCTATCTGCCATCAAATGCAGATAGAAATTAGGAGATAGAAATGCAGATAGAATTAGGAGAGTGTGTGTGCGTGTGTGTGTGTGTGTGTGTGCAGCGCGCTTGCACATGACACACACACACTTTCATTCCAAAAGCAATATTAGTTTGAAAATACTAATACATATTAATAAAAATGTGAAAACAGCAGCTGTGTGATTTTTAGATAAACTGTGGACAGTTTTTATTATTGAGAGTTGCATAGATGATCAAACGAAAACACAGCCAAACAAAATGCAAGCAGGCTAAAAAAGGAAGTTAAAGAATTTGAGTTTTTCAAGATGGATTATGTACTTAAACGTAGGACCTAAAACCATAAAAATCCTAGAAGAAAACCTAGGCAATACCATTCACGACATAGGCATGAGCAAATACTTCATGTCTAAAATACCAAAAGTAATGGCAACAAAAGCCAAAATTGACAAATGGGATCTGATTAAAATAAAGAGCTTCTACACAGCAAAAGAAGCTACCCTCAGAGTGAACAGGCAACATACAGGATGGGAGAAAATTTTTGCAATCTATCTGTCTGACAAAGGGCTTAAACAAATTTACAAGAAAAAACAACCCCGTCAAAAAGTGGGCAAAGGATATGAACAGACACTTCTCAAAAGAAGATGTTTATGTAGCTAACAAAATACATGAAAAAATGCTCATGATCACTGGTCATTAGAGAAATGCAAATCAAAACCACAATGAGATACCATCTCATGCCAGTTAGAATGGTGATCACTAAAAAGTCAGGAAACAACAGATGCTGGAAAGGATGTGGAGAAATAGGAACGCTTTTACGCTATTGGTGGGAGGGTAAATTAGTTCAACCATTGTGGAAGACACTGGCAATTCCTCAAGGATCTAGAACTAGAAATACCATTTGACCCAGCAATCCCATTACTGGGTATACACCCAAAGGATTATAAATCATTCTACTATAAAGACACATGCACACATATGTTTATTGTGGTACTATTCACAATAGCAAAGATTTGGAACCAACCCAAATGTCCATCAATGAGAGACAGGATAAAGAAAATGTGGCACATATACACCATGGAATACTATGCAGCCATAAAAAAGGATGAGTTCATGTCCTTTGCAGGGACGTGGATTAATCTGGAAACCATCATACTCAGTAAACTAACACAAAAACAGAAAATCAAACACCGCATGTTCTCACTCATAAATGGGAGTTGAACAATGAGAACACATGGATACAAGGAGGGAAATATCACACACCAGGGCCTGTCAGGGGGTGGGGGACTAGGGGAGGGATAGCATTAGAAGAAATACCTAACGTGGGTGACAGGTTGATGGGTGCAGCAAACCACCATGGCACGTGTTTACCTATGTAACTAAACTGCACGTTCTGCACATGTACCCCAGAACTTAAAGTATAATAAAAAAATAAATAAATAAAAGAATTTGAGTTTTTTTAATTATTATAAATTATTAGTTATCTTGCCTGGTTGTGAAAAGAGGTGCTTTGGTTAATAAAGAGTTATACATGATCCACACATGAATTAGCAATATAGACCATAACAAAATAGGCTTAATACTGAGTACTCTAAAAAGAACATGACCTTTCTTTGATGAGTCAGTTAAGGTTTCTTCAAGTTATTTCTGGTCCTTATGGTCACCATAGTTAGCAGGAATTATCACTTTACTATAATTACATGCAAGTGCAAACTAATAGAATTCTGATAAATAACAGAAAGTATATTGTAGATGAAATTCAGGTTTATCCAGAGAGATACTTACCTTTTGATATAGTCCTTCTAAGTTTCGTTAACAGCAAGGCTTGGAGTCCTTAAAGTGCCTGTCTAAATTCAACCCCAGAATGAGTGTTGATATAATTCTTTGTGGCACTTGGCTCCTAAACCTCTCCCATACACTTGCTGGTGTTATTAGAGGAGGCAGCAATTGGAAACACATTCCCTCACAGCCAAAATGCTTCCCATCTGAGAAGTTGTTGGTGATCCACTTCAGTGGCAAAGGGCATGAAAACTAATGGGTGTTAAAAACAAACCAAGCAGGATGGAAACAAATGTACTATGAGAATGAACATATTCTACAAATATCAAAATTTGAATAGGCGCACAAAAACCAACCACTTTGGGTCCCAGCTATTGAGCATGTCATTCTCCTTCTCTTGAAGGTCACTCACTATCACTTCTGTGCTCAATCTCTTGGAACAGCCTCCTTGTTAGTAATAAGTGATTGTCCACGTTAATAAGTGGTAAGTACAGCAAAATCTATGGTCTGTGATGCCATATAATGCATACATATCCCACTTAGGTGAGGACTACATTTATGCCATGTTAGCCAGATAAACTCCATTTTTAAAGACATCTCTGGGTTTGGCAAATCAATATCTACTGCAAGAAAAAAAAAAGGTCTATGGGAGCAAAGACTATTTCATTCACTGCTATATCCCACCCCCTAGAATAATGCCTTGCATGTGGTAAGCCACTAGATAAATATTGGCTGAATGAATGGGTAGTCTTTTCTACTGTAAATGCCTCTAAATAGTAAGAAGTTTGACCTTATATCACAATGAAACTCCTCTAGTATCCAGTTAGCTCCAATATGCCTTTTACTATGTCAGTGCTTTGAAGGCAGTGGTTCTAAAAATTTCATGTTGGTTGCACACTACTTGGGTTTTTTTTTTCCAAGGAAATAGTTCTGATAAAGTCATGAACAGTAGGGTCTGCTTTGGGGACTAAAGGAACAGGGAAAGTCTTAATACAAATGTGCAAACTGTAATGGCAAAATTCCAGAATGACAAAATGTAGAAGAGAATTTGGGCAGGTTACCCTTCCAGTGGCCCTTCAATTATATATAAAAATGATCCTGTTGGCCCCATTCCTCTGCACAAATTGTTTTGTGTTTTCTCTATATCTTGCCCCAAAGAGGTTCCTCTTCATTTCATCTGTGGTACGAACCGTCATTAGAACTCATTTAAGCTGTCACAACACCATCATAATGGTTCTACCTACGTCTAATCTTTCCTCCTTCCACTTTACTTCTTATGATTCTGTCTTTTAAAACCTCTCAGTTCATGTTCCCAATTTAATGAAGTTCAAACACCTTGGCAAGACACCAAGAAAACCTTCACAAACATGCCTAAGCATAGGCTTATTTAATGGCATTCTTTTCTATCCCAATTCTATGACTCACATATGGATATATCATACGTATCATATGTATATATCATATGTATCATATGTATATATTACCTACTATATATTATATGTGTGTGTTTCTTACTTCATCTCCCTCTATTTCCCATGCACTTTCTAGCCTCCCCATTTTTGCTCATGCAGTTTCTTCTGTCTATAATGCTTTCCACATCTGGTCTACCTAGAACACTCAAGAGTTCAAATGTCATATCTTCCCTGGATACCGCACTACCCATCATGCCCAACCTGAATCTCCCCACAACTGAATACAGAAACTCTTAGAGGTAATTTGGCAAAGCTGTCTGATCCTTCATCTGTGTTCCCAGAGCACTTTCATGATACCTCTAATGTGGTAGATTGTCTCCAAAGATGGCCACCAATGATGGTCCCCATCCCCATATGCACATGCCACTCCACTAGTGTATTTCCTACTCCTTCAGTCTTGGCTGGCCTTGTGACTTGGATGGAATCCAGTGGAAGTAACCCTGTGTCAGTTATGAAGCCTTAATAAAAGCCAGACACCTCACAAAGAAGCTTGGGAACAGGCTACTATATGACAAGAGACCATTTGGAGAACCATGGAGCTCCTAGACATTCCCAAACATGAGTGACACCATCTTGGGCATTCCAAGTTTCTAGCTGAATACAGCCATGTGAATGACCCCATTCAATGCCATGTGGCAAAGAACTGTCCAGCTAATAAGTGATAATTGTTGTTTCAAGGGATCAGGCTGTGGGATGGGTTATTTCCCAGTAATATATAACTGAAATATTTAACAGAATATATTATAGTTACACGTTCACATGTCTAATTCCTTATGGTAGATTGGATTTTCCAAAGATTACCGCACCAACACCTCCCATGCCACATGCACTTTTGCTGTGTGTCCTTGCCATCCCACCTTCAAGAAATGGAGTCCAATTCCTTTCTCCTAGAACTTGCAGTGGCCACAGTGAAGAAGTAGCACTGCATGACTTCCAAGTTTAGTTCTTTTGGCTTCTACCTTGTTCTCTTGGATGTTCCATCTCAGGTACTCCTGTTTGGAACCTCGTCACCATGCTAGAAGAAACTGAAGCTGCATGGAGTGGTCACATGTATATGCTCAAGTCAACAGCCCCAGCCAAGCCCAACTGATTATCCCAATCCAGGCACCAGACATGGGAGTTAAAAAATCTCCAGATGATCCTGCCCCCAACCACTCAAATGTCTCCAAGCCCACTGGGGTCTTCTTAGTGGAGGCTCTAGACTTGTGAAACAGAGAGAAGACAACTCCACTGAGCTCTGTCCAAACCCCTGAAACACAGAATCTAAGAGCAAGATAAAGTGATTGCTATTTTATGTCACAAAGTCTGGAGTAGTTCTTTACTGAACAATAGGGACTGGAACAGTTCCCAACCAAACTGTGGGCTTCTGAAAGGTAGGAAAGCTTTAGTCATCATTGTATTGCTCATTGTATTAGTTTATAGCAAGATACCTGGGGAAGGAGGAAGACACGCACCAAATATCTGTTGTAACTGAAAGACCGAATGTCTGCTGTCTTTTTTTGTAGATGTGTTCAACTATATGAATTGTTGGAAACCTACATATTAGGACTGGAAACAGTATGGGAAAAATATTTGTGGGCCAGGTTTATCAAACTATGTTTTTAGGATTCTGACAAAATGGCTCTTTATTTTCCTTTTTTCATTGTATAAAATTCTATGGAAGAAATTGGCACAAGCAAACAGAAGTGGAACAAAATAGAGGAAAGTATTCAGTAAAAAGGAAAATCAATGCAATTCAGTTAAATACAGGTCATTTGTTCCCTTTTCCAATCAAACTATTTATCTTGTGTTCCTCTGTTCCATTTTACATAAGGGAAAAAATTTCTAAATGTACTGTGAGCCCACAGTTTTCCTTTCTCCTACCAAATCAAAATTCAATACCAAAATGCTGCTCAACATAATTATTTAATTGCCTTGGTTCCATAAAATGTCTGTAACATTGAAAAGTTCTTCTTTAAAAAGTATGTTAAAGCCCTAATATGTGGTTACTGGCTTTCCCCTGGTAGCACGCTAATTTCTCCCCTATACAGCTTTGTTAGAGAATGAGGGACTCAAAATAAGTGAATTATCTAGATAGCTTCTCCTTCTTCAGAGGACTTTACTTAGAAAGCCCATAAATTCTCCTACCAGGAATTAGTCACCCTGCTGTACCTTGAACTAAAGGAATAAGGCCTGTTCAACAAATCATAGGTGTAGAAGCTGCCAATCTTAAATTGTGTAAAAGTGAGTGGCTGTACCCCCAAACCCTGAGACTCCCTGGAGCAAACCCAGTGACTAAGAATTCCTCTATGGAAAGGAGTGAGTATGAAGCAAAACCCACATTCAAAAACCCTCCTGGGCTTTAATATTATTGGTTTACAGATACTTGGATTATGGAAAACTGGTTCCATCAGCCCAAGGCTGCAGTTTCCTTTTACTTTTTGGAAGCCTAACAATGGAAGTGGCAAAGCTTTCCAGCCAGTGATCCAGATAACAGCAAAGGTACCCTCTCTAAGTTCCCTGACATATACAGAAGGATCCTGCCCTGTGCAGATTTGATGTGTTTCTATTTTCACCATGATTCACTTGCTGACACCATTAAATGTTTAGTTCCCAACTTAATTCATGTATTCATTCACACATTAATCTGTGCAGCATTTATTAAGTACTCTATGTGTCAGACCCAGATTAGATGCTGAGAATAGAAAGATAATCAAGACAAATCCTCCCATTTTAGGGAACTCACAGTCTAGTGAGGGAGAGAAGCAAATAAATAATTGACTGGAATATAACAGGGGATGACAAACTGCAGCCTATGGGCTAAATTAGGAATGCTGCCTGTTTTTATATGTAAAAATTTCATAGACACGGTCATTTGCTTACATATTGTCTATGGCTGCTTTTAAATTACAAATGCAGATCTAAGTTGTTGCATCAAAGACCCTGTGGCCTACAATGCCAAAAATATTTGCTATCTGACCCTTTACAGAAAAAGTTTGCTGACTGTTACAATGTGGTGTGATGAGAAGAAAAAGAGGTATGTCCATAGTCAACAGCCCACAGAGCAAAGGATGAGCTCCAAGGAACACTCTCACAGAGCAGGAAGTACTTAAGCCGTGCACCGAGTGAGCAGAGGACCAGTCAGATAGCAGTAAAGCCAAAAGGACATTAGGAAAAGGTTGCAGGTGAGAAATCAATAGGGCCCTCCTGAGGATGGCTAGGTAATGGAGGAGTGGAAGAACAAAGGTGTGGTGGGAAATAAGGCCAGGAGGGAGAAAGGGCAGGTCTCAGTAGGCCATGGTAGGCCATGCTGAATTCTTTTATGTCAGCAGTGGAAATTCATCATGGGGTTTTAAGAAGAAGAGGCCACAGATAGAAAATAGATGGAAAAGACACGAGTATAAAATCCAATTCCGATTCTATTGCAATGATCTAAGCAAGAGATAATGACAGGGGGGAAAAAAAAGCAGTGGTAGTGGGAACTGAGAGGAGGAGTAAAAGATCTTAAGGGAACTGAATTAGCCAACATACAAGCTTTGTCATGCATATGCAGTGAACACTCCACGTGACATAACAACTTCCAGGGGCCAGAGCAGGTACGACTATTCTGGTCAAATTCCTGAAAGACGGGCAAAGACCATCACTTACCTGAGGGGTTCAAATAAAATTATCTTTAATAATTGTAACTAAACATTGTTCAATGGCACTTGGCAAAATGAGCCGACCAGGTGGCTTTACTGTCAGTCATAAGGTTACCTTTACTAATTGTTTGATCACTTGCTCCTTCTTGCATTTCACTCTGAGACTAGCCTCACAAAGAGGCAGGCAGGTGCTAGGAGGCAACCAGCACGGCCTTTGTATCGTGACTTGGTTGCAAGTCACGACACACTCACTTAACAGCTCTGTATCTTTGGGCAAGTTATTTAGCCTTTTTAAATCTCAGGATCTTCATCTACAAAATGAAAATAAGAATAGCCAATAGGTATCCTTAGGTATTGGTATAATAATTAGGTAGGATAACAAAAGCAAAGTGCACAGGCCTGACACAGAGGGTCAAGAAACATCAGCTACCATTAAGTGAGCAGAGGAATCCCTCAGATCTTAACCAAACAGAGAAACCTCATCCCATCCTCAGCAAATAGATAAAATCCCATTTCTGTGAGCACCTAACATGACTGTGATTGTATAATTTAGTAAATAAGTTGCTTGATGTCTGTTTTCCCAAATAGAGTGAAGGTTCTACTATATCACAGACCATGTCTCTTTGTTCAGTGCTGCACCCAGGGTCAGCACTGAACCAGGTATAAAGCAAATTTTTCTGTACTAGTCCATCTGTGCTGCTGCTATAAAGGAATACCTTTTATAATGAAAAGAGGTTTATTTAACTCATGGTTATAAAGGCTGCACAAAGAAGCATGGTGTCAGCATCAGCATCTAGTGAGGTCCTCAGAAAGCTACCACTCATGACAGAGGGGGAAGGGGGAACAAGCATGTTACAAGGTGAGAGAAAAAGGAAGCGGAGTGGGTGCCACACCCATTTTAAACAACCAGCTCTCTTGTGAACTAACAGAGAGGGATCTCATTCATTACTGTAAGGATGGGGATGACACAAAGCCATTCCTGAGGAATCCATCCCCATGACCCACACACCTCCACCAGGCCTCACCTCCAACACTGCGAATCACATTTCAACATGAGACTTGGAAAGGATAAACCTCTAAACAATATCAGGGTGTCATATGTATTTGTTGCATGAATGAGAGAGAGGGTGAGCTGAGGGGAAGGGGAAAGGAGAGGAAGAGAGGCAAAAACAAAGAACCTCTTCTCTGTGTACTCAGCACTGCTGCTCCCACACCTGACTATTCAGAATCAGAGGGTAAAGTAGCTGAGGTGGAAGAGACACTTCTCTGGTCCCTGAAAAAATCTTTTGGGGTCCCAGTTGTTCAGACCTTCTCTCCAGCTGGGAGCAGCTGCCTCAGGCTTCATTAGCAACATCTCAAAAAAGTGAACATCCAAAAAAGCCCGACTTCTCAGCCCTGGGAATGGGGAGACTAGTTAATGGGGAGTTCTGATGGCCAAGGGCCAAGGCCAAGACAAAGCCTAGCTAGATAAGACTTCAGTTTAAAGAAAGTTGTCTAGAAATTCATTAAATTTAAATCACCTTTTAAGCAGCTTCTTTTTTTTTTTTTTTTTTTTTTTTTTCCCGAGACAGACTCTCACTCTGTTGCCAGGCTAGAGTGCAGTGGTGTGATCTCTGCTCACTGCAACTTTCACCTCCCTGGTTCAAGCGATTCTCCTGCCTCAGCCTCCCGAGTAGCTGGGACTACAGGCACGTGCCACCATACCCAGCTAATTTTTGTATTTTTAGTAAAGATGGGGTTTTACCATGTTGGCCAGAATGGTCTTGATCTCTTGACCTCGTGATCTGCCCGCCTTGGTCTCCCAAAGTGCTGGGATTGTAGGCATGAGCCACCACGCCCAAATTTGGATTTCTAGAAATCTCAGTGAAAGGCCTTGGATTTGATATCTGGGTTTATAGCAAATGTAGATTCTAAGGCAGATAATGCTTAAAGCTGATGATGCTTAAAGCACCACAACTGTTTTTAACTATTTTAGTGGAAACCTTTCTAAAATGTATGAGATGCCCTGCAGCTGTGATAAACACAGTAAACACATTGCACCTTCTTTTGGTGACCAGGACCTCTATCTTGAATAGCAGTGACTGCTGAATTGTAGGCATTGTTTATCATTTCTCTAATGGCCCCCAGACTACTATGCTGTTCAAATCTGTGGCAGTTCTGATTCTTTTTCTTGACATTTCTCTCTAGGTGGCTAAGATAACTTGAACACTATTGCTCCTATACTAAACAGCCCCTGGAAAGTGGTACTGTTCTAGTTGATATTGCTTCTATTTCTACCAAATGTGGCTGCTTCTGTTTTCCACTGCTGTTTTTCATATTGCCATTGAGCTGCCACAATTCTAACCATTCCTCCCAACTAGCTGTCTGTTGCCCCTCCAGTCTCTAAGTAAAAACTGGGAGAATGCTAAAATTTTCCAGAACAAACCAGACAATCCACCATCACATGTAAAACTTAAGTCTCCATTAAGATCTGACCATATGCAAAAATTAGGTTTCTAGAGTTAGAGACATCACTATAAACTTATGTTTAGCTTAATATAAATGTAGATGACTACCTATAGAAATATCCATAGCTGTATCTACATGCATGTATTATAATATGCACATGTATTAGTCCATTCTCACACTGCTATGAAGACATACCCAAGCCTGGGCAATTTATAAAGGCAAATGGTTTAATTGATTCATGGTTCTGCATTGCTGGGGAGGCCTCAGGAAACTTACAATTATGGTGGAAGGTAAAGGAGAAGCAGGCACCTTCTTCACAGGGCAGCAGGATGGAGTGAGCGCAAGCAGGGGAAATGCCAGATGCTTATAAAATCATCAGATCTCGTGAGATTTCACTATCACAAGAACAGCATGAGGGAAACCGCCCCCATGATCCAGTTACCTCCACCTAGTCCAGCCTTTGACATGTGGGGATTATGGGGATTACAATTCAAGGTGAGATTTGGGTGGGGACACAGAGCCAAACCATAACAAATCAAACCTTTCCTTGCTCCTTCAGCTGACATGGCCTACCACCAATGACACACCAGTAGCATGAGCATACTCAGCACCCAGATTTTAGTTTATAATATGATTCCCCAGTAAAAGGAACCAAGCTTCTTGAAGAAATGGCTGATTCCAGGACTGGGGCAAGAAACACACAAATGAGTCTGGAGTATCTTGTAGTGCTAGAAAAGCAACCAAATGCTCAAAACAAATTGTAAAACCTATAATAGTGGAGTATGTTTAAGGGGCACAGAAACCAACTGAAAGTGCTCCCAATGGTCAAAGATAGAAGAATTTGAGCAACAAAATAAAGAGGTATTAAATTATAGCCCAAAGTAGAAAATAAACATCCATGAATCTATATTGATGTAAATAAATGACTGAATAAATAAATCATTGGGAAAGAAGAAACAAATCAGATATCTCATGCTCTAGAATTCCAAATAACTATGTAAATACTCTGCCCTCAGAGAGGGGGCATAATTCCCCACTCAAGTATGGACTGCACATTGTGACTGTCTTCCAAAAAGAATAAAATAAAAAGGTAGGGAGAAAGTAGTGGAGAAGCCTGACAAACACTACCTTAGCCAGGAGATCAAGGTTAATGTTTACACTGATAAACATGTTGATAATATGTACTTGATATGATATGATTACATATGATAATGATGTTGCTTTACCTCTGTGGTCTTCCTCCCAAAAATCTGAAACCTCATTCTAATCATGAGAACAGCATCAGGCAAATCCCAACTGAGGTACATTCTGCAAAATACTTGACCAGCACTCCCCTAAACTGTCAAGGTCATCAAAAGCAAGGAAAATCTGAGAAACTGCCACCACCAAGAGGAGCCTAAGGAGACATGGCAACTAAATGACTAAGCATAATGTGGCATTCTGGATGGGGCTCTGGAGCAGAAAAGGGACATTAGGGGAAAACGAAGGACATATGGATAAGCTGTGGACTTTATTTAATAATAATAATAACTAATCAATATTGGACCACTAATTGTAACAAATGTAACATACTAACAAAAGATGTTAATAATTCGGATAACTTGGTGTGGAGTATATGGGAACTCTGTACTATCTTTGCAATTTTTCTATAAATCTAAAATTATTCTAAAATAGATATGAATAGTTAATTAAAAAGTTAAGTCTCAGGCCTCCAGGCCTGAGATGGAAGGATGAAATACCCAGCTCCTACAGACTCTGCTATCCTGGGGATGGGGACTTTGCATGTCCCAGTGTGCTCCCAGGCTTCAAGGCTGCTGGACTTCTGACAGTGCTTCAGGGCAACACTTATATACTCAGAACACTACCCAGGGCTGGAAGGCTTTCAAAAGGCTGTGAAAATAATTATTTTATATACTCTTTCATAGTTTACCATCCTACAAGATAGCAGGGCTCAAATTCATCGAGGAAGAAAAGTCTACCAGGAAAATGACAAAAACCCACGTAACATTAGGAAGTCACTTAGTTTGAATTCGTTAGGAAAAGACCATTCCCTGTAGTTTCCATTTACAAGCTTCTCAAACTGGTTCCTAAACTAGCTTCCAGCTAAGAAAATGTGTTAAAGCATCAATAAAACTGTTCTAAAAAGCCCTTCATAATCGAAATCTAACTGAAGCTTATTAAGAGAGAGAACACCAAGCAGTCCTTTAAAGGCAAAAGGAGAGAGGTCTTCAATAGCCAGCAGGACCTGGTGGGGCTAACGCTTTCTCCCTGGCCACATAGGGGGTGAGAGCACTGTAGCCTGTATGGACACGTGTGCTCCAGACACTGGCAAATTATGGCATTACATGCTTTGGCTGCAGGGAGGTTGGGCTCTAGTGAGTAGAACTCTGGATAGGTAAATGGGAGATAGTTCTATTCTTCCCTCGCTCTTAGTTTGTCCAGACAACAAAATATCATAAACTGGGTGTTTTAAAAGCAAGAGAAGTTTATTTTTCACAGTTCTAGGGCCTGGGGAGTCCACATCAAGGTATCAGCACATTTGGTGTCTGATGAGGGCCAATTTCCTGATTCACTGTGGAGCCCTTTTGCTGTTTCCTCACAGGGTGGAAAGAGTGAGGGGTCTCTTGCAGGGGTCTCTTTTATAAGGGCACCAATTCCACTCATGAGGGTTCCACTCTCAAGATATAATCACCTCTCAAAGGCCCTACCTCCTAATACCATCTCCTTGGGGATTGGGATTTTAACATATGAGTCTTGTGGAGATACAAACATTTAAAGCATAGCACCCTCCTTGATCAAACTACTTTACTGCTTTGGCCAATAATTTTTTTCATCCACTAAAGAAGAAGAAAGTTTTCACCCTTACTCAACTAAGTGGCAGGTAATAATTAATAAAAACAATGTATAAGCAAAGGGGCATCTCTTACTTCAAAGCTTTTGGAGTACATGATTTTTGGTAGAATTCTTAGACAAGTAAATCAGGGCTTTGCAGTTAGTGTGTGAATCTTCCTTTTAGCCAATTACTTGTCAAACATCACTCAATCAACATATTTGTCATATTCACTTCCTCTGGTTATCAGTGTGTGAAATATAATTGGTAGACTTAAACCATGTGCATTTCTTTTCTACCTTTCAATTCCTCCTTCTCCTAGTTTAATCCTTTCCCAGTACTCCTGGGAACACCTGAAATACCGAATTAACATTCTTACTACAAGGACATATTTAAAAGTCTTACGGATCGAAATGTCACATTGTATAGATATCTTAAATTGTCCATGATTGGACAACCTGGAAACACTGAGAGTTTCTGGTGACTTCGATGTATACCACCTATTTGCCTCACCATAACCCGAGATATTTTATTTTACTCCTGGGCTGGCATGCAGGGCCTTGGTGTCATTCAGCGCTCCTGCGCTCATTCTCCCCAATTTTCAGGGCTTCTATTTGAGTCTTACTTCGGCAACACTTTTCCTAGGTCATTAGCTCACTCCATCCCCAGCGTTAGCCTGTACCCTCAAAGCCAGATCTGGTTTTTGACAGTGGCCAGGATATTTCTCTCATATCCATGCAACAGAAGACCCATCTGTTCATTCTGCTGTTGTCATTCAGGCTGTCCAGGCAGAGGTCTCACCCTTTCCCCCTCTGGACCTTCCATAATGTGTATGTGTAAGGCTTTCCTGTTTCTAGTTTCCTTAGTGTAACTTGAGGCAGATATGAGAGTGCTTATTTAAAGCATAGACTATAGCCACTAAAAAAGGAGAGGTTAAAGGTCACAGAAATGGAGGAGCTCAGCGATACAGCAAAGTCTCAGAAGAAGCAGAAGGGCTTGGGGTTTGGAGCATAGATAGTTGAGTTTGAGGAGGGAAGAAGGGAAAGTATGGAGGTGGGAAGGATGTTAAGATGGCTAGTTTCCGCAGCATCTTTCTTATTTTTAGTGACAGGAGAAAGCATCCTTGTTGAACCTGAATATGAGAAAGAATTATGGAAACTAAGAGTAAATAAGAAGCAGCAGCTCAGGAGAAGAGGGGAAAGAACTGCTTTGGGACAAGAGTTAGGATTTCTCTCATCACACTGCAAGTCTCACAGAGACTGGCTATAACTGCTATGAACCCTAAATGGCACCTTTAGCCATGTGGGGAGGCTCCATATTATTACATTAACCTTAAATACTGCCACTAAATCTGTTTAATGGGGTCTGTGACCCAAAAAGTTAAGCCCCACTGCTCTGGACGATCATGCAACTCTTTCTGTCACAGTGCTTCTATGCTGGAATGCCTTTAGACCACAGAATTGCAAAACCACCTCTATCTGGATTTGAAGTAAAGGAGACATAAGGTACTGGGAGAAAAAAAATTACATTCTTATAACTTTCCCTCATCATGGGCATTATTTTGGTATAGTGCCAAGCACCGATCAACTCTGGGTAGTGCCTGCATTCTGAAACAATTGCACAAGAATATATTATTCTATGAACAATAAACTATTGTAGTGTTTCTTAGTTCCAATATCCGACCTTAAGGAATGCCACATCACTTGTTTTCTTGATTATTTTCTCATGAACCTAGAGTATTTGATTTATGCTCAACTATTTCCACATCTAAAAACATGTTGGTATTTCATAATCAAGTTTTAATCTTCTAAACTAGATGATTCAGGGGAAAATACTTAATCCATCAAAATAATTCCAAACCATGTGCTTTTCAAATCACCTTCAAAATGGCATATCGTTTTCATCATGTTTGGATTGTAAAAGGCTTTGCAATTTATGACCGTTGGCTTATTTCCAGTTCCCTAAGCTGTCAATACGATACTAATGCCATCCTCCAAAGGTCCCCTGGCAGGATTTCACAGGGATATCGGTGGGTTCAGAGTAGTAGGAGTAACCAATGAATATATTAAACAATAGCACTCAGTCTTGAACTCTGTTTCCAAGTGTCCTTATAGTTCACCAGAATTTTACTTTTGAATAGGAAATAAGCTTGTTAGAAAGAGAAAGGAAACTAAAAGTATTAAGGGCTTACCAAGAGCCAGGTACTTTACATACCATCTCATTTAAATTCATGGAATTATTTATCATACAGAGAGAATCAAGGCTCATAATCTCAGAGTTTACCTAAGGACAGAGCCAGAGATTAGACTTCAGGTAGGTCTGATTCTTAAGCTTGTGATCTTTCTACCACTCCATTCCATTTATACCTATTAATAATTGTTAAAACTAGAATAAATAGCTCCATAAGTCTATTCAAAAAGACTTCCATCAGAGGGTATAATCTCCTTTATAGAAAATTTTAAATTTCCCCACTGAATACACAGGATATGTGTGAATTTGGTACACTAAGACAACAATAGTAAGAAAACATGTCTTTCCCTGAACCAGAGGTAAAAAAATATATACAGACATAAGCAATTCTAATAACTTTCCAGACTCAAACTGAGTCTGCAAGTAGAATTTTGCAAAAAGAAAAAGCAGGTCTAATAGTAATAGTACTAAAGTAACAGTACTCTAAGTGACTAAAAATAAGGGAAATTATTTCAAAGTAATTTCTCGACATAGATGGATCTTTCTAGTGTAAGTAGAAATTTTTGTTTGTATTGTTGTGAATAACTGCCTTTGTCTCAGTTCTATCTTAGAATGTGCACATAGACATTGTTGAACATGACAGATGCACAGAATATAATATTCTAACATTATTCATGTTTGAAGAAGTGAAATAAAACCAACCCTTCAGAAATTCCTTTCTGACATCTTTTTATAAAAGAGCTATTTTAAGAGAAATAGAGGGCTTTACTGTTCAATAGCATAACCTTTTTTCTTACTTATATTTATCCCTCAAATTATTTTAATTCTTCCACTACAAAAATGACTATATTTTATCAATAAAAGGCTTTTTAAAAATGTTTACTTCTTATTAGATCCTTCCAAGTAATTTTCTAGGGATGCAGCCAGTCTTTGTCCTTTTTCTTATTCTTTTAACTGCATTTCTACATCGCACCTTAGAAAAAGATGCAACAACAATAACAAAACAACAAGCCTAGCTCAAGAAGCAATACTTGTTGCAGCTGGTTAAGTCTCAGGTCTCTGAGTTTAAAAGGTAAAGTTCACTACTTATGAGTCATGTGACCTCACACAAGTTACTTGAGCCCTCTGGAGCTCAATTTTCTCATCCTTGAAATGGGGATTCCAGGACCTCCCATATAGAATCATCATGAAGATTGCACGTGGCATGTCAAACATTTGACACCATGTCTGGTACTGCCCATCAGTCCATTAATGTTGGTCATAATTAGCTCTTAATTTCTGGTGGGTAAAGTCCACTCACCTGAAGACTTTGAAATTCCAGGAGTCACGGTTATACAAGCCTTTCCATGTCGTGGTATACATTGGAGTACCCTGTTTGATCAGACTTCTCCTGAAGAATCAGCATTTACAGCGGTCCTCATGGTCCCTGTGAATGACCTAAGATTTTTGTGAACACTTCCACTCTCATATAATATGAGAACATAAGAGGACATTCACATTTTAAAATGTTAGAAATCTTCCCAAGTTTTTTCTTTCTCTCTTCGCTTGTCTATCAAATTATTTGCCCCTTCTCTTTCATCAAACAATTAAATCATATTAACTGAGCAGTAGGCTTGATGCTTTTGGTGTAGACAAGAATTATATATTTTACTCCTGATGTCAAAGAGCTTGGAATTTGTAGGAGAGACAAGAACCGTGTCAAAGAAACAGACTGCAGTTCAAGATGGTGGGTTGGTTATTCAGTGTGAAATGGAAAGATGCAAAGGAGTTCAAAGGGGAGGAATAACTATAGGTGGGAAACACATACATTATTTACATCACCTGGCCTCCAGACTGGCTGTCACTACCCTTCAAATGACATGCTGTAAGAGTCAGCAGATCCAGTCGGTGGGAGGATGATTGGGTCTTGGGAAAATTAAATTTAGAGAGTATGTGCAAACATGCTCCAGACAATTTTAAGAGAATAGGGAGGGCAGGCAAGGCTACTCCTTAGCTCTCAACAAAACTGATGTGTGCACCTCCCCAAATTCCCCACCCAACTCCCTGCTACATTAATCAACATCTCTCCTGTCAACTTTAGACTCACCCATTCTTTAAGGAGAAGAAAGGGTATCTGCTATGTTGCATACAAAGCGTCTCATAAATAGTGTCGTCTTTGCTTGAAAACAGCCTGAGAGGGGGCTGGGGCTCACGCTTGTAATCCCAGCACTTTCGGAGGCCGAGGCGGGCAGATTACCTGAGGTCAGGAGAAGATCAGCCTGGCCAACATGGCGAAACCCGGTCTCTATTAAAAACTACATAAAGTAGCCGGGCGTGGTGGCGGGCGCCTTTAATCCCAGCTACTTGGAAGCCTGAGGCGGGAGAATCCCTTGAACCCCGGAGGCGGAGGTTGCAGTGAGCGGAGATCGCTCCACTGCGCTTCAGCCTGGGCGACAGAGTGAGAATCCGCCTCAAAAAAAAAAAAAAAAAAAAAAAAGGAAAGAAAAAGAAAAAATAGCCCGAGAGGATTTGAGTATCAAGTCAAAAAAATTATTTCCTGCCATTAAAAGGTATGAAAGTTAGAACTTCACTTTTCTCTCAAGTTGCTTTCCAAAATGGCTTTGTGCGTCGCATTATAGTTACCTGCACTATTTGGGAGCGTAAGGAAGCTCTAGTGTCTTCTGGGCTTGCACTTTCTGCAGCAAAAGGTGGCCCCTGATGAGGAAAGGTGGAGAAGAGGATTGAGGAGATGGGAGGAGCGACATTATAACACACAGAGCAGGAAAGACCTCACTTTGGGCTTGTCGATAATGTCTTGATATGTTTCTTAGTAGAGATTTCTTGTTCTTTGGTAGTCCAATTACAGTTCTTCTATTTAATAACTTTAGTTGCCATTTTATCTATAAAATCTGATGTAACTCTTGCATGGTTTTACACTACAAGTGTTTTACATATACAACGCTACAGGACTTATACAACGGCAAGGAAAGAAAAGGAAAGATTGTCTTTAAAAAGATTGCAAGGGAAGTGGATCAGATGTATAGAAGGCTTAACTTTTAAAGAAGAATGGCATAATAATCATCATAATTACTAGTTCGATTTCTATAATTCACATTCTTTTATTTTAGATTCCTTCCCAGAAAACCTCCAATGTTTAATAATTTCTGAACTAGCAAAGAGATAGGCTTATTATTTCTAATGAGCAAAATTTAAATATGAGATACAGAGAGAGGGAGAACTGACTAAAGGTCGTAGAGGATGGAAGAGCCAAAAGGAGAAGGACATTGGTGCTCAGCCTATGCCCTCTAGAAAGATGTTTAGAATTTTCATAATAGGTTTGTGATGTGCCTAGTTATGGCGTGATCGACCTCATGCGATCCCTACTAAGAGGAAACTGTATTTTAGAAAGTTAAAATGAAAAATATGGTCCACACATACACAGGTTGTCCAATAAATGTTTAAATTAATGCATGAGATAACTAATGAGTAGGTCATAGAAAGGTTGTTATAAGGGTAGGACACAGGCGTGAGTGTAATTCCTGTTCAGTGTTTTTCCAGTTCAGTGCTGAGCAATGTATATGCATTGTCTTCTCTGATTTCTGTGCCTGAGGACACATCCCTGAGTGTAAGCCAGGGATTTTATGAGGAATTGTTTTAGGCTTCAGTCTTAGATAGCTGCCATGATTCAGTGTTTGATGACTATTTTTTTACTCACTTATCCCGTTCATTCATTCATGAGTGGCTCCCTATTCTAGTGTCTGTGTCAATGCCCAGTCTTAGCCTCTGCCTTCATCGAGCTGCCCCTCCTGCTAGAGGAAACCTAAAATCTCTGCATCTGTGTTACTGGGAGAACTACTAGAGCCTGGTGGTGGAAGGGGAGTTATCTGCAGGAGCCTCTTTACTCACCCTGCTTTCTCTGCAGCTCAATGCTTTGCACTCCCCCCAACTCTCCCTGCCTACTGGTGTCTGTTGCAGGACAGGGGCTGTGAAGTAAAATGGAGACCAAAAGAGACCCTTAGAAAGCAGTTGACCTGGGACTCTGCTACTTACTGATTCCTAATCCATAGTTCTTGACCAATTCTTTCTTTGTCTCTCTATTCTATGTCTGTTCATTTCTCAATCCATTTATCATCTCCACATGTATTTAAAAGGCCACCAAAACTGTAATGAATCTCTATCTCCAATTAAAGAGAGTTTGTAACTGATTCCACAAACATTTATTGAATGTCTATTATTTGCCAAATGCTGGCATTTCACTGTCTTCTCTTTTATACTTCTATTTGTTTTTGTTTAAACATTGACCAGGTAGACACTAATCTTTGGAAAGTCTGAACTCTAATCCAAATGCCAGGTTTGCTAATAATTAGCTGTATGACTTTGGACAATTTATATCTTTGGGTCTTCAGTTTTTTCTTGTCCAAAATAAAGATACTATAATAGTGTTATGGGCCCAATTGTGGCCATACCTCCAAATTTATATATCGAAGCCCTAATTCCCAGTACCTCAGAATGAGACTCTATTTGGAGATATGTTATTTAAAGAAGTAAATAAATTAAAATGAGACCCTTAGGGTGGGCTCTAATTCAATCTGACTGATGTCCTTACAAGAAGAGAAAATTTGGGCACATGAAGAGACATCAGAGGTAACTAAGGTAATATAAGGACATACAGGTGGGCCCTAACTGGGCCTGGTCCATGTTAGTTGTGGCTCCCCCACCCTGGACTCTTTCTGTTCCTTCAGCCACTTGCATGGGGTCTAACCTGCTCTGCTAAATTTTCCCCAGAAATGTAGTTCTGGTGTCCTTGTAAGACGCAGAAATTGGCTGGATGCAGTGGCTCACGCCTGTAATCCCAGCACTTTGGGAGGCCGAGGTGGGCGGATCACGAGATCGGGAGTTCGAGACCAGCCTGGCCAACATAGTGAAACCCTGTCTCTACTAAAAATACAACAATTAGCCAGGTGTGGTGGCACCCGCCTGTAATCCCAGCTACTCGGGAGGCTGAGGTGGGAGAATTGCTTGAACCTGGGAGGCAGAGGTTGCAGTGAGCCTAGACTATGGCATTGCACTCCAGCCTGGGTGACAGAGTGAGACTCCGTCTTAAAAAAAAAAAAAGAAAAGAAAAGAAAAGAAATTAGGACATAGACGTACATAAGAGAAAAGACCAAGTGAGGACATGTTGAGAAGATAGCCATCAGTAAACCAAGGAGAGAGGCCTCGGGAGAAAGTAAACCTGCCAGCATCTTGAATTTCTGGCCTCTAGAACTGTAAGAAAAATTAATTTCTGTTGTTTAATTCACCCAGTTTCTGGTATTTTGTTATGGCAGCCCTAGAACTAATACAGATATCTTGCTAAGACCCTCTTCGGTTCTACCCTCCTGGGATCATCTCTTCCGTCAAGGGCAGTAAAAATATCAAATCCTCTGTTTAAGTAACAATGTAAATGTTTTTAAAATGTATTGTATCACATTAGTTCTCAAACAATTAACTGATTACAGTAGCAAACCAAGTCCTATATAACACACTTTTTAAAATTATTTTTTAAGGTTCAGTTGTTTAGTAGTACATGAACTAGTACTGAACTACTACTGTATATGAACTTCAAGGTATTTGCTTCTCTATAAGCAACTACATTAAATAGTTCCTGAAATTTTACTTAACTACATTTCTGGAGTAAAATTGTGCAGAGCAGCAGGTTAGACCCCATGCAAGTGGCTGAAGGAACAGAAATTGTCCAGGGTCAGGGTCCAGCTAACATGGACCAGGCATGGTCCCACTGAACGTGCGCTGGTGAGGTTCACATGCCCTGAAAAAAAACTTGGAAAACACAGCTACTTGGGTTTTTGGTTTACTTTCAATTTTTTGTTTCATTTTTTTTAACAAGTTTGTCTCCCTTTCCATATTTCATAGTGGTTCTACTCGTACTACCTCAAGGATCTGAATTTAAACAAATGATACCTCAATTATTATGTTTGAGTGTCTGCTTGCAGATTTCTGACCTAGCTAGTTTTGACAGGCTGACAAACTTCAAACAAAGGTGAAAAAACTAGCTGTAAGACAAAGACCTAAAATCTGAAGGAAAGGGAGGGTGGCCTGGGTGAGGGTGATGGGAGTGACATTTTTCTTTTATTAACTGCTAGACAGGAAATGAGGCTTAAAGTATTGAAGGGATGATGAGGGAGAGGGGAAAGAGGGATCAGGTAAATGGATTGCAAAAACACCACAGAAAAGGTCAAAGGGTGTGAGCTAAGAAATTGGTTTTAGCAACTGATTCTGTTACACAGGAACGGGAGCCAATAATCTGGACTCCTCTGATATTAGCTCGTAAGTATCTTAATTGGTATACTATCTCAATCAATGCCATCAGAAGGCATTTTTTTTCTCAGTCCTCAAACCCATATTATAATCTTTGAATGGTAACTTTATAACTTGCTGATCACACTCCTGAAAACCATCACTTTATGATTCCTTTGTCTCAGGCCTTCCCAAATGTCATGACTACCCATCCCAGGAGAGCAATAACTGCAAGAAAACATTCGCAGCAATGCTGCAACTATTAACAGTGTTTGTATTCTATTGTTATTGTATGTCACAACAGTGAGACTCAGGGAATTTTAGAAGGAGTTTTAGAAAGGGGCTGTTTGGGTGAGGTCACTGTGGTAATCAGACTGGCTCTATTAGCTGGTCATTTAACAACTTCCACAGAACTTGATAGCTTTCCAATGAAATACTTAATTTAATTTCCCCATAATCCACCTCTCTCCTGGCCATCACACCTTTAATAACCCTACATCACATGTTCATTACTCTTTCTACCTCTACATCATAGAGTTTTACATTTTAATATTGGAGTTGGTCATCTTGTTAGTTTGATTTATTGTTTTCCTCTTTTGAAAAGTCCGTACACTTTTTCTAAGTACTATAAATAACAAAGCGTGGCTCTGGATTGAATAACGGAGTTGTAATTCAGACTTGGGACTTTCCTGACATTCCTAAGGCCTCCAGCCGCACCCTTGGAACCAAGGATGTCAGTAGAGGCTGGTGATTGAAATACGGCCCTGCAGTCAATCAAGGGCCTCTACTATTCAAAATATTTCTACAAATGACAAGTTATTAATGCTTTGAAATGAAAGTCAGAACTACAGTATATCAGATGTTAGTTTAATGAGGACAGCTTTTGTTTTCTGCCACTTAATGAGGTAAGAGACTTTTTCTCTATTTCTTATAGAAATAAATCACAAGCAATAAATAGAGAAAGTGCTTAGGTAGTCAAGCTTTATTATTATTGTTGTTACTATTATTTTAAATATTGCACAATATTATTTGCAAAACACTTTAACTTTTAGAGTACTGGAAGAGTAGAAAGAATTCAACAACAAGAGGAGAAGAAGAAAGGGAGAGAGGAAGAAAGGAGGAAGGGAAGGAGGGAAGGGGGGAGGGAGGGATGGGAAGGATTGTTTGCATGCAACCCAAAGTTCTAATCACTTCATAATTGAATTTCATAATTTTAGATACTGTTGAAGAACTATGAATGTGAACACTTGGCAAGTGACAAAGTAAAATCAAACAACTGAAATGTAAGCCTTAAGATGTCAAGTCAAATAGATCCATATATCTTGGTTATTAATGTCTCAGGAAAACAAGCAATAGATACAGAATATTGGAAAATACTGGGGAGCTCCACAATAATATTTTTGAACACTTTTTTCTTAAACTTTAACATTTTAGTTTCTCAAACATTAGATTTTTGAGAACAAACGTTATTAGAGAAGACAGTGTCAGAAATATGACAAAATCTGCTTCCTTCTGCCGAAAAAGACACTTATAACCAAACAGCTCACTTGAAAAAGTATCCTTACCCTTGGGAAGGTGTTGACCTCTTTGGACCTCTTTGTGAATGGACCATGGTCCTCTTTCAGAATTTGATGCAAGGCCTTTGCCTCAGGAAAAAATAAAATGACACCAACAAGCAACATCTATCTCTTTCTCTCTCTACTTCTCAAATATGAAATTTTATATATTTCAGGGGATTCATGACTCCATTGCCCAATGATGTAAATGGCATCTAAAAAAGCAAAAGAAACTTTCCCTTGTTTTTACATAGATTACATCTAATTTTGATCAACTAAAAAAAAAACTAATGCTTGATTTGGAGATTAGAATCAAATTCAATTTTTCATGGGGACCTAAACTTTATTAATTGTTTATTATATTCCAGGAAAAATAAAGGTATCCCATTTCACAGGACCAAAATGCTTGCTACAGGGCCTGTTATTGAATGCAGCTCTTAATCATTGCTACAAAGGTATACTTGATGGGGAAAGGTGACATAATAATCTAAGCATGTGTCTTTTTCTTGCCAGTATTAGAGTCAAACAAGTCATAGGAATAATTATTGTTATTTTCATAATCAAACAATAGATGTAATTGAAAATATTCTATGGGTCTCATTTTTGTTATCAGAAACTAAGCATTCTTATAACAATCTAATAATGTAAGTATTTTAGATAACAAGACTTTTTTAAGAGCCTACTGTTGCATAGTGTCCATTATCAGCTAACTAATTCATGCCCGGAGGCAAAAAGCAGTGCAAGTGAAACCATAATATGTTTCTTCAATGAACTTTGCCTTCACCCAGCTCTTCATTTGAGCTGTACTACTCTCCTTTCTTTCTCTGCTTTGAAATTTCCCGTTGATGAAAATACCTCATTTTATCTTTATTCTTTTGTCTTTATTGCCCTTTTTAACATGAGAATGCGTGGTACAGATTAGAAAGGGTCTGACGGTGTGCATATGCTGAAGGCAGTTTCTTCTCTAAAGAAGAAGAAACTTAGTTAAGTAACATGAGAAGCAGTTCAAGAGCCAGAGAGCAAGCCATGAGTGCCACCAGATGACCACTGGAGTCCATTCCCCACATCAGTCAAGGTCTTTGGGACAAGCAATGACAGAAACCTTTCATGTCTTTCCTCTGCTATGACTCACAAGGCAGCAGTGCCCAGGGGTTTCTTCATCAAGTTTTCCTATTTCACTTGGGCTCAAACTCATTTTAAGTTTCATTTAAGATGGGGGGAGTTTTTAATGGTAACTAGCTCTGCCAAACCAATTATCACAGTGAATTGAGAGTTCTCAGTTTAAAATAAACCGGAAAGCAGTTCATTCCTGCAGCAAGAATGTCCCCACCCAGTAAATGTCAAAGATAATCTGAGCTTACCCGGATTGAGCCAAGTCGAAGCCCCTACACTTAGCCTGACACTATGGCCTCCAGAGATGCCCAATATGTCTACCTAAATGACCCAAAGTTGTTCTCCTGCCTTTCAATAATTAAAATCCACTCTGTGAAAAAAAAAAATTACACATGTAAAACATCAAATAGAATGCAGGCAGTAAATTAGGGCATTTTATCCTTGATCATACCATCCAAGGAAGTGTTGTACATTTACCACTGTTCCGAATGAGCAACCTTGTTAAGAATAAAAAGGATCAAAACGATGTCTAAAATCTAACAAGTTTGAAGTCTTTTAAGTTATTGTGAGCTCATGTCCCTTGGAACTTGTTGGGAATTCACTGAGGCCTGTATTTAAAGGGCATTCACTAGAATTTTTTCTTTAAAGTGATTTTTTCTCTCCCTAGAATTGCCTTTTGTCATTCTATTAGATTGAGTAGAAGTTTGCATTTTGGAACTATTTCATGCATAGGGGAATTGACCATGTCTCTAGGCAAATTCTGGGTAGCATCTGTCAAAGTCTTATTAGGAATTGACCTTCACCCACATTGACTGAAGGCTTTCTATAAGCAAATCGCATACACAGAATTTTTGTATGTGTTTCCTTATTACAGCTTCACAGATCTGGGAAGAAACAAATTAATTTCATTATATATATAAAAGTCCAGAGAGAGGAAGTAGAAACTTTTGCATTGGTTTGGCAGATAGGAAATAACTTACTATGAAAACTCTTCCATGCCCTCTAACTCTTTTTCCATTCATCCTTTTAACTACACTATTTCCTCCTGTACTCTAGAATAGTCCAACTAGAAATTAAATCCAGAGTGATTTTCACTTAAAATTATAATTTAATGTGGGGTTGCTGTAACTTGCTCTGGTTTTCAAACTACATTATAAACTTAACTTTCTAGCAACATTGATGCGCCTTCAAGTATTACATAAATAAGAATGCTAGTTAAAATTCAAAATCATAATATTAATGCATGAAGAAGTTGGCCAGAAAGAAGAGAATTCCTCAGAAATCAGAAACAATGAGAAAGCACAAATCCTCATGGATAAGTAAATGCTGGAGTCAGCATTTTCCCAGGAGATGCGTGCAAATTTTGATGCACTAAGCAGGACAAGCCTCAGCTCATAGACACCAACTTAAAAGCCAAAATCCCAGGAGAGCAATTTCTTTAGGTGAGGTAGAATAAAACCCACCTGTAATAGTCTGTTTTCACACTGCCAATAAAGTCATACCAGAGACTAGGTAATTTATAAAGAAAAAGAGGTTTAATGGACTCACAGTTCCATGTGGCTGGGGAGGCCTCACAATCATGGCGGAAGGAAAAAGGGCAATCAGGCAAGAGAAAGAAATAAAGGTATTCAAATAGGAAAAGAGGAAGTCAAATTGTCGCTCTTTGCAGATGACATGATTGTATATCTGGAAAACCCCATCGTCTCAGCCCAAAATCTCCTTAAGCTGATAAGCAACTTCAGCAAAGTCTCAGGATACAAAATCAATGTGCAAAAATCACAAGCATTCCTATATACCAATAACAGACAAACAGAGGGCCAAATCATGAGTGAACTTTCATTCACAATTGCTAAAAAGAGAATAAAATACCTAGGAATCCAACTTACAAGTGATGCAAGGGAACTCTTCAAGGAGAACTGCAAACCACTGCTCAAGGAAATAAAATAGGACACAAACAAATGTAAGAACATTTCATGCTTATGGTTAGGAAGAATCAATATTGTGAAAATGGCTATACTGCCCAAAGTAATTTATAGATTCAATGCTATCCCCATCAAGCTACCATTGACTTTCTTCACAGAATCGGAAAAAGCTGCTTTAAATTTCATATGGAACGAAAAAAGAGCCCGCATAGCCAAGATAATCCTAAGCCAAAAGAACAAAGCTGGAGGCATCATGCTACCTGACTTCAAACTATACTACAAGGGTACAGTAACCAAAACAGCATGGTACTGGTACCAAAGCAGATATAGACCAATGGGACAGAAAAGAGGCCTCAGAAATAACACCACACATCTACAACTATCTGATCTTCGACAAACCTGACAAAAACAAGCAGTGGGGAAAGAATTCCCTATTTAATAAATGATGCTGGGAAAACTGGCTAGCCATATGCAGAAAACTGAAACTGGACCCCTTTCTTTTTTTTTTCTTTTTTTTTTTTTTCTGAGAGGGAGTCTTCCTCTGTTGCCCAGGCTGGAGTGCAGTGGCGTGATCTCGGCTCACTGCAAGCTCCGCCTCCTGGGTTCATGCCATTCTCCTGCCTCAGCCTCCCGAGTAGCTGGGACTACAGGTGCCTGCCACCATGCCTGGCTAATTTTTTTTGTATTTTTAGGAGAGACAGGGTTTCACCGTGTTAGCCAGGATGGTCTTGATCTCCTGACTTTGTGATCCACCTGCCTCGGCCTCCCTAAGTGCTGGGATTACACGCGTGAGCCACCGTGCCTGGCCCCCTTTCTTACACTTTATACAAAAATTAACTCAAGATGGATTAAAGACTTAAATGTAAGACCTAAAACCATAAAAACTCTAGAAGAAAACCTAGGCTATACCATTCAGGACATAGGCATGGGCAAAGACTTCATGACAAAAACACCAAAAGCAATGGCAACAAAAGCCAAAATTGACAAATGGGATCTAATTAAACTACAGAGCTTCTGCACAGCAAAAGAAACTGCCATCAGAGTGAACAGGCAACCTACAGAACGGGAGAAAAGTTTTGCAATCTATCCATCTGGCAAAGGGCTGATATCCAGAATCTACAAAGAACTTAAACAAATTTACAAGAAAAAAACAAACAACTCTATCAAAAAGTGGATGAAGGATGAAGGATATGAACAGACACTTCTCAAAGGAAGACATTTATGCAGCCAACAAACATGTAAAAAAGCTCATCATCACTGGTAATTAGAGAAATGCAAATCAAAACCACACGCCAGTTAGAAAGGTGATCATTAAAAAGTCAGGAAACAACAGATGCTGGGGAGGATGTGGAGAAATAGGAACACTTTCAAACTGTTGGTGGGAGTGTAAATTAGTTCAACCATTGTGGAGGACAGTGTGGTGATTCCTCAAGGATCTAGAACCAGAAATACTATTTGACCCAGCAATCCTATTACTGGGTATATACCCAAAGGATTATAAATCATTCTACTATAAAGATACACGCACACATATGTTTATTGCAGCACTATTCACAATGGCAAAGACTTGGAACCAACCCAAATGCCTGTCAATGATAGACTGGATAAAGAAAATGTGGCACATATACACCATGGAATACTACGCAGCCATTAAAAAGCATGAGTTCATGTCCTTTGCAGGAACATGGATGAAGCTGGAAACCATCATTATCAGCAAACTAACACAAGAACAGAAGACCAAACACCGCATGTTCTCACTCATAAGTGGGACTTGAAAATGAGAACACATGGACACAGGGAGGGAAACATTACACACCGGGGCCTGTCGGGGGGTGTGGGCCTAGAAGAGGGATAGTATTAGGAGAAATACCTAATGTAGAGGGTGGGTTGATGGATGCAGCAAACCACCATGGCACCTGTATACCTATGTAACAAAACCGTACTTTCTGCACGTGTACCCCAGAACTTAAAGTATAATTTTTAAAAAAAAGATTTAGTTCACTAGAGAGTTATAAAAAATTCAAACTTTTATACATCTAGAAACTTCGTAATACTAAATATCTTAAAAATAGAGTGGGGTGTTCAGGAAGAAGCACATTGATATTTATAATCTACTTTGAAGTACACCAAAATGAGATGGATTTATAGTTTAAAAATGTAAAAACCTTTCTGTAAGGAGAAACTTATAAGGGCACTGTCACAGTGGGATTTAACAATAAGAGATAAATCAAGTAGATAACGTATTGTAACGTGACAAGGCAATACAATACCTGAGCAACACAAATAATATCCTCAATCTAATAGACAATATATAGAATGTGACATCCAGCAACTGGAGAATACACACTCTTTTCAAGCACACAGAAGATGAAAATTAATGAAAATTAAGCAAGTAGTAGGCTCAATGATTCTCAACAATTTTTAAAGATGCTATAGTATGAAGATCAGAGTTTATGGCAATACAATTAAGTTAGAAATAAGGAAGAAAATAGAAACTAAAACTACATGTGTATTAGGAAATTGAAAAACATTTCTAAACAATATATAGAGTAAAAAATATTTTAAAATGATTCAATGAAAAAATGCTTCTTAAAAAACTTGGTGGCATCTACAAATACTTTAAAAGAAATTTAAAGCATTACATATTTTTATTAAAGATAGAAGTTTGAAAGTAACTGACCTATGCATTCAAGTTAAAAAGATAGAAAAATAAAAACAGAATGAATAAACCCCTCCAAATAGAAGAAAGAGAATAAATATAAAAGCAGAAATTAGTGACATGCAAAACAATGACACATTAGAGAAAATCAACAGAACTAAACATTTGAGTTTATTTTTCAATACTGTATAGTTAATATACATTTCTTGCAAGATTAAGAACAAAATAAGGCACAAATGAACAGTATTAAAAACAAAAATCATTATAACACCATGTATGCAGCACAGATTAAAAGGATAATAAAAGAATATTATGAACTTTTTGCCAATTTATAAAAATTAAACAAGTGTTAGGCCACAAAACAAATCTCTACAAATTTCAAAGAATCTATAGCAAATAGACTAACTAAAATATAAATGAAAAGAAAACATCCTTTACAAATATATAAATTGACACAGTAATTTAAGAAGAAGTAGAAATCCTCACTTGTCCTCTATCCATTACAGAAAATGAACTCAAAGTCATAAATCTTTATCCACAAAAGAAAACATCAGGACCAGATTAGTTCAAACATGATTTCTATCCAATTTTGAAAGAAGACACTTCTATTTTTACAAACTGTTTCAGAGAATAGAAAAAGAGAAAATATTTCTTTATTTATTCTATGAAGCTAGTACAACACTGATAACAAAACCAAAGACATAACAAGAATGCAATATTACAGGCCTATCATAAGCATAAATTCAAAAAGCCAAAATAAAATGTTTGCAAACCAAATTCAGAAATGTATGGAAAACATACACTCATCTCAATACATGCAGAATAAGCACTAAATAATTTTTAAACATTTAATAAAACCTTCTAGTAAACTAAAAATGACTTTCTTAACCTACAACAAACATTGACCTTTCAAATCAGAGGACATGGCAAGGTTTTTGTCTATCACCACTTCTAATCGCCATTGTATTGGAGGTGCTAGCTAGAACAATAATGCAAAAAATCTATATATTTCCAATATTTTACATGTATTAAACAGGAAGAAACAAAATTGGCAAACTTTATAGGTGACAGTTTATGTACACAATAAAAATATGTGCAAAGACTTTTTTAATTAAAGGAAAAACAAAGTTGGTGGGTAAAAAATCAAATTTTAAAAATCAAGTCAATTAACAAGCTATTGGAAAATGAGCTAAAACAACATATTCCACAGTTAATGAATGTTAATAAATTCTATCTACAATAAGATCTAATATTTTTAAATAATTAGGAATCAACCTAACAAAGATGTATAAGACAGTGAAAATTTATAAAACCTTGCAGAGAAAAATTTTAAAATTCTGTATTACAATTTATTATTGTTACATAACTAACCACCAAACTGAGAGGTTTAAAACAGATATCACTTTATTTTGCCAATGAATTCCATGGTAAATACTTCAGAAAAGGAAAAGTGAGGATGGTTTGTCACTGCTTCATGATGTCTAGAGCTGGTAAGACTTTAAGGCTGAGAGTGCTCTACTAAATATGAACACCCTCCAGTGAGGAACAGGAATCATCTGAGGATTTGTTCACTCACACACCTGGCTGCTGGGCTGGGAGGACTCAAAGTAAGGACTGCTGTGGGAAGTACCTGCACATGGTTTCCTATGTGTTTGACTTCTTGCAGGCTAGTGGCCTCATGGTAGGATGTTGTGTTCATCAATTAAAAGGCTCAATTTTATAAAACCATCAATTCACTCCATATTGTTTTATGGGTTCAACAAAATTCTAATCAAAATTACAATAAGTAGTGTGTGTGTGTGTATATGACTGTGTGTAACTCAACAAACTGATTCTGAAATTTAAATAGATGTTCAAAGAGCCAAGATACTCTTGAGAAAGAAAAGGAAGTTGGGAGAAATTGCTCCACTAAATATGAATACTCATAAGACTATAGCAAACATGACAGACTGGAATTATCCCAGGAAAAAACAAGCAGTCCAGTGGAACACAAATGAGAGCCCAGGAGGAAAACCATGAATATATGGACATTTCATTTCTGGAGGGAAAACAAATGCAGCACTGCAGATCACTGGGGGAAAGATTTGACTTTTTAATAAATGATGTTTGGAAAGTAGCTACCTTTATGGACAGTCTGAAAAATGAGAACCCATAATTCACACCACACCAAAAGCTAATTCCAGGAGTATTAGATACCTATTTATGAAATGCAAAACTGTGTTTTATAAGATAATATATAATAATGTAGAAGATAATTTTTAAATATAGAAAAATAAAAGATTTTAGATGTCTTCATAACCTCATGGAATTTCTTAAAATATAAAAGAGTCATAAAAAAAGGGTTGATAAATTCAATTACATTAAAATCAAGAAAGTAGTTCATCATAGGACAAACTAAGCAAGTTAAAAAGTAATCCACAGAGTAGAAAAATCCATTTCCAACTTCAATTAACAATAAAGGATTTGCATTCAAAACATATAAAGAACTTCTACAAGTCATTAGTAAAACAACCAACAAATAGAAAAATGAGCAAAGGACCTGAAAACACACTTCAAAACAGGAAACTGAAATGGCCAACAAATATTTGAAATGACTTTTAATTAATTTAGTAATCAAAAATGAGATATTTTATGACATTTTTGATAAAATGAGATAATAATCAAATATGAGATGTATTTCACTGCTATCTGTTTAGAAAAAATTTAAAAATCTGACCACACCAAATATTAGCAAGAATATGTACCAATGGAGACTCTAATAATAAACTACTGATAGGGGATAAATTGTTATAAGCACTTTAAAAAAATAAGATTAAAAGGAAAGCTGAACATGCATATAATTTCTGAGCAATAATTCTCATAGATTTTACTGAGACATGCATGAGGAAGTTCAGAGCATCGCTGAGTGTCAGAGAAAAAAAACAACCCACAATTATGTCTATCAACTGTATATTAGTCTGTTCTCATGCTGCTAATAAAGAGATACCCAAGACTGGGTAATTTATAAAGGAAAGAGGTTTAATTAACCCACAGTTTCACATGGTTGGGGAGGCCTCACAATTATGGTGGAAGGTGAATGAGGAGCAAAGTCACATCTTACATGGCAGCAGGCTAGAAGAGCGTGTGAAGGGATACTCCCCTTTATAAAACTATCAGATCTCAGGAGACTTAATATGAGAACAGCAAGGGAAAAACTGGCCCCCATGATTCAGTTACCTCCAACTGGGTCCCTCCCATGACACATGGGAATTATGGGAGCTACAATTCAAGATAAGATTTAGGTGGTGACACAGCCAAACCATATCAAACAGTATAATATATTCATAAAATGGAATCTTGTATAGCAATGAAAATGTACAAATTATAGCGATATGCATTAATATGAATGATACCAATGTAACAGTGAAAGGAAACAAAGACTCACAGAAGAATGTACACAATAGAGGTTCATTTATTTAAACTTAAAAAATAATGCATTGTTTAGAAATATAAATATGAAAAAAAGCAAGATAATGATTTACTCAAAGTTCAGGCTAGTATTACCTTTGACGGAAAGAAAAAAGAAGGGATTCAATAAACAAAGTTTTGTAAGGACTGAAAATAATGTATTTCTTGGGATAAGTGGTGGGTGAATGAAAATTCATGTTATTAATCTTCCCCAGATTGTACATATTCTTCATGTGCACTTTTTTAATATATGATACATCTCACAACATTTTTATATTACATTATGTACCACAGTAATTATATAAGCTATAATCTGGTCCTGTGGCCATGCAGAATAGACCCCAAGTGGTTAAATAGCAAACACTGTGGTTTCATAGAAAGATATTTGAAGGTACAGCCCAAGAGATATACTTCAGTCAACAACTTCAACAAAGTAGGAGAGAAACTTCCAGATGGTAGAAATTTTAGCAAAATTATTATTTTATCTATTTTTAAAGCTGTGGCTGTGTATAAAAACCCTGACATTCCTAGGCATGTACACAGCACAAGGACAGGGCCCAGAGACAGTGGAGGATCTGACAAGGGTTTGAGAGCAGCGTGGTGAAAGAAATTGGTCTTTTTTTATATGCAAGCCTTGTAAGAATCTGCCCTCTGTGAGCAAATTAGAAGCAGAAGTTCTTTTCATTGTAGAAATACAGCTAGTGATGACATTTTAAAAGTACAAATTCTGAGCAATTGCAGCAGTGACAGTGAGAATTGCCACAATTAGGGTATTCATCTCATTATGATGATGTGGCTGTTCAGATGGTACGCAGAGCATCATGGGACACTGAAGATCAGAAACGCTGCAGAACAAGATGATGAAAGAAGAGGGTGGTTTGAACAAAACCCAGGCATGGACCATTCCCTTAACCACACCTGGCTAAGGGTTCTGATGGCTTAGGGACTAGGAATTGGAAACAATACCAGATACAGTTCTGCTGCATATCAGTATTGGTTTGTTAAGTATATTTTCTCGTAAGTTTATGTTTGACTGTTTCATAAGCTACCGAGCTCATTCAGCAGCAAGAGTTCAGTTGTTTTCAAACCCCTTTGTTATATTCATAAATTTCCAGGTAAAGAAATTTCTTCAGCAATCTCTATAGAAGTATTTAGATAGGGTGGAATATTTAGAATGAGGGCTGTAATTAGAATTATAGACCCCCAACTGAGGGCTATAATTAGAATTCTGGATGACAATAATGAAAAAGCAGCAGCCTCCTTTATAGAACAGTGCCAGACTCAAACTTCTTTCTACCTGGGCAGAGTTACATATTGTTACCTTAACAATTTTTTTCAATAGGCTCTGTCCCCAGGTAACAAATTACCTTCCCTTCGCTGTTCTTTCTGCTCCTCCACTAATCACCACTATAATCTGACAAACTTAAAATTTTGAAAGTGATTTAACTTTTAAACTCAGCTCTAGAGTTTTTTTCTAGAAACAGAAACTTCCAGATGTAGATCATTTGTTTAAATGACATATTCCTTTAAATTGATAGGGAGCCAACTCACAATCCCCAATAATGGAAACTAGGTACAGCAGACATAACCTAATTCCAATGATGATGAAAGAAGCTCATTTGCATTCTCTTTATCAAACTTTCACCAGAGTTACAAGCCAGTATCTGAGAGAACTGGTTTAAGTTTCATCCTCTTTTATTTATCTTACCATTCCTCTAGTGAGAGGACAAATGAGTCACCGGAGTCAGGCAATAGGGTAAGGAGATCCAGGGAGAAGAAAACCACATAATCCCTTAACTGGATAATCACCTCTGAGTCAATAAAGTTGAACATGCTTTCTCCTTGGTTTTAAGGCTAATTTAGAAACTGCATGTTTTTACTCTGAATGTGAATACCCAGGGTGACCAGATTTCCTACACCACGACCACTCCTGTCAGCAATATGTCTATCAGTGCAGCCTTCACTTCACCTTTGCACCTTCTTCTTTTCTTTTTCTCTTTTTCCTGTTCACCACCAGCTATCCTTCCTTCTTCCAGGGCCTCCTTTTCCTGAATTCTTTACTACAGCAGTAAACATGTAAGTTCCACAGGGGCTCCAAAGATTAGTTGAGGGCCCTCAGGAATAAAGAGTGTCTTCAAGCTTCATTCACTCTGCCCACTACCCCCTGATGCCACAGAAGAGAGCTAACTTCCGTTGTGCACTAGCTATATGTCAGACATTGCTGGATGCCCTACTTCCGTCCTCTACTCTCTCTTGCCTTCAGCAAAGTGCAGTATTTGTTTATGTGGCCTATTTTACAGAGTCCTCAAATGGATTATGTTTTATTCTGTTACTGAGTAGCAGAAGCAAGATAGAGACACAAGCTTTTACTCTTTCTACCACAAAATGCTACCAGGCACAATATACAGTATCTCTTATTGTGTTCTTACTTTCAGTCTATAATTTGGTACTTATATTATGTTTCTCATATTAGTTCCCATTTAGAGAGGAAATTATTAAATTGTAGAACATTAAATTTTTAATTACAAAACTAAAGAGAAGGAAATTTGAGTCTGAGGATTTTAATGGGTACTGAAATCAATCTGGTTTCACTTAAAATACTTCAAGGGAATTTCAGAGAAATCAAAAGATCAAAACTGTTTTGTATTTACTTCTGGTTAAGAATGACAGCTTGTGGTACTATCTCTGTTCCCTTCAAAAATTCTACTAGAATACAGCAAGGAGAATTTTTTAAAAGTCATAAACCCACAGGACCAAGAGAATAGAAAAAAAAACAGAAGTAACAAAATTCTAAATTCTGGAAAGCAAATGAATGACTGCAACAGACTTAACATACCCAAGAAAGCAAACAGGTAAAACAGCAGTAGAGAAAGGCAAGAAAAAAACAGATTTATGTCACAAAAAACCCAAGAGGCTCAGAAATCGACAACACCCAGGACTTTGGGAAATAGGAGTGAAGGTAGAACTAATAAAAGAAGGATTGATTGATAATCTGCATGAGATTTCCAAATACAGTAGTCTCTTCTTATCCCTGGTTTCACTTTCCACAGTTTCAGTTATCCACAGTAAACTGTGGTCTGAAAATATTGAAAGGAAAATTCCAGAAAGAAGCAATCCACAAGTTTTAAATTGCATGCTGTTCTAAGCCCGGCACAATGGCTCACGCCTGTAATCCCAGCACTTTGGGAGGCCCAGATGGGCTGATCATGTGAGGTCAGGAGTTCAGGGCTGATCATGTGAGGTCAGGATTTCAAGACTGATGGCAAAAACCCATCTCTACTAAAAAATACAAAAATTAGCTGGGTGTGATGGTGCACACCTGTAATCTCAGCTATTTGGGAGGCTGAAGCATGAGAATCGCTTGAACCCAGGAGGCAGAGGTTGCAGTGAGCCGAGATCACACCACTGCACTTCAGCCTGGGTGATGGAGTAAGACTCTGTCTCAAAAAAAAAAAAAAAAAGAATGCATGCTGTTCTCAGTAGCGTGGTGAAATCTCGCTCTGTCCCATCTAGGATGTGAATCCTCCCTCCATCCACCATATCTACGCTGTAAATGTTTCCCACATGTTAGTCACTTACTAGCCATCTTGGTCATCAAATTTACTGTCCCCTATCACAGCGCATGTGTTCAAGTAACCCTGATTTTACTTACTAATGGCCCCAAAGGACAAGAGTACTGTGCATAATTTCTAAATTAAACTTTCTGGTAGGTATATTTGTATAGGAAAAACATAGTAGATACAGGGCTTGGCACTATCTTTAGTTTCAAGCATCCACAGGGGGTCTCAGAAGTATCCCCCAAAGGTAAGGAGGAGACTACTGTACCTACTCTGATACCAACAGCCAGGTGGATGCATTTCTAACCATGGCAAAAAACAAAAGTTTAGTCTCCAGTGATAGTAGAGCAAGGGGTCTCTGAACAGAAAAACACCAAGCTCAACTGATAAGATACACTGAAAGCTGGTGGTTAGGTAAAACTATTAATAAGAGCCTCTGCTCTCCAGTTCTCTTTCTATATTTGCTTTCCAGAAACATGAACAATTCCTTCCAATAAGATATTGTAATGTCTTTCTCTAGGGAATCTGAATATCCCAAGAAAAGGGCCCAAAGATATGGACATTGGATCTGCCTCATTGAAACCACCCAAGCTGATCACCCTGATCTTCAGCCCATAGTTCCCCTCAGCTACATGTACAGAGTTTACAGGTAGCTCTGTAGTGTCATACTCTTAACCATGAGCAGAAGGACATGGCTCTCCAAACTTTTAGCAGTGCATCTAATATGAAAAACAGAAGAGCCAAATAAACATCTAAAAATCACATGGAGGTAAAAAAATGCAAGAAAAAAAATCATAAAAGCTATCACTAAATATAGCTTTTATGAATAATAGTCTCAGAAAGATAAGAAGGTATTACATCCATTAAACAGTAGTATAATGTTAAAAAATTAGATAAATTTTTTAAAAACTCAAAGAAATTAGAAAGAAGATAGTGTATGTAAAAAATTTCAGTGAGTAGTTGGAAAATAAGGTTGACAAAATCTCACAGAAAGGAGAGCAAAAAATACAAACAGAAGACAACATAAGTTTAAAAACTTAAGAAATTAGAAAGCTAGTTCCAGTAATTCCACACTCAAATATTAGCAGCTTCAGAAACAGAAAATGAAGAAATTGAAAGAAGCAAATCAAAGAAGTGATTCAAAAATATCGGTCAGACCAGTGGGTGAGTTTCTAATCCGAAGGATCTATCATGTGCTTAGCATAATGGATAAAATTTGACCCATGCCACAGGCACACTGTGACAAGTGCTGTCATGCAATCCTCAGATTTCCATTCAGGAATGAAGGACTCATTCCCCCAGCTGCTGGGAGTGCTGCCAGCCATCTTTGGGGATTGCATTAACAGAAGAAAATTGCCTTTCCCAAGGTCACTCCTTCCAGGAGCAGCTCATATCTAGTCAACATGGGGATAAAGGACTCACCTCCTTGACCCAACTCAGGACAACCCTGAAGGGTTACCCCAGCTATAGAGCCAATACAGTCCCTACTAGTGAATGTTGGGGTGAGGCAGTTGAAAAGTACGTCACAACTCAACTTTTCCCTCTGCCTTCTCATACTTCCTTCCCCTTCCTCCACAGGTATTGATTCCAAGACCACTTCCTAATAAATCTCTCGCACACTAATTTCCATCTCAGAGTCTGTTTCTTGGGAATTCAACCTGTAATACACATTACTCTGAATTTTCAGAATGCTTGAGGTTTTTAAAAAAGGAAAAAATAAATCCATAAAGCCTTCTGAATGGGGGTACAAAGGAAATGAGACTGAGGAGGAGTGCAGGTTTCATACGAAAGAACAAGGATGAAAGTGGTTTTGGATTCTCAATAGAAACACTAAAAACTAGTAGACATTGAAGAAAGTTTTTAAACTAAGAGAGAAAAAACTGCTTCAAACCTGGAAGTTTATACCCAGCCAAATTCTAAATCAAGTATGAGGGTAGAATAAAGACATTCTTGGTCTCATAAAATTTACCACTCATGTATTTTTTCCTAGGAATCAACTGTAGCATATGCATAAGTAAAATGATGGAATAGACCAAAAAACAAAACAAAACAAACAAAACCAAAAAAACACCAAACAGTAAACAACATGGAATTCAGGACATGGGGGCTTCAACTCAGGACAATGTGAAAGAGAACCCCCAGCATGACTGAATGATAAAAGATATCCCAAAATGATGCCTGTTCCAGAGAGAGCCCTCGAGAGCAAGCAAATCCAACAGGTCCAAGTAAGACTGCTCTGCTGAGATTTGTTCAATCAACTAAAAGAGACAGGCTGCCAGATAGGTTTGAATCTATCCTGAGGAAGTTTACATGGCTGAAGGAGTTTGGGAATAAATTAGTGTTATGTACCTAGAAAACTAAAATATGAAAAAAAGACCATTTATAACTTCCAAGAAAATAAAAAAATGTGGAAGATCCTCCACACAAAACTAAAATAATGTCTTTTGCAGCAACTTGGATGGAACTGGAGGCCATTATCCTAAGTGAAATAACTCAGGAATGGAAATCCAAATACCTCATGCTTCATTTATAAGTGAGAGCTAAGCTATAGGTACACATGGGGCATAAAAATTGGCATAATGGACATTGGAGACTCAGAATGGGGAGGTAGGGAAGGGGCTGAGGGATAAAAAAATATTTATTGAGTACAATGTACATTATTCGGGTCACAGGTACACTCAAAGCCCGGACTTTACCACTACACAATTCCTCCAAAAACCACTTGTACCCCTAAAGGTATTGAAATTTTTAAAAATTAAAATAAAACAAAAATGTGGAAGAAAGGAAAAGAAAGACAAAACCTTGCATAGTTTTAATTGTGTGAATATTTTATCCAAATGTAAATTACAATATTTATTGAAAGATCTAGCCAAAATTAGAGCTAACTATATTGGGAGAATGAAGGGACAGCAAAAGTGTGTGCACACGTGCATGTATTAGGGAGTGGGAGTGTGTGAAGAGCGTGAACCCCCATTTTTCATAGCTGAAAGGCAGTAGAAATGTTTAAAACTGGAAAATCAAGTGAGAACACTGCAGCATGTTATACACAAACACAAAAATACACAAAAAGCCGGGTGCGGTGGCTCACGCCTGTAATCCCAGCACTTTGGGAGGCCGAGGCGGGCAGATCACAAGGTCAGGAGATCAAGACCATCTGGCTAACACAGTGAAACCCTGTCTCTACTAAAAATACAAAAAATTAGCCGGGCGCGTGGTGGTGGGCGCCTGCAGTCCTAGCTATTTGGGAGGCTGAAGCAGGAGAATGGTGTGAACCCTGGAGGCGGAGATTGCAGTGAGCCGAGATCACGCCACTGCACTCCAGCCTGGGTAACAGAGCGAGACTCTGTCTCAAAAAAAAAAAAATTCGTTATAAGTGGAAAGTTATTACTCACTGGGAGCAGGTATATGTGGAAAACGTGGGAAATACCATTGATAAAAGCAAAAATCAAATTAAAAGAAGAATAAGATTTTTTTTGTTTTTGAATTTATTTGTTGGCTTTATTCTGTCCAGAAAACTATGTTGCCAAAAGTTTAATTTGAGAACCTTGATTTGAGGTTTGTTTTACTAGCACTGTGGGTGCTACTTCATTCTTTTGGAGATTTTTACTGGCTGAGTAAAGATGACAAAAAGGAATCATCAAACTAGTTTTTTATGCTCATGATATTTCCCAAAATCTCAGCTGGTCAAATAGTCTTCATGAGTACACTTTGAGGTACAATATGTTATTTTTGGTGTCTCTAAAATGTAGTTAAATCACGATATTTTTAAAATCAAGAAAAACTCCGGAGCAACAAGGCAAGACCCCATCTCTACAAAAAAATTTAAAAAATTAGCCAGATGTGGTGCACACCTGTAGTCCCAGCTACTCGGGAGGCTAAAGAAGGAGGATCACTTGAGCCAGGAAGGTTGAGGCTATAGTGAGTCAGGATCACACCACTGCACTCCAGCCTGGGTGATGGAGTGAGGCACTGCCTAAAATAAAATAAAATAAAATAAAATAGTAAAATCAAGGAAAAAAGTTGACCACCTCCTGTTTTATAATTAGTGCCACAGAAGGAAATATTCTCTGCAAAGGAAACAATTTGCATGCTCACCTCCTAAATACAACAGAAAATAAGGGCTGTTTCTGAGTAAAATCCAATGTGCTTACTTGGATGACTTGGAGGGAGACAATGGGATATTGATACAGAAGGGACATGCCAAAGTGAAGCCGACATCCCTGACCCCAGAGTGTACCAGTGGGTCACTGCCTCTTCCTGCCTCTAAGGATAGAGAATACGGTGGATCACAGCCCCTGAGGTGAATGGACTCGGTGGGAATCTCCTGAAGAAGGAAAGGTCTTTGAGCCTTAGTGCGTTGATCCTGAATAGGAAGAAACCCTAGTGAGGCGCTACAGGGTCTTCACCTAATGCCCCACAGCTTAGCCCTACTGCCAAGCATGGCACTTGTCATACAGAAGACACTCAATAAAAACGTATCGGGTGAGGGAATGGCAGATACAAGCTATAAGAGCTAGGGCACCAAAGGCTTAAGAAAAAAAAGTCAACAGAAAATTCAAAGTTTTTTTTAAAAAAAATCTGCAATCATTGAAAAAGAAAGCTCTCCCTGGCCAGATGCAGTGGGTCACACCTGTAATTTCAGCACTTTGAGAGGCCAAGGCGGGCAGATCATTAGAGTCCAGGGGTTCAAGACCAGCCTGGGGAACATGGTAAAACCCCGACTCTACAAAAAATACAAAAATTATGGCTGCATATTATTCCATGGTGTATATGTACCACATTTTCTTTATCCAGTCTGTCATTGATGGGCATTTGTGTTGGTTCCATGTCTTTGCTATGGGGGTGGGGGGTGAGGGGAGGGAAGTTAGAGGACGGGTCAATAGGTGCAGCAAACCACCATGGCACACGTATACCTATGTAGCAACATTGCACATTATGCACATGTATCCCGGTTTTTTTTTAGAAGAAATAAATAAATGCAAATAAAAATACAAAATACAAAAATTAGCCAGGCATGGTGGTATGTGCCTGTTGTCTCAGCTGCTCAGGAGGCTGAGGTGGGAGGATCTCTTTAGTCCGGGGGGTAGAGGCTGCAGTGAGCTGTGATTGCACCACTGCATTTCAACCTGGGCAACAGAGTGAAACCCTGTCTCAAAGAAAAAGAAAAAAGAAAAAGAAGAAGGAAAGGAAAGGAGGAGAGGAGAGGAGAGAGGAGGGGAGGGGAGGGGAGGGGAGGGGAGGGGAGGGGAGGAAAGGAGGGAGATCCCCCTGCATTAGGAGCGCAGTACAAGTAGATTTTCTTCCCTAAAGCTGGAATGGCTTAGGAAAATAAGGGCTTCTCAAAGTACAGAAAGTAATCAGTAGCATGAAAATAACCAACTCATGGAAGGACAAAAAGTGGGTGCTGTGGTCTGAATGTTGGTGTCCCCCCAAAATTTATGTTTTGGAACCTAATACACCCAAATATTAGCATATTACAAGGTGAGGCCTTTGAGAATTATTCAAATCATGAGGTCTTCGCTCTCTTGAATCAGATGAATTCCCTTATAAAAGAGGTCGAAGGGAGCTGCCTTGCCCCTTCCACCATGGCACCTTGATTTTGGATTTCTCAGCCTCCAGAAATGTAAGCAATAAATTCATATTGTTTGTAAATTACCTAGTCTAAGGTATTTTGTTATAGTAGCCTGAACGTAACTAAGACAGCAGGACTGAAAGCTCCCAGATGAAAAGCAAGCTTAACGGGATTTAGTTAGTTAGTTAGTTAGTTAGAATAACTTCCACTTTTGTTTCAGATTCAGGGGGTATGTCTGCAGGTTTGTTACATGGGTTATTATGTGATGCTGAGGTTTGGGGTACAATTGATCCTGTCACGCAGGTATGGAGCATAATATCCAATAGTTAGTTTGTCAACACTTTCCCCTATTCCTCCCTTCCCCGTCTAGTAGCCCACAGTGTCTATTGTTGCCATCTTTATATCCATGAGTACCTAATGTTTAGCTCCCACTTATAAGTGAGAACATGCAGTATTTGGTTTTCTGTTCCTGTGTTAATTTGCCTTCAGTTGTATCGATGTTGCTGCAAAGGACATGACTTCATCCTTTTTATGGCTGCATAGTATTCCATGATGTATATGTACTATTTTCTTTATCCAATCCACTTTTGATGGGCACCTAATTTGATTCAATTTAACTGGGTTTAAATGACAAAAAAGCACCATCAATGACAGCAAACATATTCTTGATTGCCATGGGCATTTGAGGGCTAGGTGTCAAGGAGAAAGGAAGTGAGAGCCATAGCCAATGCCTGGTGAGCATGGATACTGATCAACTGTGTTCCAGGTACTGTGCAGACAGCTGTAGATGTGTTCACGCATTTAATCATCACAACAATACTACACAGTAAAGATGTGTTGCATAACCCCGAAGGTTGCTGATCACACTGTTAAACGCCAGAATACCTCATAGCACACCATCCTGTGGGATGACTACAGAGGATATAGGAATGGCTGTTTGGTCCTGGAAAGTTCACCGTTCTTGCCCAAGGAATAGGTAGTGGTCATTCTTCCACATGCTAGGTCCCCTGAAGGAGATCATTTTATTGGCCTCATTGTACAGTGAAGAAACTAGGGCACAAAGGGAGTAAGTATCTTGCCCTAGGTCACTTCGCTAGTACGAAGTGGGGCTTGTATCCAAACCCAGGCAGGCCAGCTCCTGTTAGGCCTGTGTTTTAATAACCACACCTTACTCTTTCAAAAAAAAAAAACAAAAAGGCAGGGTAGTGAGGGAGAAGAGTAATGGGAATGGGGCAATGAAGAAGAAAAAGGAAATAAAACAGACGGAAAAGTCTTTGGCTTAGGTACTAAGCATGGATGTAGTTCTGTAGATTGCTCTGGAGGACTCTGCTCAGGTAATTTTCTTCATAGGGGATTGCTTTCCCCTTTTGAGAGTGGTGTTCGAATAAGATCTTCATGGAGGAGAAATTTGTCAGAAAACACCTTCTCACATAGCAAAAATAAGGTTTGCTTCTTTTTTTTAATTTATTTTTTTAAGAGACAGCATTGCTATCAGTGGTGACGGCTCCCCGGTGGATGCGGGGCCTGCCATACATGACCTCCCTCTGGACTCCACCTTGACTTCCTGGTCTGCTGCTTAAGCATAAGGCAAGCTGATGTGTGGAGCAGGAAATGTGATGCCACCATCCTTCCTCCTCTGGGTGGAAAGTGGGAAATGGAGATCTATGAACCTGAAATAGGTCATCTGTGGGTTTAGGTGATAGACCCATAAGCGAGAAAGCAACTAAAAGGTCTGCGAAAGCTTGACCCCCCTTTCACAAATGCCAGAGAAACTTCATCCTACAGGGAGGCTGCCACCAGGATTATTGAATGGCTTTGCCTGTGCTCTTTGCTTCTGTGGCAGAAATGTTACTTGCTTTGTAAAATAAGAAATATGGCTTGTTTTCCTTGATGTTTGAATAATTCTGCATTATACAAATAATACCTACTAATATACAGCAGTGTATCTTTTAAGTGGACTTGCTTGGAGTTTGTTGAAGGCTCCACTCATCACCCCCTTTCACCGTCTAAGGAGCCAGATGAAGAGGACATCATGCTAGGGCAAAAGAACTGAAATATCAATACGATTCAACAACCCACAAGGGCACACATACTAAATCATGAAATATTCAAGGGTATATTTCTCATGTTTGTAAACGTTTTTTGGTTCGAGATATATAAGACAAAATCTATGTCCTCCATATTGCACAGGTATGCACAAATATGACCTTTGGTTGGACCTAGAGACCATTGTCTCTAGGATACCCCTCTGTCTACTATGAAGAATGAACCTTTCACTTGCAAAACAACTTACTCAACACTGAAAAAGGGACCATGTTATTAATCTTCTAGATATTTATTGATTACCTGGAATGTGCAAAATATTCACATTTAATGTCACAGAGCTAGCAATCTATCTAGGGAGGTAGGTCTACAGATATACCTAATAATAATAATAATAGCTAACATTTGCTAAGAGAATATTCCAGGCACTAAGCTTTATATACATGACTGTCAGTCTCACATAATTCCTACAACCCTGAAAATACAATTTACCTCTGTAAATAAAATTATTACCATTTTACAGAAGAGGAAACCAAACTACAAAGATTCAAATGACTTGCCCAAAGTCACACAGCTAAGAAATGGCAGAGTTGGGATTCAAACTCAGGCAGGCTTGCTCTAGGGTCTAGCCTATTTATACATCACTCTATAGCCTCTAGATAGGATGAAATGGGTATTTTGATTTAAAAGAATTTTTTAAGGTAAAGTTATTGTCAAACAGCAAATTGCTGCTTGTCTATTTTATTATTATTTTATTGTCAAAATGGGAGAGGAGTTAAGCTAACACTAAACAGGTAAGAGGATGACTAAGCAAAGAAGTGAGGATAGGGAGCACTTTGGAAGGGAAGGTGCTAAACCTCAGCGGCAAAAACAAGGTAAGTAGGATCAAGAAACTGCAAGGAGATTTAGGGTCTGCAAGAGGGTTAGAGGGCCTCAAAGTGGCAACAGCCAGCACTGGGGAGTTGACGAAACGGGAGAAATCAGGCCAGACCAAACATGGATAAGGAGTTTGGCATTTCATGTCATATCCTCTGTGTTTAAAAATGTAGTCAAACACCAGGATTGACAGTATATTTTAACCCCAACCCATCTAAGTAAGATACTCACTCTTCAGATTGTCAATTTTAAGGAGACAGTGGTTGTCGGCACAGCATGACTGGGGAGGGTGGTAGGGAGCAGGCATAATGGGGAAATTTTCTTTTTTAATAGTCAGAACTTTGAATTCTAAAATCAAAGCCATGATTCAATTTATTGTGTGACAGTTTGACAATATACGATATTCGCCAACATTGAAAGTAAAATCTTTGCCCACTACACCCATTACCCTGTGACCCCAGGGCTCAAATATTTTATATTCACTGAGAGAGAAGCCCTTCATTTCTAAAATGGCCTATCATCTTCACCACCAATGGTCGCTAAATTAACTAAGTGTGACTCAACTAAAGCAGGTCTTCACATCGTCTTCAAACAGCCACACTGTTTCAGATCTAATCTCTTGGATTCGAAATGAAATGCAGCCCTTTGATTTGTACCCTTCCTCCTTGCTTACGTGAGAATGCAGGATGAGTGGAACAGTTTAGAGACACCAATCCCCACTGAAACATATAACCTGACAGCCTCCTCATCTGTCTACTGTTTTCAGTTACCATTCCTTCTCTAGAAACGCCACTTGGAAAACCCAGGGACAATCCTTAAGTACTGACAGCACCCACTCCTTCACTAAATCTACCCTCAGATTAATTGGCACTGATACAAGCCATTCACAGCTGTATACAAGATGTTAAGGAGTGCAGTGGAGGGGGTGGTTATGATTGTTTGCACACTGTCATTGCGTTGTAAGAACAGACCTGTCCCCTTCAGAAATGGCAAGATAATAGAATGTAGTAGAGCGTCTTTGCAATCAATGCCATCATGGAAATAAGAGCACATCTCAGTGACAATAACAAAGATGGAATGTACAACAACAAAGCCCTCTCTCTCTTCATTAGAACTCTCAAGAGCAGCTCATTACTTTAACCTTTCCACCTTCACTGGATGCACAATTAGAAACACGCATTTCCATGGGCACTAAACCCACTCACTTGCTCACTCTGCCCTCATTAGGCTTCAGTGGGGCCCAATTAGCTGGACGGTCATAAACAGATGTTTGTGACTTGAAAAAACAGAAAGAGAACATTCTTGGAGCCAAAAGAGAATAAAGAAAATCCGGCACACCCCATCTTATTAATTATCTGAAATCTACAGAGTTTTATATTTGACATGAGCCTACACTTTCTGTTTTGATAGAAAAAACTTACGGTGGAAACATTGAGTTCTCCTGTGGCAGACATCCTTATTTGCTCAGGTCACAGAATATTTATTAAAATTGAGTCAACCTTTTAAAATAAAGAAATTTTGCAAATTGTCTGCATCCTTTGAAAAGAAGTCAGAAAGTTTAGCAACAGTGGGTCTACTTTCCCGTATGGTCACACGGCTGAAGATGAGTAGTGTCTGCCGTACACAGTGAATATGTGTTCCACATCACTTCCCTCCCAACTGTCTCTGCTTGCCTCACGTCCTGAGCCAGCCTCACTTCTCTTGTTCACAGCACACACCTTGTAGTTACGGGGTGAACTCAAAGCTCTACAACTTACCAGCTTGGACAGGTTATTTAATTAAACTCTCTGTCCCTCAGTTTCTTTTCTTTTCTTTTTTTAATATAAAATGGGGTTATAGTATCCACCCACTGGGTTGCTGTGAGAATTAAATGAGCTAAAACTTGTAAATTATTTAAAATTATGCCTGACACATAAGTACTTGATGAGTTTAGTCATTACTGGTCTCTACCATCATCATCATCATTATCATCATCATCATCACCACCACCTGCCTAGAGAACATAACCCAGTTGGGTTTCTTCATTCTTCCAGTGGAGTAGTGAATGCAATGTAATTACCACCAGGAACACAGTCTATAATAAAGATGGTCTGGGAACAATTTTTATCTAGAACACCATGCCAATAATCTTTATTACAATTCTATGGTGAGGCGAACAATGGACTAGACAAAGAGAAGGCAAAATATCAGAAACAAAAAATAATCATTGCCCAACCCTGATAACCTCAAAGTGTGTGAAGGAAGGCATCAGCAGTATATGATGGAGGTGTTATGGAGGAAATAGATGAACACAATACTGAAAGGAGGAACAACAGCAGAGCAATGGCCCCAGAGGTGCCTGGGAGAGAAAGGCAATTTGTTTTGAGGAGCTTTCAGGACTAGACCCTAATTCATTTCTCCCCAGTACCTTAGTGAGAATTTGACTATGTGAACAGGAATTTGGGTTTGCTCCAGTAGAGGCTAATCACATTCCCAGACCCAAATGCATCAACAGTATCCTTTCCAGTAGCCTTCACCGGCTCTGAAGTAATAGAAGAGGATAAAGAAGCACCTCACTGAAGCGCACATACGACAGGTGTGTTTTTGTTTGATTGCTCAATTAAATTTTTCCTTTTGTCTTAATTTATTCAGATTGTTGGTTAATATCACACTACAGAATACCTTCTAATTAAGATTCTCTATCAGGTTCAGTAGCCACTACTACTTTCAGGGGCATTTGAAAAAGCGTGGGTGTGCTCTGGTTGTCCCAGTGATGGGTGTATGCTACTGGTAGTTAGTGGGTAGGGGCCAAGGATGCTAAATGTCCGATTGATGACAGGGAGACTCAGGAACAACCAACTAGTGTTCATCCCAAAAGGCTGGGAGCAATCTCATTGAAAAACGCCAAATGATTCGTTATTATTCCTGTTCAATTAGAGCATGAGTAAAATTTTCCCCAAAGCACAAGTGCATTCTGATAGACTGATCAGTTCACAATTGACCTCAGTCCCAAACACCAGTGTTAGAAAGTAGTTCAGTTGAATTTTCACTGAGAAGGAATATCAGTAGTGACAACAGCAGCATCTATTCCAGATACCCCCTAGAATTTTTGTTCTTCATTTGACACTTCTAGAATTAGCCCACATGATTTCAAAGTCTCTTCCAAGACTCTAATTCCCCCTTTTCAGGGAGATTAAGACCAAAACCCTAGTATGTTCTAGCTCCTATCCTGGGTGTGAAGAATATGCCTTAGTACACCAGACAGAAAAGGTTTATGTTCTTATCAGTCTTCTATCCTTAAAAGAGGAGACAAACAATATACTAGCAAATAAATAATGAAAAAGATCATTTTCAGTGATGAGAAGAGGCATGAGTACAATGAAAGATGGTGCTGTGATGGTATGTGGTTGGTTAGGACTCTCTTGATGGAACACAGAAGATTCTGTGGGGCTGATTCCTGGCTGACAAGAATGAATTCAGCATATGAAGATGGGGCATGATGGGTAGAGTGTCCCAGGCAGAGAGTATAACAAGAACAAAAGCCTTAGGGCAGGATGAAGCAGACATGTTTCAGGAAGAAAAAGAATTCAATGTGGCTGAACTAGAGGGAAACGAGTTGGAGAGGTAAGTTGGTACTAGTTCAAGAAGGTCATCTGAGATCGCAGAGAACCATCTGGATTTCATTCAAGATGCAGTGGGAAGCCACTGAGGAGTTTTAACCAGTGAAATGATAGGTTCAAATGCACATTTTAGAAACAGAACCTCAGCTGCTGTGTGGAGAATGGATTGTAGGGACAAGAGTATAAGCAGGGATATCAGCTAGAAGGCTGTTGGACAAAAATTTGGAATAACTGGCTCCTAAAATCCCTTTCAATCCAAAAATTCCTTCTTTGGTCCTATGGTTCATAAGAGGCCATGAATACAAGACAGAGCACCGAAAACAGAGGGTTGGTGTAACATGAATCTAAGGCCCATTTGCTGGCAGGATCATGTTTCATCAAAGATAACAGTTCTCTAGGGCGACCACAAGGACTCCGCAGTTTTAGACTCTCACGTCCTGAAATCTTGCTAGAATTTTGTGGCAAAGAACCCATAATGGTTCTAGTGTACCAGTTGTAAGGGTTTGAAACCAAAAGTCCTCTACATATGATGTTTAAACCACAAATATTTCTAATTACTTATATTAGACACAAAATGTAGAAGGTATTGATTTTTCTTCCATTGTTATTGTTAAGCAATTTGCTTTCTTAAAGTCCTCCTGTAACTGTAAATTCAAATAAGAAATACATTTTATAATGTGCCCTGTCTCCCACCTCCTTCCAGAAGGAGAAGTTCCACACTACCAAGAAATGGCGACTGTCAACTATTATTGCCCTGGGATCACAGCTACTCATAGAAGAGTTAAAAGGACTGTGAGGGACAACCATGTTTGACTCCTCTGATAAACAGAAGTTGGCTTCCTCAGGGTACCTTCCTAAACTTAGAACTTTCTTCCATGTGGATATTTGAATATTACAAATTGTCTAGAAGCCTTCCCCTGCAAGACAGAGAAGGCTTAGGAAGTGGTTAAAGTCCTAATTCATGAAATAATTCCTAGATTTGGGCTTCCCCAAAGCTTACAAAGTGACAATGGTCCAGCTTTTAAAGACCTGGTAACTCGGAATTTCCAGGGTGCTAGGGATACAATATCACCTTCACTGTGCCTGCAGGCCACAATCCTCAGGAAAGGTTGAGAAGGCAAATGAAACACACAAGAGGCACTTAAAGAAATTAACAAAAGAAACTCGTCTCCCATGGCCTACTGTCTTGCCCATGGCCTTGTTGAGAATACGAAATTCTCCTCACAAAATGGGGCTTAGTCCATATGAAATGCTGTGTGGATGACCTTTTCTCACAAATGACCTCCTACTTGATCAGGAAACGGCCAACTTGGTCAAAGATATAACTTCTTTGGCAAAATATTAACAAAACCTTAAAAACCTACCCGAAGGATGTCACAGAGACAAGGGAACAAAGTTGTTCCAACCAGAAGATCTAGTGTTGGTCAAGTCCCTCCCCTCTACCTCCCCATCTATGGATTCCTTGTGGGAAGGACCATACTCAGTAATCCTCTCTACCCCCACTTCAGTTAAGGTGGCAGGAGTGGAATCTTGGATTCACCACACCGGAGCTAAACTTTGGACAACCCCTGAGGAACCTGTGGGACTGTCAGCTCAGGAGCCCCAAGATCAGCCAGATCAGCCTTGATATACCTGTGAACCACTGGAGGACTTGCATCTCCTATTTTGGAAGGAAACATCCCAGACTAAAAAGGCTCCTACAGCTGATCCTGAGGAAAAACCCCTTCCTACTTAAAAAAGATAAGTGAAAACCTACATAATCTTTAACACCTCTCCTTGCCCATTTAATGGAATCCTTTTACTGTTTCATCACATTATTAAGCAGCATACTAACCATACTCTTTGCAGCAGGACTATATCTGTACCTCCTGCCAGGACGAAAGTCTTAATCACATCAACCTTTTTTCTATCATCCTTCCTTCTGACAGCAATTTACTCCTACCTTTAACTCAGACTGGATAAAATGATCTCATCTTCCAGGGCACTCTCTTTACCTTCCTACTTACTCTTTGCCTATCTATCCCTCCTGATTCCTTGGTTACCCTACATAGTCACCCGTCCCCTTCCACTAGCTCCTAATTACCTCTACAAGACTCTCAACTTAACCTACTCTCTGTTAAACCAGTCCAGTCCTTCTCTGGCAAATGACTGTTGGCTTTGTACCTCTCTATCAACCACTGCTTACGTTGCCACTCCCATTCCCGCAAAACTGGGTCTTTATTAACTTAACCTACCACTCCCATTAAGAAGGAAAAGACCCTTTCCAACTTCTAAATATGCAATCATTAGCTGACTTCCCCATCTCTGATAGGACCAAAAATACCCTAGTAGGACATGCAATCCAGCTTTTACGCTCTTACATTTCCAACCTCACCTATTACACGAGCAATGAAAAGCCCATACACGGCCCTGTAACCACGAATACCATCTTAAATTTCCAGGCGCCTTTATGCATCCAACACAACCTATTATCAGGCCTGCCCCTGGGGCACCTATTATCCCATCAGTGTAATTACACCCTACAACTTCAAGCCCCAACCGATCACGGTAACTTCCAAGTCACCCAAACAGCTCCATTCAGATGGCTTATCCACTTCTCAGGGCCCCCAAAAATCATTACCTCCTCCCTGCTCAAAAAAGAGTCCGGGTTTTGTAATGGCAAACATACTCCCTGCATGACCATTCACCCCAGACCCCCTGCAGCAGTGCCCCTTATCATCCGGTCTTTCAATGAATGAATGCCTTATCATCCCCTCTTTCAATTACTCTCTTGAATGATTCCTACTAGACACAAAACGATTTTTTCTCCAATGGGAAAATAGAACACAGGGAGCCACTCAGTTTGCTCCCAACACCCCTTTCCAGCTGCTCACAGGAACTACCTTGGCAAGTACTATAGGAGTATGGGAAAATAAAAACAAAAAACTCATACACCTTTTTAACGTACACAATTGATTCTGTCTACCCAGCCAAGGCATATTATTCTTATATGGAACTTCAACCTATATCTGCCTCCCCATGAACTGGACAGGCACCTGGACCTTAGTCCTTCTAAGTCCCAACATTAACATTGCCCCAGGACATCAGACACTATCAGTACCCCTCAAAGCTCAAGTCCATCAGCGCAGGGCTATACAACTAATACCCCTACTTATGGGGTTAGGAATAGCCACTGCTACATGAACTGGAATAGCCAGTTTATCTACTTCATTATCCTACTACCACACACTCTCAAAGGATTTCTCAGACAGTTTGCAAGAAATAACAAAATCTATCCTTATTCTACAATCCCAAATAGACTCTTTGGCAGCAGTGACTCTCCAAAATCGCCAAGGCCTAGACCTCCTCACTGCTGAGAAAGGAAGACTCTGCACCTTCTTAGGGGAAGAATGTTATTTTTACACTAACCAGTCAGGGATAGTACGAGACACTGCCCAGAGTTTACAGGAAAAGGCTTCTGAAATCAGACAATGCCTTTCAAACTCTTATACCCACCTCTGGAGTTGGACGACATGGCTTCTCCCCTTTCTAGGTCCCATGACAGCCATCTTGCTATTATTCGCTTTTGGGTCCTGTATTTTTAACCTCCTTGTCAAATTTGTTTCCTCCAGGATTGAGGCCATCAAGCTACAGATGGTCTTACAAATGGAATCCCAAATGAGCTCAACTCACAACTTCTACCGAGGACTCCTGGACTGACCCACTGGCTCTCTGACTGGCCTAGAGAGTTCCCCTCTGAAGGACACTACAACTGTAGGTCCCCTTCTTCGCCCCTATCCAGCAATAATTAGCTAGAGTGGTCATCGCCCAGTTCCCAATAGCAATGTCCTATTCAGCGGGGGGATTGAGAGGTGAGGCCAGCTGGGCTTCCTGGGTCCAGTGGGGACTTGGGGAACTTTTCTGTCTTACAAGAGGACTGTAAAATGCACCAATCAGGAACTTTCCTGTTTGACAAGAGTATTGTAAAACACACCAATCAGCAGGATTCCAAAAGTAGCCAAATGCGGGGAGGATTGGAAAAAAGGCACTCTGATAGGACAGAACTGGAACAAGGGAGGGGCCAATAAGGGAATAAAAGCTGGCCACCCCAGCCAGCAGTGGCAACCCACTTGGGTCACCTTCCACGCTGTGGAAGTTTTGCCCTTTCGCTCTTCACAATAAACCTGGTACCGCTCACTCTTTTGGTCTGTGCCATCTTTAAGAGCTGTAATGCTCACTGAGAAGGTCTGTGGCTCCATTCTTGAAGTCAGCAAGACCACAAGCCCACCGGCAGGAACCAACTTCGAACACGGTTTCATAGTTTAAGGGCTTAAATTTACATCTGTGATCTATTTTGGTTTGATTTTTGTATATGGTGAGAGATTAGGGGTCCAATTTTATTATTCTGCATGTAAATATTCAGTTTTACCAGCGTCATTTATTGTAGAAACTGTCCTTTCTCAATGTATGTTCTTGGCATGTTGAAAATGAGTTCATCGGGAGAAAAAGGAGTGGAGGGAAACATACCAGGAAAGCTGAGATAATCCACAGACCCTTTGAAGGAAGTGGCTTTCCACTGCAAGCTCCATGAGACAGCTGGAAAAACTGTGAGTACCCAAAGTATAAATGTGTGAAAGAAGGATCATATACCCCCAAACACACATCCTCACTGGGGAACCCAAAGGTCCAGATCACAGAGGAAGGATTTGACCTTACCTGGGGCTGAGATAAATTTAGAGAGCTGAGTGAAATACAGGGGTACAGGAAGCAGCAGAAAGAGTCTTATGGGCACTCTTGGTTTCCAGGGAAGCCATTTTTGAGTTTGTCTCACAGGTATTCTTGGGGGAGGGGGACTGCCAGTGAAATTGGGGAAAGACCACAGGAAGAAGAAAACTACCAGCTGAACTTTGTAATAATTTCAACTGAACACAAAGTTTCCTGAACAGAACCCCCAGGGGATGGGGCAAACTGGGAGTGTGGATAGGAGCACAGAAGCTTCAGTAGGCAAAGAGGCATGAAACCTGAAAGCCCTGCTTGCTTTCTCAGCAGGGCGGCTGGTAGCCTGGGGCAAGTTGTCAGCCCTGACCACTGGCTACCTGGAAATAAACTCAATGCTATTTAGCGGGGCATGGTAGGAGACGAGTCATTTGGGCTGCGTGGGAGCTGGATGAGGCCTGTAACTGCTGGATTTCCCCCACTTCCCTGGCAACCTACATGATGCAGCAGAGGCCACCATAATCCCTGTGGGAACATAACTCCATTTGCCTGAGAGCCACATCCCCATCTCCCACAGCAGCCATACAAGCCCCGCCCAAGGACAGTCTGAACTCAGACACACCTAAACCTGCAGTCACCTGATGGTCTTTCTCTACCTGCCCTAGTAGCCAAAGACAAAGGACATAATCTCTTGGGAGATCTATGGTCCTGTGCATTGTCTGAGAAACTGGAATACTTTTCCAGGCAACCCTAGGGCAAGCTTATATCCTCCCTTTACTACCACAGCTGATGCTTTCTTGAAAGTGCCACCACCTGGCTGGAGACCAACCAACACAAAAATAGCACATTAAATGAAAATACAACCAAGGAATCCACTTTACTCCCCTGCTACCTCCACAAAGCAGATGCTGATATCCACAACTGAGAGACCTGAGGACAGATCACATCACAGGACTTCTTGCAGATGATCCTCAGTACCAGCCTAGAGCCTGGTAGCTCTGCTGGTTGTCTAGATCCCAATGAGAAATAACAATCACTGCAGTTCAGCCCTCAAGAACCCACATCCCTAGGGGAAGGGGGAGAGCCCCACATCAAGGGAGTATACCATGGGAAAAAAGAATCTGAACAGCAGCCATTGAGCCCCAGATCTTCCCTGTGACATAGTCTACCTAAATGAAAAGGAACCAGGAAAACAATTCTGGTAATGTAACAAAATAGGGTAATTTAACACCCCCAAAAGATCATACTAGCACACCAGCAATGGATCCAAACCAAGACAAAATCACTGAATTGTCAGAAAAAGAATTCAGAAAATCAAATATTAAGCTGCTAAAGGAGGCACCAGAGAAAAGTGAAAACCAACTTAAAGAAATTTTTTAAATTTATAGAATATGAATGGAAGAATCTCCAGAGATAACATAATTAAAAACCAATCACAAGTTCTGGAAATAAAGGACACACTTAGAGAAATGCAAACAAACTGGGAATTCTCACAATAGAATAAAACAAGTAGAAGAAAGAACTTCAGAGCTTGAAGACAAGGCTTTTGAATTAACCCAATCCAACAAAGACAAAGAAAAAAGAATAAAAAGAAAATGAACAAGGAATCCAAGAAGTTTGGGATTATATTAAATGGCCAAACCTAACAATAATTGGTGTTCTTAATGAGGAAGAGAAATCTAAAAGTTTACAAAATGTATTTGAGGGAATAATCAAGGAAAACTGCCCTGCCCTTGCAAGAAATATAAACATCCAAATACAAGAAGCTCCAAGAACACCTGGGAAATTCATCGCAAAAAAAGATCATTGCTTCGGCACATAGTCATCAAGTTGTCTAAAGTCAAGATGAAGGAAAGAATCTTAAGAACTGTGAGGCAAAAGCATCAAGTAACCTATAAAGGAAAACCTATCAGATTAACAGCAGATTTCTGAGCAGAAACCCTATGAGCTAGAAGGGATTGGAGTTCTATCTTCAGCCTCATTAAATAAAGCAATTATCAGCAAAGAATTTTGTATCCAGTGAAACTAAGTTTCATAAATGAAGAAAAGACACAGTCTTTTACAGACAAACAAATGTTCAGAGTATTTGTTACTACCAAGCCAGAAGTACAAGAACTGCTAAAACGAGCTGTAAATCTTCAAATAAATCCTCAAAATACACCAATAGAACCTCCTTAAAACATAAATCTAACAGGACCTATACAACAATAACACATTGCAAAAAAAAAGGTGTTTCAGCAACAAATAGCACAATAAATAAAACAGTACCTCACATCTCAATACTAACATTGAATGTTAAGGGCCTAAATGTGCCTCTTAAAATACACAGAATGGCAGAATGGATAATAATTCACTAACCAAGTATCTGCTGTCTTCAAGAGACTCATCTAACTCAAGAAGACTCACATTAACTTAAGGTAAAGGGGTGGAAAACAATATTCCATGCAAATGGACATCAAAACTGAGCAGGAGCAGCTATTCTTATATCAAACAAAACAAACTTTAAAGCAACAGCAGTTAAAAAAGACAAGAAGAGACATTATATAATGATAAAACGACTTGTCCAACAGGAAAATGTCACAATCCTAAATAAATATGCACCTAACATTGGCGCTCCCAAATTTATAAAACAATTACCACTAGACCTAAGAACTGAGATAGACAGCAGCACAATAATAGGGGGAAACTTCAATAATCCATTGACAGCACTAGACAGGTAGGTCATCAAGACAGGAGGTCAGCAAAGAAACAATGGATTTAAACTATACCTTAGAACAAATGGACTTCACAGATATTTACAGAACATTCTACTCAACACTTGCAAAATATACATTCTATTTATCAGCACATGGAATATTCTCCAAGACAGATCATATGATAGGCCACAAAACAAGTCTCAATAAATTTAAGAAAATTGAAATTATATCAAGGACTCTCTGAGACCACAGTGGAATAAAATTGGAAATCAACTCCTAAAGGAACCCTCAAAACCATGAAAATACATGGAAGTTAAATAACCTGCTTCTGAATGATCATTGCATCAACAATAAAATCAACAAGGAAATAAAAAAATTTTTAAATTGAATATTAATAGTGGCACAACCTATCAAAACCTCTGGGATACAGCAAAGGAAGTGCTAAGAGGAAAGTTCATAGCCTTAAATGCCTACATCAAAGAGTCTGGAAGAGTGCAAACAGACAATCTAAGGTCACACAACAAGGAACTAGAGAAACAAGAACAAACCAAACCCAAACCCAGCAGAACAAAAGAAATAACAAAGATCAGAGAAGAACTAAATGAAATTAAAATTTAAAAAAATACGAAAGATAAACAAAACAAAATCTAGTTATTGAAAAAATAAAATTGGTAGACCATTAGCAAGATTAACCAAGAAAAGAAGAGAGATCCAAATGAGCTCAATTAGAAATGAAATGGGAGATATTACAACTGATACCAAAGAAATACAAAAAAAATCATTTGAGGCTACTATGAACACCTTTACATACATAAACTAGAAAACCTAGAGGAGATGGCTAAATTTCTAGAAAGATACTACCAGGAGAATGGCGTGAACCCAGGAGGCAGAGCTTGCAGTGAGCTGAGATTGTGCCACTGCACTCCAGCCTGGGTGACAGAGTGAGACTCCATTTCAAAAAAAAAAAAAAAAAAAAGAAAGAAAGAAAGAAAGATACTACTCTTCTAGATTAAACCAGGAAGAAATAGAAACCCTGAACAGACCAATAACACGCAGTAAGATTGAAATGGTAATAAAAATAATGCCAACAAAAAAAGACCCAGGACCAGACAGAATCACAGCTGAATTCCAGAAGATATTCAAAGAATTTGTACAAATGCTATTGACACTATTAATGAAGTAGAGAAAAAGGAGATCATCCCTAAATCATTCTATGAAGCCAGTATTACCCTGATACGAAAACCAGGAAAGGACATAACCAAAAAAAAATACTACAGACCAATATCCGTGATGAACATAGATGCAAAAATCCTCAACAAAATAATAGCACACCAAATCCAACAGCATATCAAATAGATAATCCCCCATTATCAAATGTGTTTCATACTAGGGATGCAAGATGGTTTAATATAGGCAAGTCAATAGAATTAAAAACAAAAATCACATGATCATGTCAATGGATGCAGAAAAAGCATTTGACAAAATCCAGTATCTCTTTACGATTAAAACCCTCAGTAAAATTGGCATAGAAGGGACATATCTTAAGGTAATAAAAGCTATCTATGACAAACACACAGCCAACATTATACTGAAAGGGACAAAGTAGAAAGCATTCCCCCTGAGAACTGGAACAGTACAAGGATGCCCACTTTCACCACTCCTACTCAATACAGTACTAGAAGTCCTAGCCAGAGCAATCAGACAAGAGAAAAAAATAAAGGGCATCTAAATTGGTAAACAGGAAGTCAAACTGTTGCTGTTTGATGATGATACAATTGTATACCTAGAAAACCCTCAAGATTCATCCAAAAAGCCCCTAGAACTGATCAATGAATTCAGCAAAGTTTCAGGATACAAAATTAATGTATACAAATCAGTAGCTTTGCTATACACCAAGCGTGACCAAGCTGAGAATCAAATCAAGAACTCAACCCCTTTTACAATAGCTGCAAAATAAAATAAAATACCTAGGAATATTCCTAACCAAGGAAGTGAAAGAACTCTACAAGGAAAATTACAAAACAATGCTGAAAGAAATCATATACCAACAAACAAATAAAAACACATCCCATGCTCATGGATGGGTAGAATCAATATTGTGAAAATGACCATACTGTCAAAAGCAATCTACAAGTTCAATGCAATTCCCATTAACATACCACCATCATTCTTCACAGAACTAGAAAAAACAATCCTAAAATACACATGGAGCCAAAAAAGAGCCCATGTAGCAAAAGCAACATTAAGCAAAAAGAATAAATCTAGAGGCATCACATTACTCAAATTCAAACCATACTATAAAGCCATAGTCATCAAAACAGCATGGTACTGGCATAAAAACAGGCACATAGATCTATGGAACAAAATAAAGAACCCAGAAATAAACCCTAATACTTACAGCCAACTAATCTTCGACAAGCAAACAAAAATATAAAGTAGAGAAGGGACACCCTATTCAACAAATGGTGCTGAGATAATCGGCAAGCCACATGTAGGAGAATGAAACTGGATCCTCATCTTTCACCTTATACCAAATTCAACTCAAGATGGATCAAGGACTTAAATCTAAGAGATGAAACCATAAAAATTCTAGAAAATAACATTGGAAAAACTCTTCTAGACATTGGCTTAGGCAAAGACTTCATGACCAAGAATCCAAAAGCAAATGCAACAAAAACAAAGATAAATAGATGAGACTTAATTAAACTAAAGAGCTTCTGCACAGCAAAAGAAATAATCAGCAGATTAAACAGACAGCCCGAAGAGTAGAAGATAATCTTTGCAAACTGTGCATCCAAGAAAAGACTAATATTCAGAATCTACAAGGAGCTCAAACAAATCAGCAGGAAAAAAAAAAAGAATCTCATAAAAAAGTGGGCTAATAACATGAATAGACAATTCTCAAAAGAAGATATACAAATGGCCAACGCACATATGAAAAAATGTTCAGCATCACTAATTATCAGGGAAATGTAAATCAAAACCACAGTGAGATACCACCTTACTCCTGACAGAATGCCCATAATCAAAACATAATAGGTGTTGGCACGGATGTGGTAAACAGGGAACACTTTTACACTGCTGTTACACTGAATGTAAACTAGTACAATTACTATGGAAAACAGTGTGGCAGTTCCTTAAAAAACTAAAAGTAGACCTACTATTTGATCCAGCAATCCCACTAATGGGTATCTACTCAGAGCAAAAGAAGTCACTATACAAAAAAGATACTTGCACACCCATGTTTATAGCAGCACAATTTGCAATTCCAAAAATATGGAACCAGCCCAAATGCGCATCAATCAATGAGTGGATAAAGAAAATATGATATATACCATTAAATATTACTCAGCCATAAAAAGGAAGAAAATAATGGCATTTGCTGCAACCTGGATGGAATTGGAGACCATTATTCTAAGTGAAGTAACTCAGGAATGCAAAACCAAACATCGTCTATTCTCACTCATAAGTGGTAGCTAAGTTATGAGGACGCAAAGGCATAAGAATCATGCAATGGACTTTGGGAATTTGAGGGAAAGAGTGAGAGGGAGTGAGGGAAAAAAGACTACATATTGGGTACAGTATGCACTGCTAGGGAGATAGGTGAACCAAAATCTCAGAAATCACCACTAAATAACTTATTCACGGAACCAAATACCACCTGTTCCACAAAAATCTATCGAAATTTTAAAAAGTATCTTTCTCAAAATAATATTCCTATTAGTACTAATAAAGAGATCATATTAGTCCATTTCAAAGTACAGATAACAAATGCCTTTTGTCATAAAATTATGATTTCTTAAAAATAAGGCATTCATCTTGTCAATTCTCAAAAAAAAAAAGAAAAGAAAGAAGCGGAGGCGAGTGGGTCACCTGAGGTCAGGGGTTCGAGACCAGCCTGACTAACATGGAGAAACCCCGTCTTTACTAAAAATACAAAATTAGCCGGGTATGGTGGTGCATGCCTGTAATTTCAGCTACTCAGGAAGCTGAGGCAGGAGAATCACTTGAGCCCAGAGGCGGAGGTTGCGGTGAGCTGAGATAGCACCATTGTACTCCAGCCTGGGCAACAAGAGTGAAACTAAAACTCAGAAAAAAAAGAAGAGAAAGGAAAAAAAAAAAAGGAAGGAAGGAAGGGAGGGAGGGAGGGAGGGAAGGAGAGAGAAAGAGAAAGAAAGAAAAAAAAGAAAGAAAGAAAGAAAGAAAGAAAGGAAGAAAGAAAGGAAGGAAGGAAGGAAGGCAGAAAGAAAGAGAAAGAAAGAGAAGAAAGAAAGGAAGAAAGAAAGAAAGAAAGAAAAAAGAAAGAAGAAAGAAAAAGAAAGAAAGAGAAAGAAAGAAAAAGAAAGAAAGAAGAAAGACACAAAGAAAGGAAGAAAGAAAGGGAAAGAAAAAAGAAAGAAAAGGAAAGTGAGATCATTGTACGATTATGAATTTGTTTCTGGGTTCTCTATTCTGTTCCATTGGTCTCTGTGTCTGTTTTTATGCCAGTGACATTCTATTTTAGCTAGTATAGCTCCGTAGTATAATTTGAAGTAATATGACTCCTCCAATTTTGTACTTTTTGCTAAGGATGGCTTTGGCTCTTCCGGGCTTTTTGTGGTTCCACATAAGTTTTAGGATTGATTTTTCTATTTCTGTGAAGAAAGTCATTGGCATTTTGAGAGGAATTGTATTGAACCTGTAGGTTTCTGTGAGTAGTATAGGCATATTAACAACATTAATTCTTTCAATTCATGAACATGGACTCTCCATTTTGTTGTGTCTTCCTCAATTTCTTTTATCAGTGGTTTATAGTTTCATTATAACGATTATTCATTTTGGTTACATTAATTCCTAGATATTTATTTCTGGCTATTCTAAATAAAATTCCTTTTTTTTTCAATTCTTTTTCGGCTTGCTCACTTTTGGCACATAAAAGTGCTACTGATTTTTTATGTTGATTTTGTATCTTGAAACTTTCCTGAATTTTTCAGTTCTAGTAGTTTTCTTGTGGAATCTTTAAGTTTTTCCAATTATAAGATCATATCATCTGCAAACAATGATAATTTGACTTCTTTCATTCCAATTTGAATGCCATTTATTTCTGTCTCTTGTCTGATTGCTCTAGCTAGGTCTTTGAGTACTATGTTGAATAACAGTGGTGAAAGTGGATATTTATGTCATGTTTTCATCCTTAGAGGAAAGGCTTTCGGTTTGTCCCCATTCAGTATGATACTGGCTCTGGGTCTGTCACATAGGACTTTTAATATGTTGGGGTATATTCCTTCAATCTCCTGTTTTTTGAGGGAATTTTATCATGAAGGACATTAAATTTCATCAAATGCTTTTTCAGCATCAATTGAAATTGTCATATGATTTTTATCCTTCATTCTGTTGACATAATGTATCACTGATTTATTTGCATATGATGAAACATCTTTGCATCCCTGGAATAAATCTCAGTCGTGATGAAGGATCTTTTTAATGTGTTATTTAATTTGGTTTGCTCGTATTTTGTTGAAGATTTTTGCACCAATATTCATCAGAGATATTGTCTTATAATTTTCTTTTTTGATGCATTTTTGTTTGGTTTTAGTATCAGGGTAATACTGACCTCATAGAATGAGTTTGGAAGTATTCCCTCCTCCTCTATTTTTTCGGAACAGTTTGAGTAGGACTGGTATTAACTGTCCTTTAAATGTTTGGTAGAATTCAACAGTGAAGCCATCAGGTCATGGGCTTTTTTTTTGCTGGGAGACTTTTTATCACAGCTTCAGTATAATTATGTGTTATTGGTTTGTTCAGGTTTTGGATTTCTTTGTGATTCAATATTTGTAGGTGAATTTATCCATTTCCTCTAGATTTTTCAATTTATTGTCATAAAGTTGCTCATAGTGGCTACTAATAATCCTTTTAATTTTTGCAATATCAGTTGTAATGTCTCCTTTTGCATCTCTTATTTTATTTATTTGGGTTTTCTCTCCTTTTTACTTAGTATGGCTAATGGTTTGTCAATTTTGCTTATCTTTTTATTTCATTGGTATTTCACGTTTTTATTTTAAATTCATTTATTTCTGCTTTGATCTTTATTATTTCTTTTATTCCACTAATTATGGGTTCGGTTTGCTCTTGCTTTTCTAGTTCTTTAAGATGCATTGCTAGGTTGTTTATTTCAAGTTTTTTTTTCTTCTTTAACATAGGCACTTATAGCTATAAATTTTCCTCGTAGTATTAGTTACACTGCATCCCGTAGGTTTTGGTATGTTGTGTTTCCATTATCACTTGTTTCAAGGATATTTTCAATTTACTTCTTGATTTCTTTATTGACACATGTCATTCAGGAGCATATTGTCTAATTTCCATGTATTTGTATAGTTTCCAAAATTCCTCTTGTTATTGATTTCTCATTTTATTCCATTGTGGTCAGAGAAGATGCTTGATATTATTTCAGTTTAAAAATGTTTTGAGATTTGTTTTGTTACATAACATATGGTGTATCATTGAGAATAATCCATGTGCTGAGGAGAAGGGTATGTACTCTACAGTCATTGAATGAAATGTTCTTTAAATACCTATTAAGTCCTTTTGTTGTAAAGTGTAGATTAATTCTGATGTTTCTTTGTTGATTTTCTGTCTGGAAGATAGTTTAATGCTGAAAGTGGGTTATTGAAGTCTCCAGCTATTATCATTTTGAGGTCTGTCTCTCTCTTCAGTTCTAATAATATTTGCTGTATATGACTGGGTTGCTCCAGTCTTGGGTGCATGCAAATTTACAATTGTTATATCCTCTTGCTGAACTGGCCCTTTTGTCATTATATAATGACCTTGTTTGTCATTTCTTACAATTTTTTTCTTCAAGTATATTTTATCTGATATAATTATAGCTACTCTTGCTTTTTTTTTGTTTTTATTGGCATGGAATATCTTTTTCCATCCCTTTATTTTCAGTCTATGTGTATCTCTATAGTTGAAGAGTGTTTCTTGTAAGCAACAGATAGGTGGATTTTGTTTTTGTATCCATTCCACCACTCTATCTTTTGACTGGAGAGTAGTCCATTTACATTGAATGTTATTTTGATAAGTAAGGACTTATTCATGTCATTTTGTTATTTGTTTTCTGGTTGTTTTACCATCTTCTCTTCCTTGTTTCCTTCCTTCCTGTCTTCTTTTTAGTAAAGATGATTTTCTCTGGTGGTATTATTTAATTTGTTGCTTTTTGATATTTTGTATATTCATTGCATGGTTTTTTATTTGAGTTTGCCATAAAGCTTGCAAACACTCTCTTATAACCCATTATTTTCAGTGGATGAAAATTTAATGTGGACTGCATAAACAAATAAGAAAAATGAAAACTATAAAAACTCTACATCTTAACTTCATCTTCCCACTTTTAAGCTTTTTGTTGTTTCTCTTTATATCAAAATAGTAAAAAAGTAAATTATAAAAATAATTATTATGTATAATTTTACATTTCCATTATCCAAACTTAGCATAAGAGGAAAATACTAACAACCTTATAATAAGCACTTTCTATGTGGTTTTATTTAATCCTCATAAAAACCCATTACATAATACTATTATCATTTGTATTGTGTAAGTGAGGAAGCGGAAGCTTGGGGAAGGTAATTTGTTATAGCCACATGTTTAGCAAGTGATATAATTCATGCACTCTAATGCCAAGGTCTAATTGCCTAACCTTTACATTATGTTGCTTCCTGAAGACCTGATCAAGTCACCAGGCATGAACAAGTACCCAATAATGTACCTAATTTGTAGAGAAGGGAGATAATGGGTATGAAGGGGACCTAGGAGAAGCCATTATGTGCCTTCATTACAGCAGAATAATATAAGATCTCTTAAGGCTTTTTAAGTTCTAGTGGGACTAGGGCCTACTTTCCATATTTTTGCAGGAGATGTTATTATTGGAAAGTCTTGCCTACCACTTATGTTGAGACATAGAAGGTGTCATTGACAAAATTTGCCTTGAAATTTTGAGTATGAAGTTAAGTTTGATGTAGAAATTCTGTCACTAAGGGCTCAGCTAGCTGGCAGTTGCCGTCATTAGACTTAGATTTACTCCACACTCAGGAGTAGCATTTTTGTTTCAAGGAAGGTTATGTCTGCAGCGTGAAGAGAACACATTCTGAATTTACAGACTGCACCTGCAAATACAAAATCCAGTTATTGTTGGTGTTGGTATTTTTAAAGTCTATTTCCTGCAAGAATCTTACCATGTGCAATACACATGGTAAGCAATACACTTACCATGTGCCAAATACATATATGTATATATATATATAGCTCCTCTAGCTGCAGCTGATTCCTACTGTACCTCAGTTTACCTCACATTTGGCTCATGTCACCAACAGAAAAACCACTCCCAATTTTAATGTGGAATGCTGTCAGACACAACCTCATGATTTGTAGATGAGCTCATATGTTGCTCTCCAGCCCAAATCAGCACTTTCTCCATATGTCTCATATAAGCCAGACTCTCATTTGGCTTTGGCTGTGAAGAGTAATTCAGATTTGGGAAAGGCAAGATGGTCTTGCCAACTTAGCTACTTTTGAGAGGAAGATTACCCAAGCTGTTAGCACAGCCCAGAGGGGCAAGGAGTCTCGATCCAGAAACATCCAAGGGTACAGCAGTTGCCTGGCCAGAGGCTTTCACTCTTTTTCGACCATAAGCCACAGTAGGAAATAGCATGCAATACTACAGCAATCCAGTGCATACGTGGCTATAGATACATGTATGTGGGTAGGTAGGGTCACATGCACAGGCACACACACACACACACACACACACACACACACACACACAAACTGAAACTGCCCTTGCATTTGCTATTTTATTTCATTTGTTAAAACATGTTGGCCATGTATTAGCCTTTTCAGAAAGGCTAGAAAATTGCCTCCAGACCACATGGGTAATATGGAACACAACCTGTATTTGAACTTGAGTCTCTCCACCGCAATGCCCAGGTCCTTGTGATGGGTTCTCTCATTTCCTCCTTAACCTCCTTCTAAAGCCAGACTTTAAGTCTTCCCTCCAGTCACCAGGCCAGCATTCGGGGAAGCAGCCTCCTCTTCCAGGGCTTATTTCCTGGGAATTCTTAAGGCCTGAAGCTGCTGCCTTCTTGTTTTATAGACCGCTTTAGCAGAAATACACTCATTCTGTCTCTCTCCTCAATTCAAATGCAAGGGTAGTACCTGCACATTTTTACATAAGACAGAGTCTGCTAGCTTTTAATTCAGACTCAACAACCCCAATGAAGCTGGCACAGCTGTAATTTAAAGCAGAAATGAGGCTGTGGAAGTCAAGCAAGAATTTAATACAACAAGCTATGAAATTTTATTTCAAGGTTTATTTCTAGGTTTTCAGATAGACTTGAAGAAGAATGTTTTGACAATCCTGATAAAAACTCTCTAAAGGGAATTGACTGTTGGGCAAAGTCAAAACCAGAAGATGATAAGTAATATGGTAGATGGTGCCTTGGGCTACATGCAAGGTCACCTAGTAGGATGCGTAGCTTGAGTGCTGAAGTGAAACTCAGAAACCCTGAGATCTAGCCCCAGTCTGCCACTAACCAGCTGTGTGACCTTGAATTTAGGGATTTTAACTCTCTGCCCTTCACAGAGAAGATATAGTGCAGAGGTTAAACCTGTATTTTCTTCAGCCAGACTAAATTTTGAGTTCTAACACTCAAAAGGGCTCCTTTCAAATTTATTGATTAGAAAATAGATTATCATTAAAATTGTTTCTCCTGTCATCTTCCTGTGGCTCCCTGAAATAAAGGGAAAGCTAAGTTAAAGCAGAATGTATGTTAAAGGCAGTCATGGCTTAAAGTGTTACATAGACCTCTGTGTAGAATATTGTCACAGAGCTGCCCCTCCACCCCAGCACCCAGCAGATCACCATTTATCAGATTCCTTAATAATATCAACACACCCCTTGGGAAGTCAATGTAAAGTCACCCCTTCACTTTCTCAATCTGGAAGTGATAGGTTAAAATAGAATACCACTTCATGAGATTAAAACTATTTGCTTCAAAGAAATTTGAAATTGGTAATTGAAAAAAAAATTAATATGTCAAAGAACAGTAATGTGCTCTAGCAGAGGAGGAAGAAGCCTAAGAAACCAGCAGCATGGCACATGTCATTTATGTGAATAAAGCCTGGCACACAGAAGGTGTTCAACACATAATTGCTGAATAAATGAGCTTACAATCTGATAGGCCAGCCAAAAGATCAGTGCTTTCCAGCAAAAAAAAAAAAAAAAAAAAAAAAGTCACTGGCATTTCATAGAATAGGAGGAGAGTGTTTGGGGAGCCTCATATGATTTCACTGGGATAAGTATATAGTCTTTTGATAATTTTTTTTAAAGAAGCTTAAAATAAAGAAGAAACTACAAACAGCTCTGCCAGCTTCCATCCACCCAAATCACTTTCTTTTGACAAGCAGAGAAGAAGAGAAACACGGAATATACTTATTAAAGATTTCCCTAAAGTGTTTAGCTGTTCTACAACATGGTGGGAAGGTTTTAGTTTTTAAAATAAATGGGAAAGAATTAAATTGCCTTTCCATACTGCTCCCAGATTTTTATGCCTGTATCTCAAGCACAGTGTTTGAATAACTTGCCCTACAAAAGAAAGGTAGAAACTAAATTAAGCTAATAAAAAGCCCAGAAGAGCTAGCCAATGGGGAAAGGAGATCTTGCTTAAGTCTTCAGAGGCAAAGAAAGTTGAGAGCTCGAAGGGGTTGGGGAGAGAGATATTATATCATTCTAGAAACAAAAACTCATAGAAATGAGATAAGGAGAAGGGAAACTGAGTGATAGCTTGGAAATTTGCTAATAACGAGAAGTCTATTTCCCTAGAGGCAACCCATCACATCAGGCAGATTGGACCAGACTGAGATGCTGTTTCCTAGAGAACTGGTTCTTCCCTCAGCTCGTTTCAATGACAATGAGCATTTCTAGTTGAGTGCGAGAAGACATGAAGGGCATCTTTTATTTTCCTAAGAGGAAATTGAACCTATGCATCGTTAAGACTTCAGCATGCGCCTGTGTATGAAAAATATGAGCCAAATGCTTTCGAAGAGAAACAGAAGTATTCTGCCCTTGTGACAGAGAAGTGTCCAAGAACAAAGACAGAGGTATTTCAGCATGCAATTCCTATCCCACAGGCTCTTTGTTGTGATACATTTTATGACCAACTTTAAAGACATTGACCTGTTGATCTTGTTCTGGTTTTTATTCACTACATCCTTCTTAACATAAGAAAAAATCCCTTAGGAAAAGCAAGATTTTTATTTCCAAAAAAAAAAAAAAAAAAATCTACACAGAGCCCCAGTATCCTAATAGTCTCTCTCCTGCCATATAGAACATTTACTGCTTTAAATGTATAAAAAAGGAAAATTGCACCATGAAACAAACTCGAGAGTGTGGCAAGAGTCCCACCCATGTGTTGCCTTGTGGGTGGAATTAGAGATCTAATCTACAAAGACACCTCAAGTTGCCTTACCAGATGCCCTCTGATTGGATGAAGGCTGAGTTATGCTAAGAAGTCACTCTTTCATTGAACAAAATTTCTAATTAACACTGAAAATGCGTGGTAGCTAAGTTGCTGGTGAAGACAGGGTATCTCCTCATTCTTCTTGGCTGAAGCTAGATTAAACTATAAAAAGGGGACAGTATAATTGCTCACGGTGGGGCATGGTGTTTTCTCCTGCACAAACATATAATTAGGCTGTCTTAACCTCCCCATTCAGCAATAAACACCACTTCACAGACTAATTTACAGGCAAGAGTCGCAGAAGGCTGTAGAATAAACTCTCAGGGTGACAGGCCCTGAAGTTCAGTTAAAAGAGAGCAGCTTCACTATTTCAAGTCAGCAAAAATCTTTTTGCACTTACTACAAACTAAAATGAGATTGAAATAAGGGCTATGCATTCAAAACATTGAACACACCAGCTAATAAAAAATACATTTGTGACTGGTCGTAAAAATAGAGAATGTAATTGGCTATACCCTAGAAATATCTTTTACTTACAATATTTGGGAAGACAGGGGTCTCCATAATATTGACTTTGCTAACACGTCTACATTTTTCTGTCCACCATAATTATGCGTCAGTCAGCGACACCTCACTTTTGTAGCTGCCAACAGGCCTTGATTCAGGCAGTGGGAGGTAGGCTGGCTGAGGCCCGGCACTGGATAATATTTGCCTGGCAAATACTGTTGGCTTGGGGCAGTGAGGGGGAGGTGCTCTTGTAAAAAGACAGCTCCTTTAGGCTGCATCATTCTTCCCATTAAACCCCCAGGGCCGGGGATGGGGGACCTTTCTGAAGGGATGTGGGAGCTGTTCTTCAGCTGCCTATTTTGTCCAAAAGCCTTCTTTAAGCATGGAACACAACACAGACTCAGTAGGGGAGGTCACAGAAATAGATACACCTCTTTGTGGGAATTATGTTTTCTTCTGGCCAAAGCAAACCATCTAGACGCAGAGAGGCTGTGGTTTGACACTGGTTGGACTTCAGGAACAATTATAGAAGGGTTGCGGGCTGTGGATGCATTGAACATGATTCATGTGGTGTGAGAGTTGGAGAAAGGACGGTAGACAAAAGCACAAAAGGGAGGCCCAGAGACCAATTAGTGGAATGAGAAACTAAAAAATTTGGTAGATGGTTTTATCCACAGCCAAGTCTGAATTATTTATAGATTATTTTCTTCTGGATTCCCTCTCTAAGTTTGCAGAAATAAAATAGGTAATTGGGCCATATTTTCTCCCAAGTCCTTTTTTTATATCCAAATCTCGGTTCAGCCAAGATTTTCAAGGACAAGAACTGTGTTTTCACTATTGTAAGTCTGTAGGATTTGGAAGTACCCATTATAAATAACCAATACTGTGGAAGCAGTGACTGAATGAACGAATGAAATCTTCCCTACTGAAAGACTGAGAAATAAACAGGCTAATGTTACATTTTCAAGATGCAAGTAACTACAAAATCCCACTTTTATAGGTTATTTAATGAATGAAAGGAAAATGATTGACTAAAACAAAAATAATTTAGATAAAATAATTTTAACCTTTTCTGAACAAATGCTGCATAAAGAATATCATCTAAAATATTAATTATGTTTTAAAATATTATTGATTATGAGAAACAACTTAAAAAGAAAAGCTTATAGTTACTTGTTTCTCAAGTAATGTTTTCATGAAATAAGACAACTTTAAATGGCAAAGAGGAAATTCTCATCTTGATAACTTTAAACTGAGTCTGCTGTGCAGGGTAAAGATATTAGTTTTAGTGAGCATTAATTTTAAATTTTGGAAGTTAGCAGTGACTCAGCACTTTTAAAAAGTTAAATATCAGGTTTTCAATTATCTCAAACTCGCCCCACACATATAATTTTTTAAAAGAAGTTGAGATCTCCTTCAAAATTTCAGTACTGTCTATAAATTTGTGATAATACACATAAACTACAAAAATTATAGTTGATACCTTTAAGAGAAACATAGCTGTAGTTGGCATTTTATAATTTTTTGACTCATAATGCCGGCAATTCTAACTTAAGTGTTGTGTTTAACTTCCTTAATATGCGTAAGGGGCCCCTTTAAGAATTAGGCTTCCTCAACTTTCAAACCAATTTTAAATGACTGCACAGTAGCAAGGGGATATGGCTCTGAAATGGAAGATTTTAATAAAATATATAATTCAACAGTAACTAAATATCTTGTGTTTTCGAAGTTACTGCAATTCCCTTTTTTTTTTTTTTTGAAGTTTTAAATCCCGCTTTGACTACTGGTGGTATTGCAATCAATGAAGTTTATTCAAGGAGTAATCATTGCTATTAACAAACTTAGTAAACAGTTTAAATACATAAGTTCCATTATCAAAAGATTGTATATACATATATATACATAAAATAAATTTAGATTTTTATATAGTCAAAAAGATTATAATGTATAGTCAGGATTTCCAATAATTTTTCATAAAATTTTTCTTTTGTTCTTAATAAGAAAATGTCATATATCTTTTGCAGTTTTTAGATAAAACAATTGGCAAATGAAATACAGTATATTAAAATACTTTGAGGCTTTAAAAAAATAAGAAAGAAAAGTAATTTCAGTGGAATTATCATTTTAGCAAGACTAAGATCATTCCATGAAGAAGACAGAGGTGGGTACCCTGGTGAAGCCCTGGCTTGTGTATGTGCCCACACGTACACATGTACCATTTGGCAACAGACTTTTAACAAGTAAAACATCAGTAAGGCAATTTAAAAATTGTTGCCACGAATCATTCACATTCCCTCCTCGGGTGAAACATGGCAATGGTTTTAAAGTTAAACATAAGCACTGCACACACCGTAGCTATGGGGAAATGCTTGTAACCATAACCCACTGGCTTTCACAGATATCTTTAATTTAAGGCTCTGGCTGGCGCAGAGGTGAGAGCTGAAGCAAATAATGTCAAGGGAGTGAACAGTTACCTCAAAACACAAGGATATTTTCTATTGTGTAAGAAAAGGAGAGAATTAACCAAGGTAAGGAACAACTTAGTAGTTTAATTATGAGTCTTTTAATGTCTTTTCATAATCAGTTAATAAATACCTTAACAATAAAATTGAATTTAAGCTTTTAATAGGCCGTGTTGGCTTAAACCTAAACAAAGGAATTAGCAGCTCCAGGCATTGTGCAATAACTGCTCACTGTTTGGTGCCAGGAGAAACAAAGCATTTCAAGTGCGTTTTTTGTACCTTACTATAATAAACGCTTGTAATATTCCCCAATTTCTGGAGTGTAAGACGCAGATCTTATTTATCACAGTATGTGACACACCTGGCACGCGGATCAGGAAACAACTGTTTTACTTCATTTCTGTCATCACCTTCCAACAGATTTCTTTCACATTCCAATTTGGATAGGAGGACTTGACTTTCTCTCCATAAGTTCTCCATTAACAGTTTCACAGCAGAAGGCGCCATTGGTCCGCTTCCTCTCGCAGCAATTAATTACACAGAGCGGCGTGTTTTGACGCGGACCACAGCAAACGCGTCAGGTCACGGGCATTTACGCGTATCTGCGAGCAACGTCTTTATCATCAGCACGGTGCGTTCCCTGCAAAGGTAATGAATTGTCACAGTTCCTCAGACAGGCAATGACGAACACCGTGTCAAGTCAGCAGCACAAATTACCAACTTCAACTCCCTTCAGTCACTTTTATTAATATGCATTTTATTTGAGGGAGATTTTTTTTTTTAAGGAGTTGTGTCACTTTATGCGTTCGGCAGATGAAAGGCACTTTGGCTTTCTGTGTTAGCAGCGGAGAGTGTATCAGACTTGGAGTCTTGAGCTCTGTGAGCCCTGTGAACAACTATGCACTAATAAACCTTGAAAAGCTTGAATTACACTATAACCCACAAAAATTTTCAAATTAAAAAGGCATATTTAGAGGCCCCCCGTGGATAGTGATTTTATTTAGTTTAATTCCCTCTTGTGGCCAATTAGGTAGACACCCCTGCACACAGGCACACAGTCCTAGGGGAAGAAAGTGGGGCGGGGGCGGGGGCGCCGGGGGGTGGCTAACTTTTTTTTTTTAATGGCAGTATATCATTCCTCCATAGACAGAAATGATTTTCCCGGCTGTTGTTCTATAAAGAACAGGGCTGTTAGAAATCAATGAAAGTGTATGCAAGATGAATTTTTATTTGGCTCAGTTTTTTAAGGCTATACAGTACTCCAGTTTCTTCCTAATTCAGCCGTAGTCAATTGCCAAGTTGAAGAATAAAAGTTAAAGTTCCACCATGGCCATGACAACAGAATATATCCATTTAGTGCTCTTCAATTATCTACTGGTCAAAATAACTTCTAAGAATGCTGCAAATGCATGGTTAATGGAAGGTTTATTTGTATTTTTTTTAATTAAGTGATTTGCACAACTTCAATGCATTTTTATCACCTATGCATTGAGCTCATTTACCCAAATGAAACTTGGATCGACACGAAAGATATATTTGTTACAAAAATTGTTCCTAGGGAGCTGCTGTTTCCATCAGAATTGTGAAATGTGCCTCCTTTTCATCTGGTGGCAGGCTCCACATGTACCATATGAAAAAAGAGTTAATAAAATGCACATTGGAAATATAAAACAAGGTCAGAGGCGACAGTTTGGCTGAAGGCCTTTCTTTAAGTGTGGAAAACAAAAGAACAAGATTGTTTTAGCAGTTGCAGCTGTTGGGAGAGGCAGCTTTGGGTGGAGAGTAGCAGCCGAAGGCCCTGCTACCTGTTTCCTGAGTCTATCAGATCCAGGGTCCCCTCCCTAACACCGATACCCTGCACAGTAGGTGCCCCAAGCTTTGGAAAGTCTCAGTAGAGAAAAAGAAAAGTCTCCATCTTGTTCCCAAGAGAGCTCTGGGGACCAGAAGGATGTATAGCTTGGGGAGGTGTAGGGTCAGGCTAAGGAGTGGGAGGGCCTGTGTGAGACTTCAGTCTCTAAAACCCCACAGTGCCGTGTCCTCCTCAGAGCCAGATGTGATGAATGGCGTTACTGTGTGCATGTTGAAAGCCACCCCGATTGGATGCCTTTCAGTGGTAAATTTTTAAAAATAAGTACTTAAGATTCTGTGGTTGGGTCCATCGTATGCCAACCAAACCAGGGGAAAGAAAATAACATTGTCAGTCAAGCAGCTGCTTGTTCCACATCCCTTGACAGATTTGTTTTTCTTAATGAACTGACTGGTTACTTTGGCATCACTTAAGAGCTGCAAGGCAAACAGTGAAACTCAATCAGAAAAACTTTATCATTTCAGAATGAAGATAAAAGAGAAAACACTTAATAATTATGTCACAAGACAATAATAGTAGCCCACGAACCCATTAATATGTGAACATAAATTGGCTAATCAGAGTAGCTGTGACCCAGCAAAAGAAACTTTATAGTCTTTGATAAAGAATAAGAAAACCAGGTCATCCAAACAGGGAAAGACAGGCTTACAGAGAGGGACGGGCAATATGGTGGGGGCAGGGGAACTGTTTGGACTCTGAAAACATAAATAGGCAACAATCAGATGTGATTCCTCCAAGAGTTAATTCTATGATCTTGGTCGAGTACCTTTTCTCATTTAGCTCTGGTTTCCTCATTTGTGAAAAGGGAGTGATAACCTCACCTTCCCAGATTGAATAGCACAGTGAGTGCAAAGAATTTGACTAGGACTTGGCACATAGTAAGTACTCAATCAAGGTTGGAACATGTGCTTTCTCTCCCTTTCCTGACTCAACCCATACCTAGAAACACCCTAGCCAGCATAAACCATCACTCAGCATGGTGCGTTTGAGATCAGATTTTTGTTGTTTTAGGAAAATCTTAGCTTTTGATAGGATTTACCTACACTGGAAGTAGTGAAAGGGTCTAGGCCAATGTGTTCAGAAATTCCACACATGAAAGACTGATGTGAATGGTGGAAAGGGCCTTCCACCGTACCTTCTTTCTCCCTTCCATGTTGGCCTTCATAAGATAAACGTTGTTTCAGAAAAAAAATCCATACCCAAAATGCTTCCTCCAGACACTCACTACTCAAAATGTACTCTCAGACAGCAGCAGCAACAGCAGCAGCTTAACCCAGAAGCTTGTCAAAAATGTAGAATCTCATCCATCCACCTCCCCTGGTCCCCAACATGCACCCCTATTGATTAGATTCTGCAACAAATCCCAAGTCATCCCTATGCACATTAAAGTTGGGGAATTTTTCTAATTCTAGGCCAATTAGACCAAAATTTCTGGTGTTGGAACCCAGACACCAGTACTTTTTAAACCTCTCCACATGGTTTTAATATGCAGCCAAGTTTCAGAACCACTGTTCTAGTCGCGTTAGCAAAAATCAACCTTAAAAAACACAAAAGTACTTAAACAAAAAAGAGTAGAAAAGACTATTCTTGAACTAGATTCATTGAAGGAAAGAAGTTTTCAAGTGTGGCTTAAAGACATCTACGTTTCTACAATTCTAGTGATGGAAGAAGGAGAACTGAGATACATTTTCATATTTACACCTTGCCCTTATACAAGTCTTGGTTAACAAATGCCCGGGTGGGCAGAACATTTATTGACATAAGTCACCGTGTTTATTGATGCTGCCCATTTTCCACTGATTTTAGAACTCTGTAGGGGAGGTGCTGTGACTTTGAAAGGGCTATTTTTATAATCAAATTGTTTTACTTAAAGGTTTATGTAACATGCTATACTATTAAACAGTAAATAAAAACCACTGATAAATCCCGGGTTCCCCACAGGTAATTTGGCACATCCTTAATTATCTGGTTTATGAGCAAATTGCCACCTCAGCTTTGGTTCTCAGCTTGTTAGATGCACGTGTGTGCACACCCTCGTCTTGCATGGCAAACTTCCCACAGACTCAGGGTTTAAATGATGTCAAAATATAATGGGGTGGAGGTGTGGGGGCAGGGGAAAGATGTAGAAAATAAAAGGACTGAAGTTTGTGTTGGAGTTTTGGTTTTTGGTTTTTGTTTGAAGAGTTAATTTGATTTTGATTTTCATTGTTGTTGCTGTTATTGTACATTAGGGCACACTCCTAGACCTAGGGGCCTGAAAAAGGTGGCCAATGACAGCTGACTGCATCAAAAGAAATCCGTCCTGTTTTGTTAAACTGAAGTTTTTTGGTGAAAGCTGAGATGCCTCTCTCACAGCAGTCCCATCTAGGCTACATTCTACCTTTCCATGCTAGCAGGAAGATCTAGGAGGCTCAGGATTGCCTTCAATCAATTAAACCTTCCCAAAAGGAAAATCCTCTATGCTTTTGCCCTCCAAGCTTAAACCAAATAACATTCTTCGATGGCATTAGATGACTTTTGTTTGAACTTTTATTGTTCTGCAAATATCTGAGTTCAGTGAGGCTCCCTGTATGCAATCCTCTCTAACCCCCAAATTCCATGAAATTAAAGCTTCTCTTTAGGGCCTCAGTGGCTCACAGCATCCTGTGGGCTCAGCCTGATGGGCTCCCCCTGGTGGTTGCATCATGCCTCTCCTCTGCTGGTCTCAGAAGAGAATCCCTCTTCAGATTTCACTAAAGACATCCGGGAAAAGGAGGCCGAGACAGTCAAAAGGAAGGGAAACAGTGGGGTATACAGCTTCTCTTGGAATCCGTTCTTGTAACAAAATTTCAAGAATTAGTTTTCTGAGTTTGAGACATAATCTTTTTTATGTCATTTTATTCAGTTCCCAGCACCCTTTACTGCCCGGATACGAAAGGACATAACACTGTGGATATTTCTGAACCCTCTCCACTTCCCTACACCATGGGTTCAGGCTGTTTCCACAAGGCATAACTAGTATTACAAAACATTGCAAACTCCTGCATCCGGTATTGATTAAACAATGTCTGGAGCTGGCAAACATTATTAATATATAGAATGCTATAGAGATTGATTGTTCTACTTTCATTTTTCTTCTTCCTGCCAGCCCCTACAGGAGAAAGCCCTGCAGCTGTTCTGAATCCCATTGCCAGAGGCATATTATAGCTCGTTTTGATGTTTCACCAGCAAGTTTTGTGCCTCATATAGGGACAAACCAAAGCGAACATCCCAAGCTCCAACTAGAGGCTAAGGCACAATCACCCTGTCAGGTATTGTTAGTAAGTCGGGATCATAAAAGATAATAAACTCTCTCCCATCTTTTATGACGGCACACCAAGATCAAACACTTTCCATACCACAGCATAAAGCCCCCAGGACCAGTTCTCCCTGACAGATGTTCATCTGCTATCTCGGTATTGACGTGTTACTTAATTTATTGATCCACAGAGAGAAGGAAATGCAAAGACTCTAGAAATCTGGTACTGTACAAGCTGTTTTCCAGGGCTCTGAGCCCTAGAAATAAAGTGGAGACTTGGTGTTGTGTTTTAAAAGCTGTTTGAATATTGTCATTTTATTGGTTTTTTCAATGTTTAAACTAATTTAAAAATTGGTTAAAAAATAAGTTGGAGCAAAAAAACGCTTTTATTATTTTTATTTGACTTTTACTCAATGAACAGTATGCTTAGCAGTGGGCAATGTGGTTTGTTACCCCTTGGTAACTCACTGACACTTGCCGACACTCACCTGGCCCTGTCGATCCCATAAATACAAAAAGCCTGGCTCACCCTAGATTTCATAGAATGATGAGGAATGAGGTGAAATAAAACTTCCTAGTGCAGTGCTAAGTAATTCAGTCTTTCCTGCTCTAATCCATTCCACACATGACCTCCAGACTGCTCACGTTAAAGCAGACTCTGATGGCATGTCTCCAGGTTGACAGTCTTGGCAGGTGCCCCTGCCTGCCAAAAGGAGGATACATACCTAATGGTGTTCAAGGCCCTCCTCCTTGGGGTCCCAACCAGCCTCACCAGTCTTACCCTCAAACATTCCCTTTCACATGCATGTGCCCCAGCCCAACTGGATTAATTACCAGCTCCTCTTTCCCATCTCTGTGACTTTGCTCATGAAGTCCTTGCCCATATATACAAATAAAAATGCCGTAAATATCAAGCAAAATCAACCTCTTTCTCCCCAGATTACTTGTAGCCATTTTGTTCTGTTATTGTTTTTGTATTACTCCTGAGGCTATTTGTATGTAGGGTTCTCCTTCTGGACTTCAAGAAAATTGAGAAAGAAGAAGATCTTATGCACCTTTTGGCCTCATCCACCCCTTCACTGTTATGCAAGAGGTGTTTAACACACTGTTCAGTGAATGAATGAATAAAATACCCTGCTTATCTTTGGAATTTCCTGCTCCACAGCCTTCTGTGATTTCACCTGGATTAAGAATATATCCAAAACCCCTTGGACTTTCATTTGAGACTCTTCAAATTTGGCCCCCATATGTCTTTATAACTTACCCTAAACTATCGAGAAAAAAAAATCCTTTAGCAAAATAATCCACTTATTGTCTCCTACCACATTTTACCACCAGCCTGTACTGCCCACCTCCCTCCTCTTCCCACCCAGACCCACACATCTTCTTTGGCTATGGGACCAGGCATAGCCTCATCCTTCCTCATGCAGCTTTCACTAGTAACCTCAGCCTTCAGAGATCTTTGATGTTATGCAGAGATATGTGTTCCACACATTTGTCAACCATTCCTTGCAAATATTCATTGCCGTCATAGCCAGTATTTAAAATTTGCATTTCTTAATTTTTGAAAGCATGTGTTACATTCTCATAATCTTTACATCATGACTTGTTCATAATGTGCAATCATCAAATATTTTATCATTTTTGCTTTGAAATATACTAAAGAATAGCAGCTGAATTATAGATGAAATCAATTCAAAGGTTATTCCACCCAGTGGTTCAAAACCAAATGATTTGCTAATAATGAATAATCAGAGCTTTTCTTTCTTTATCTATATAGAGGAATATTTTCTAAATTTATCTATCACTCATAAGAAATCACATCCTAACACACAAACACATCCACACGCACATAACTAAAACCATAGTTCTCAATTTAGTATTTACCCATACTTTGTGTAATGCAATCCATGTTTTCCATTTTATATCATCTCATTTCTAGAAAAAGAGTCACTATAGCCCACTAATGATTTTGTGACCTACAAATGGGACATAATCAACTAATGGGCTGCTGTTGATAAACATTATCTACAAATTCCTAAACATTTCTAGTTACTAAAGAATCTCTAAAACCATATAAAGATAGAGAACTCTGGATTCTTTTTCCTGATCTAAATGTCCAAGACTATACAATAAAACAGCAACAAGGCAAATTGAGTAGCCTCTATGATGATACCAATTAAGGAAGTCCCAAGCTGGAGTGAAATAGCCAGAAGTGTTCCAACTAACAATTAAAGCTGAGGCTATCCTACACAGCTAGAAATATATTGCTTCCCATTGTCTTTAGTTGATTGATTAGGCAGTGAGAGCATCATGCTGATGTGGCTGAGGGCATGGGTCAATTAATTTTCCTCGACTCCATTTGTATCACACCAAAGCTCTTAGCTGTATCAGCTGCATCACTGGTCACTTGGAAAAAATTGTTTTAACTTGCCAAAGAGAGTACTTTTATTATTACTTTCTCTTAACAGTGTTTCTCAATTAGGTATGATTTTGCCACTAGGGAATATTTGACAATTTCTGGAAACATTTTTAGTTGTCACAATTGATGGGAGAAGGGACAAGGGTGCAATCCTACTGATATCTAGAAAGCAGAGGCCAAGGATACTGCTAAACATCGTACAATATACAGGACAGCTCCTTCTCCAATGATAAAGAATTATTCAACCCAAAATATGCTTTTGTTTAAATGTGTCCCCCAGTTTCACGCATTGGTAACTTTATCTCCAAATTCATATGTTGACGATATTGGGAGGTGGGGCCTTTGAGAGGTAAACAGGGTTAGACGAGATCACAATGGTGAGGCTCTCATGATAGGATTAGTGGCTTTATAAGAAGAGGAAGAGATACCTAAACTGGTACTCTCTGTCTCACCTTGTGATGCCATCTGCCATGTTATGATGCAGCAAGAAGGCCCTCACAAGATGCAGTCCCTCACTCTTAGATTTCCAGCCTCCTAAACTGTGAGACATCAATTTCTTTTCTTTATAAATTATCCAGTCTGTGGTACTCCATTATAGCAGCATAAAATAGACTAACATGGTACGAAGGTTAAGAAACCCTCTCCTTAGTACCTTTATGTATCTTATTTATTATCAAAGGCAACTATACAATATCAAAGGCAAATCCACACAAAAGAGAAGGATGAGCCAAAACTATCACTCAGAGATTTTGCTCTATATTATCTCCAACTGTGGGACTTCAAATTAGCCTCTATCAGGAAAATTGAGACCTGGCCTTGAAGGATCCCATATTCTCCAAAGAACTATGCACACAGAAAGCCCAACAACCTTATGGCTTCACCACTGGTATCGTCCACATTTCAGGATTCTCAGAACTCCACCTAATGAAGGGGCACAGCTGCAGCCATCAGAAACCCATCTGGGAAATGCAGATGCTATTCCAACATCTGTAAGAAATGAAATATTTGGATCGTTAATTCAAAATATAACTAAGGTGGAAACATGTTCTCTTTAAAATGTTTCTTGCTGCAAAGTCCTCTGTCATTTGTTTAGTCCTTTTCCTGTGCAAAGGTGTGTTACCAGCTGCTAAGGGGATCTCTAACTCACATAGTCACCCAAAATAAGCCAACAGTTATTTCCTATCTACATGAATATTGGGAGTTCCAACTGACACCCACATTTACAATCCTTTAAGACTCATGGCTGGAGCAGTAAATTCTCAAGCATGCTGCTTACATGACAGACCAAGACACTTTCCCAATAAGAATTCTGAGATTTTTGTCATAGCTTTCCAAAAAAATTATCTTGCTGTCACTCCCCTTTATCTATTCTAATCCACATTCGACCATTATTTTCTCATATGCCTTCTTTAACCAAAAACCTTCCATGACTTCCCTTTTCAGAGAAGGACTCCAAATATCTTGGTACTTGATGTCTTTCTCCACGTGACCTCTACCATTCTCTCCAAACTTAACTTATGTGGTACACTTTCTCACTTAACTATTCCATTTGATCCATCTGCATTTGCCCAAGCATATTCCTGCTTTTAGCCTCCCTGAATATTGTTTTCTTCACCTAGAAAGACTGCTATGTCAGTCATAGTTCCAGAAGAAGACAGGACCAATGAACTCAAAAGCCTTAACAAATTATTTACAGAGATATGGTCTATATTTAGTGAATCACAACAAGGGAAACCTGTTAGCCACTTTTGACCTGCACAGCAAGGGGAGAGAACAGTGTTACCTGGAAGAGGGGCTGTCCAACAAGAGCTTTGGTCAAAGATAGGGGACAATGCAGCTGCTGCCAAGGCCAAGCCAAGAAGGGAGGGGTCAGAAGAAGAAATATCCCAGCCTCTCTGTTCACCTGCTTTTACCTACCATTGGTAGAACCAACAGGAAGCCAGATGGCAAGGAAGCTAGGTGAAGAAGTCCATGGAGGTCAGCATTCCAAGACTCAGGGCAGGGCAGAAAAGAGAAAGAAATATGCGTGTGTGTGTGTGTGTGTGTGTGTGTGTGTGTGTGTGTGTGTGTGTGTTTTCATAATCAACACGTAAAACTCTTTTCCTTCCCCAACCAAATTGCCATCTCCACATTTGTGCTCTCTTGTCCCTCTAGGCTCCTTGAAAATGCACTGATGTTGCCTTTATTGTATTTAATGTCTCAATTTTTTATTGCTTCATTATTACCTAATATATTCCACTCTATACTTTTCATCCTGGTTGCAACTGTGAACAAATTATGGGGAAAAGAGTATTTTCTATGGCTTTGCTTTCTCCTGTAGTTAAACCAATGCTGTGATCATTAAGATGTTCAACAAGTATATATTGAATGAATAAGGGGGAATAAGTAAGAGTCAGGAGGAAAGTTCTTTGATGGAAAATAATTACTCACTGCCCAAAATTATATGTGAAAGACAAAAATATAGTTAGAATATCATTATACTTATATCTTAAATTCTGTCAAAAAAGATGCTAACCTCTCTGAAACATACCACCCTGATCTCCCTTTTTACCTTCAATGCTGATTCACTTAGATAAAAAGCTAATAATTCTCAAAACCAGAGCAGGGATGTGGTCAGAGCTAATGATGTCCCATCCTTCTTCTTGCCTCTTTCAAGTTCTGCCCAATAGAATATACACTGTCCTTGGGCACAGGAAGGAGACTCAATAAATACTGACTTATAATGATGCAGAAAATAGAAGAGTGTGAAAGAAAAGTAGTGTTGAAGGAATTGAATAATATAAATCCTGTCACGATGCAAACAAGCAGTGAGCTATTAAAAGATCCAAGTTCATTTTGATGGCTATAAGAGTCTTCCAGTTGTCTTCAAAACTTGCCTAATTTGCTTTCTCATTTTGAAAACAATTATTTATTTTTAACAGCAATTTATTTTCTGCAAAATCATAAATCATCAATGTTTGTACTACTAATAGTGCAGCCTTGGGAAATTCAAGTAGAAATACACATGACATTCTATAGTAAAGTACTCCAGAAAGATTTAGCAAATTCCATGTGATTAAGGCTATCACTAAAGAGATTTTAAATTAATAAGAGCCTTTAATAAGGCTTACATTTTGGCAGGTGTAACAGGAGAGAAAATATTACTGTGAAAGTTTCAGTAGGAAAAGTGAATATTTGTATAGTCAGGGAAATCGGAAGATAGAGCTGAGAGAAACAGGTGTCAACACTATTGTTAGCTAATTTTCTATAGTAATGTGACTTGGGAAGATTGTTAGATAGAGAAAGCTCATGCCCAGGGAGAGGACATGAAGAAACAGTGCTTGCTGGTGCCTGGGTTAGGAAGACCAAAGGATTTAGGGAGGATGGACAAAACTGGGAGGTGTGGGTAAGAAGGGCAATGGGGAATAAGCAAAAGGGAGGCTTCTCTAACAGGGCAACCTCACGCAGTCATGTACAAGCCCTCTCAGCTCATGACTCAATTGCCAAGGTATTATAAATCTTTTCCTCAAGTGGTTTTTTAAAAATTTTGCTCAAGCATTTTTTCTACAAGGTTATAAGAAGCAGAAATGTTGAGAATTTTTTTAGCCCAAGATAGGTGTTTTCATAATAGATAAAGATGCCACCCAGAGAGCAGAGAACTTATCCTCTAATACAAAACAAGTTAGTGAAGAGAGTCAGTTTATTGTATTTATATAGCAATGATTCTCAACAAAATCCTGGCTTTCAACGAATCATATTATAGTGGAGAAGAAAGCCCAAGGTTTCCTCCTGTCATTCTGATGAAATCATCTGCAACTCAACTCAGTCCCATGCTGGTATGAGTGCAAATAAATGTCACTGTGAGAAAAAAATTTTCATCCCTCTGGTGAGCTAAAATTTTTCAGTTGTATGATTTTTTTGAAGGAAATTTCTACAATTGAGAGTTCTCTGAACTTGGAGGAGTGTGTTCTTTTTGCTTAGAAATTTTTCTGATGCTTTTTGAAGCTCACTGAAATTTTTTAAAACTTTATTTGTAAGATTCCAAACCTGGAATTACATGCAAAGTAATCCTAAATAAGGAATAAAAACTTGGGCTTATTTAAACCTATTTGTTTTGGAAGTAAATGAAGGGCACTTTTTATAAATACAGTGTGTCTTCAAAATATGATTCCTAGTTTCTCTACAGAAGTCCTTCTTAAAGCTGTAGGCTTTTCTACTCCAGCTGTGAGACCAGGAAAGTTGCACCACCGAGATCTCACTGCCCCATCAAAGAGAAGTCCCAGAAGACAAATGGATTTCTTTCCTTGACAACAGCCGAATCTGCCCTCATGCACACAGAACTGTTTTAAAAGTAAAAAATAAATGTTTATTGAGCTCTTTTGATGTCACAGAAGAATTTACCCAGATTTTCTCATCTAATCTTCATAACAGTCCTGTGAGGTTGATTTTATCCTCATTTTTACTGATTAAAAAAGCAAGTCTCAGAGAGATTAGGAATTTGAGGCAGAGTAAGGATTTGAACACAGATTTTCCAACTTTAGTCCTCTCTGACTCTACTATAATATGTTTTATATACTAGTTCCCTGCCTGTCAGGTCCAGATGATTCTAAACCCCGCCCCATTGATTAAGAAAACAATTAAGCTCAAATCTTATTTCCTTATCTATGTGGTTCCAGGCTCATCTTCCCAGAAACCCAACCATATTTAAATTATTGCCATGAACGAATGATAATCGCCATCCTCCAGCATTCTCCTTCAGTATTAACAGACTCACAGCAGAAAAGTGAATTTCTACAAGTCATATTTCTTAGTATTCTAAGTTCCCAGAGTTTTCTTCTGTGATAAAGAAGTAGATAGGATTACAAGAAATTCTTTACCCTTCATGGGGAACTTCAGTCCCCAAGTTTCTTCCTGGGATTTTAGAAGAACAGCCCCAAGTTTTGAAATGATAAAAAAAAAAATAGAAATAACAGGCTGACTTGGGGAGGAGGGCAGAAAGAGACAGAGGCTATGTTTGTATCTACTCTTCAACTGGTTCACTATAGCACATTGTAATTCCTTCTTCCTTCCTCCCCATGCCTTGCTCCTGCTGGCTCCCCTCCCCATACACACACATCTCCAGATACATTCCATGGTGAGTTCTCCCAGCCCAGAGCAAAACAAATCAAGCAGAACCATATAATTTATTGCACCAAACTGGAATTACCCCCACCCACTTAAAAAATCTGGCTTCATTTCAGGGTAACAGCAGCTCAGCTCTGGCAGGGCTCAGTCAACGTGGGTGATCTGTGACATGTGGCAAAAATATAGAACTCATCAGATTTAATAAAACAAAGTTCCACACGCGATCGGAAAGCCTCTCTCAACAAAGGCCTGGAGGAGTTACTGCCGGCAGTCCCCAGCTTGCAGGAGAATCAACCCCCTCCGAGTCCAAAGCTCCCTCTTCACTCAAAAGTCATGAAAGACTAACAGGCTGTCCCAAGCAGAGGGTGGGGGTGAATGTGGGGGAGTAGAGAACAAATGCTGGTAGAACCAATGCAGTGGTATAGAGTGAGAGAAACCGGGGAGCAGCAGTCAGTGTGGCCACGATGGGGCTGGCGTGTTTCACATCTCTGGCTCTCGGGGTCTGTTTGCATTCCATTGCAGGCAAGAGGTGCCCTCTGCTGTCTACCGGCCACCGTGCACCAGGACATTGTCACTGCTGGTTCCCCAGGGGGAGTCCGAGAAGTGATTGGATGACTGGAAATCCCGCTTCTACTGCAGGGACACTGGACTGTGGTGCAGATGAGCCACTGCCAAAATCTTCCCAGGACAGCTGTGGAAACTCTGAATAGGAAGTACCTATTTTAGACAACTCAGTTTTAGAGGCAACCACCAGGAACCTGGGAGCAGTAGGCAAACTCTGAAACCCTCTTCAGAGTCTCACAGCTATCACTTCTTCCTCATAACACAATTACAGCAAGGTGGAGAGGGAGGCAGGGAGAGCCAGAGGCTTCCCAGCTGAGGAGAAACAGAAGATCACTCAGGACCTCGAAACTAAGCTGCCATTGAGACCCTTCTGCAATGGCTCTGCAGGTCCCACCCTCCACTTCTTGGCCCATGTACGCCACTGGTAACTGTAATACTAGCATCAATTAATCAACTGCCACTATATCAAGCACCTTACCATGACTCTGAAAGGTGTTGTCTTTCCTGCTTCATAGATTAGGAAGTTAAATTCACGAAGAAGTAGAGTAACCTGCAAAAGACACAAAAATGCCAGAGCCAAGATTCAAACCCAGGTCAGTTTGGCTGCAATCTCCCCACTCTTTCTACCACACTACACTGTCTCATATGCTACTGAACGGTTGACTAAACCCTACTGTGGAAGGTCAGCCAACAAAAGCCTAACCTAGGTCCTATAAAAATGAAGTCAAGCACAGTGAAATAGGATGTCATTGTTGTAGGGGATGTTTCTTGCATGTGTTGTTGTAGCACTGTCACTTTTTCTTATTCTGATGACTTCTGCTCCACGGCTAAATATCCCAGGAAGTCCTGACTCAATCATGTCTACAGCAGCCAGCAAGCAAAAACCATGGCAGAATTTTAAAAGACACCAGACTCACAGTTAGAGCCCTGTGTTATTATCTGCTGTGCATCTCACTAGCTCCAAAATCCTGGCCTGGTGAGTCATTTTGAATTCCAGTTTTCTTTATAATAAAATACATGTGCTATTTTAGTAAAAGTTTATATGGGGATTACATGAGATTACATATTTATATGCATATGTATGTACATATGTATGAATTTTACATTATATATACATATAAAATAGTCAGCTATGTGATATACTAAAGTTAGATATTGTGATGGTTAATACTGAGTGTCAACTTGATGGAATGGAAGGATACAAAGTATTGATCCTGGCTGTGTCTGTGAGGGTGTTGCCAAAGGAGATTAACATTTGAGTCAATGGGCTGGGAAAGGCAGATCCACCCTTAATCTTGGTGGGCATGACTAATCAGCTGCCAGAGAGACTAGAATATAAGCAGGCAGAAAAATGTGAAAAAAGAGACTGGCCTAGCCTCCCAGCCTACATCTTTCTCCTGTGATGGATGCTTCCTGCCCTCAAACATCAGACTCCAAGTTCTTCAGTTTTGGAACTCAGACTGGCTCTCCTTGCTCCTCGGCGTGCAGATGGCCTGTTGTAGGACCTTGTGATCATGTGAGTGAATACTTAATAAACTCCCCTTAATATATATATACATACATATATATATACACATATATATATACATATATACATACATATACATATATATACGTATATACATATATATATATATATATATATATTCCATTAGTTCTGTCCCTCTAGAGAACCCTGACTGATACAGAGCAAACAATGAAAAGAGATTACTTCAAGATTTTTAACATTTAAACTAAACTGATGACATGTTCGATGAATTACCATAAAGGAGGGGCAAATATTATGGTTCTTAAGGAATCCGTAATATTTGTGGCTTGTCTCTCACCTGGGGCATATAGTATGGGGAGAAGATATGGCGGGAAGGCAGCTTCTGTAAGACAGCATATGCAATCACTGCTCCAGAGTTCCAGATCAGACTCCTGCTAGCAGCCAGAGCTCCCTGAAGACACAGGGTGGTTCTTCTTAGAGAGTGTTTCACCCTTTCAGCCTTGGATTCAAATCTGAGACTTAGAACAGGTTCCTTGCTGCCATCGTCTATGGTTCTGACCCACGTGGACACAAAAGCCAGGCTGTGTCGAAGGGTGAGGAGGAGTGAAGGGACCAACTGTCATGCTTCCCTGCAGCCTCATCTCTACTTGTTCCAGGTCCTGACTCCTGTTTGGGTTCCATGTCTTCTGCGACTCTCAGAACCCCAAAATATTATGTGCTGCCGACCGCCTACAATTCCTCACAATTGACTGCATGGACCAACACTTCTTATACTTACTGAAGAGACAGACATACTGCAAATTCAGTGTATTTAAGAATGTTGTGGAATACTCATGCCTCTCTCCTTCAGTGTTCTGATTTTTTTATTGAAAACTCTTTGTTTTAGTAAGACAGACTTTTCAAAGTGATCATTGGTATGTAACTCAAATCCCCCTGCCTTTCAAAAAATGATTCCAGCTACCCTATAATATGCACTGCTTCTTCTGATATTTTGTACCCATGACAATCTAAGGGTTACTGTCATCTCCCCACTCACCTTTTGCACACCTATCTCCTCCCAGAACATCTGCTTGAAAATGGCCTTCCCATCAAAGAAGTTGCAGAAGCAAGAGTTTTCGTTTATCCCCTGCTAAATAATCCCTGTGACCTGAGTTGCTCAAGTGAATTTTAGCAACAGAGAAATTCAGTTAGAAAGATGAGTTGTCTTCATTCTACCAACCAGATTATACAAATTACAAAAGTTAACCCTGTATCCATACATTCCAGTGAAAAAACAACACTTTAGCGAGTGTGGCATTTTTTTCTACACAATATGTATTGTCTTTAAAGATACGTTTCAATCTTATTTTCATTATCAGCTTCTAATACATGTGAGTGTATGTGTATGTGTGTGTGTGTGTGTTTAATGACTACTATGGTGAGTCATTTTCAAGACAGCATTTTAGCTGAGTGGTTGAGAGCTTGTAAGCTGGTATCAGACCTGGTTCTAATTCAGCCTTGGTAAGTGACCAGCTGTTGACTTTGGGGCAAGTTACCCAATGCCTTTGAGTCTGTTAGGTGGAAATAAAAATAGAAAAGTCAGAGATTTATTGTGAGGATTAAAAGAGGTAATGAATTATTAACTAGTTTTTTTTTTTTTTTTTTAAGAAGGAGTCTCACTCTGTTACCAGGCTGGAATCTCGGCTCACTGCAACACCCGACTCCCTGGTTCAAGCAATTCTCCTGCCTCAGCCTCCCAAGTAGCTGGGATTACAGGCACCCGCCACCACGCCCAGCTAATGTTGCATTTTTAGTAGAGACGGGTTTTCACCATGTTGGCCAGGATGGTCTTGATCTGACCTCGTGATCCGCCTGCCTCAGCCTCCCAAAGTGCTGGGATTACAGGCTTGAGCCACCGCGCCCAGCCCCAATATTTTTATATAACCCTAATCTACCTGTTTGATAAGTTGGCGTTTAAATTTGGTTAAGTGAAAATGCCACTGCTAGATGTTTTCTCATATCACTTACTTGGAGTTGGTGAAGTTGGTGAGGGCTTTTAGTTTGGACAGCATCTATCCTTATTTTCTCGAATATTTACCCAACCCCAAATTTCTATCAACAGTTGGGAGATGATTTCAAATATTAAGGACACTGATTTCATTAAAGCCACCTTGGCCACATTTAATTGCCACACTAACTGCACATGCTAAACTCTGTTTGTGGTTCTTCATGAAACAAATATAAAACTATTGCTGTGGTTATCTGCTCCCTGCAGCACCATTTCTTCTGTCCTGTCAGATTTCTCTTCTTTGGAATGTAATTGACTCCATGAACCACATAAGCGTAAAATAAACAAACTTATTACCAAGCCTCCCTTCCAAAAAAAAAAAAAAAAAGCAACGCTTTCATTATGCAGGAAGAAGTTAAACTGAAACTAAAATATTCAGTAAGAGGTCATTTTCCACACACTTGGGATATTCTAAAGGAAATGCCACTCTAAACTTAGCTGTCAACACATCAACAAAACTGTTCCCAAACTCTAAGACAGTTTTCTCTGGCCCTCTGGAGAACACTTAGAAATCAAATTCTGCTCCGTGTCAGTTTCCTTGCACACCTTGCCCCATATTTAGGTCACTGTTCCCTGGATTTCTGTGTTTGGCACTCTGATTGTTTGTCTCTTTCAATTGGGATATTCATCTCTTGGCTTACATCTTTCTACCCAAAACATAAAGTCCAGAAGTTTTCCCCTAACTACTGCCAACATCCTCAATCCTTGTTTCCTTGTCCCAGGTTGAGCTCATCTTTTTCTTTAGGATTTGAAAGAGTAAACTTCCAATTTAGAAGTGGACAAATAAAACACAAGTGTTGAAGCAGGGTTCACATTACTGACCTGATAATAACGACAATAAAATTAACCAATAATAAAGTTTAATTGACTGAACACCTAGTGTGCCACCAGGTACTTCAGAGAGATGAGATTTAAGAGCCACAGCAACCCACTAAGTCAAGACATTGGGGCTCAGAGGGATTATTAACCTTCCCAAGATCCCACAGGTAGTAAGCAACAGGTCAGCATTCAAAGTCAGGACTGTCTGATTCAAGAGCCTGTATTTTTAAATTATTCATCACCACACTTGGTTTCTCAGACTTGTTAGGAAAACTAGGGCTTCCCACAGGACAAACTAGCAAGGCAAGTCAAGTAACAACTCGTATACCCAATCTTTATGAAACAAGAAATGTGAGACAATGTCAAACTGGAGCCCTTTTACTTGAGGTCAGTGAACTCAGTCCTAGAACCTCATTCTCTTCATACATATTCCAGCCCTTGCTACAGTGTCTGGTAACTGCAGACTCTGTTCTATATGTCTCCTCCTCCCAACCAGATTGTGAGTTCCTCAAGGGCAAGAACCATACTGACTTTTCTGTGCACCTGAGCACTTTGTGGACCTTAGCAGCAGTTCTGATACATATTTATTGATTAATCCAAACTAAGTCTAGGATTTGGGATTATGACATCTCTTTCCTGATTTCCCTCTGACTCTTATCTGCTCATCTTGCTTCTTTATATTTCTATTCTTTTTTCCCTCCATTGTGTATTTTTTTTGCAGTTGTTCTTATCAGTTGGGATAAGATAAAAGCAATCTCAGAAAAGTAGTCCCTGTCCATTAAAAAAAGGAATCTGAGTCATGAAACCAGAGGCCTCCAGCTTCGTGACTGTACAAATAAATAATCCCTCCTTCAAATCTAAAGTATATAGAGAATTAAAGGAAAAATTGAAAACACTTCAAAATATGCACTCAATTTCAATAATAAAATTTCAAAATGTAGAAACCTAGGGATGAGGGGGTAAAGAAAGGTTTCAGCTCAAGCACCAACATTCTGTAATTAGTGCCTGCTGGGTGGTTTGTGTTGAGAAAGACTCTGAGGCTAATCCAGAGCCAGTGAGAAACAATGCTAAGATTGATTAGAAGATTGGGTGATGGACCAGCAGATGTCTTCTAGTTGCCATTCTTGGGATAACATATAGTAAAATAATATTAGCTAACTCTTGTACAATTACAGATTTTTTAAAGTATTGGTGAAAAGGAAATAATCAGGATTATAGACATGCCCGTGTGTACAGAGACACATTACAATCCATCACTGTCTATTGTTGTTTGATTGCTGCATTCTGCCATATGTAGCTATATTTTATGTTCTTCCTTGTTTGTAATCAAAATAAAAAATCCAGAAATAACTGGTATGGAGAAATACAGAATTTCTAGAAGTGGCCATTTAGTTGGTAGTTACAATCGATATGAAAGGCAGCTAGTATTCCAAATCATCAGAAGGGACCCACAATAGGAGAAGGCAGCTGAGGGTAGAGCGGCTCCCTGACTAGGAGTAATGAAAACTAGAACACATGGGAGGGTACTCACGTTTCTAGCAAGTGGCCATAGTAATAGCAGTAATAATAAATAGTAGCTGCTCTTACTTTTGACTACCTACATTATTCCAGGCCTTGATCGAGGCACTTCACATACATTATCACCATAAAAATATCCCTAAAATTTGAGGCAAAGAAACTTGCCCAAGGTTAAAGAACTAGCCACATTTCAAAACAAAGTCTATTTAATACACCAAACTATTTTGTACCAAATTATTTAATGGCTGACATAGAAAGGGTCAAATCATGAAAATGACCTGGAATGGCCTGTGGATACGAGTAATTAAATGACATAAATAAAAGTTGATGCTTTGTTGTGATTTTAAGTGACCTTAGTACTTAGAAGTCCTTTATTTAAAAGTATTTTCTACTTTTTCATGACTTATTTTTTTTTGAATTTACCAATTCTATTTTTGTCTATTAAAATCTACTGATACGCATTTTCGGAGTAGATGAGTCCTTCATGCTATTTCTTGACTACCATACTGAGTATATCAGATAGGATTCTGGTAGCAAGTGATCAAACATCCCATTCAAACAACCTTAAGCAAGAAAAGATGTTTTATGGGCTGATAGAACAAAGAAGGCCAGCTTACATTGCTTGATTCGGGTTTCAAACAATGTCATTGGGACCACTTTCTCACTTTTCATTCCCCAGCACTGCACCCTTGGTGTTGGCTTTGGATTCAGCCTCCAAGTGGCTGCAAGACATCCACAGTAGTTCTCCCTCCTCTCTTCACAAAGTCAGGCTTCAGAAGGAGAGCATCTGTGTGTGTTCCAGGGGCTCCATGAAAGGTCTCATAGAGTTCATTGACTCTTTTAGTATCACATGCTGTCCTTCAAGCAACCCTCGTGGCTGAGGGGCTGTGAAGAGTTGGCTGACTTAGGTGTAGGACCTACGCTCACCCCTGGGGCCAGCACCACTTAAGCCACACAGGCAAGCAGAGGGCAAAGGATGACTGTCCAGAAGGAATTTGCAGCACTGCAGGTACCAGAAGAAAAGTTTACAGATAGCAGAAGTCAGGGTCTATGTGATAAAACCAACCAAGAGGAGCCCCAACAATCTCTTCATGGCAGTTCTCACAAGTAAAGTCATGGTAGTACCTAGGAGGAATTTCAATATCTTCCCAGTACACCCACAGAAACTTCATGGCAGGAGCATCATGATTAAAATCAGTGTATGTTGTCTCACTGAGATGTACTCCCCAGGCTCCCATCACGAGAGGAGAATTTCTCCTTTAGTGAACATGAATTACAGGTCTCAGAAATGTGCCATAACTCCAGAGAGAAGCTCTAATCCCAAAATGAAGAGCTCTGTTGTTTTAGGCCAGCGGGAGGAAACTGGACACTGGGAGTTATCGCTGAAATATGCATTGTGGCCTTAGTGAGCCAGTCACATGAACTCTTATGCTGTCTTCTCACTAAAAAACAAAACAAAACATAAAAACAGAACTCTGTTGAAACAATTTCCAGGAGAGAAAAAATGCAGCCGGAAACTCAGGAGACAAGGTTTAGGGAAGGGTTCATTAATCTAAACCTGAAAGCAAAAAGTCACAATTATCTTCAACTGAAGTCTGCTGTTGTCATAAACGACAACAGAAGTGGGTGAGAGATTTTCCCTATTAAGGGAAAAGCAGTCTAAGATAGCAGTGAATAGAGCTGGTGATCTTAATGGTCACCAATTTAACCAATTTGGAAAAGTTTTATAAAATACCTATCAGTTTCCTTGATATAAAAGGGAGGTTATAATTTTGAGAAATAGACATTCCTGTGATCCTCACATGGGCTGTTGGTCACTTACTAAAGAAAGCAGCAGGGCCAGGTGCGGTGGCTCACACCTATAATCCCAGCACTTTGGGAGGTCAAGGCAGGTGGATCACCTGAGGTCAGGAGTTTGAGACCAGCCTGACCAACATGGTGAAACCCCGCCTCTACTAAAAAATATAAAAATTAGCCAAGCATGGTGGTGGATGCCTGTAATCCCAGCTACTCAGGAGGCTGAGGCAGGAGAATTGCTTGAACCTGGGAGGGGGAGGTTGCAGTGAGCTGAGAACAAGCCATTGCACTCCAGCCTGGGCAACTGAGCAAGACTCCTCAAAAAAAAAAAAAAAAAGAAAGAAAGAAAAAGAAAAAGCAGCAGAACAGCATGTTTGGGTGCAATGATCTCCGAATGGGACACGACTGCCTAACAGGCTAAGATTTAAAGGTAATGGCAGAGAAATCCCTGTGGATGTGATAGGAAGGAAGGGAACCAGAAGCAATTGCAGGTCGTAAGACAGGAAAATATTCATAGGTGAAAAGCAAAAGGTTTCATTTTTCTTCCATTGAGATCCTAGGAGAAAAAAAACACAAAAGAAAATTCAACAGCTGTATCTCTAATGCCCTTAGGCAAACAATTGATCTCTCCAAATCTCAATTGCTTCATCCATTTAAAGTAGATTCAAACCTTTCTTCTGAGAAGGAAGCCCTGCATCTTTTATAACTGAGAAATCTGAGTTACAAGTGTATTTGTCATCCACATTACTCAAATGATTTTGGTCAGATTTGGGAGACACTTCCAAGATATTTGTTTTCCTAGTAATCCTTTTATATTTCATAATAAATACTTGATTATGAGATTTTGAAGTTTGTTTCTGAAATTGAGGGAAAGATGAGGATAAGGAAGGGAGTAGAAATAACACCAAGAAAAGAAACTAATAAACATTCTGACACTTGTTTTGTAACCCCAGAAATGTTGGAGCTTTTGTTTACCAGATGACTGTCAGAAGAATCCAATAAAAACATTTGCAAATAAATCTGTACCCTAGAATAGTATTAATAGAAACACAAGCTCTGAACACTGCCATAAAGTAAATCATATCAGCAGGGCCTCATGGGTCTTGTACCAGAGACAGAGGAATTCGGTTCACTCATGTTGCTTATCAGGAGATGCTGGGGCTCCCTCTACCCCTAGGGGTGTCTCTCTACATTTTGTTGTAGTGTAGTATTGGAAAACAAAGTTCAAAGGACTCTAGAGACAACAAAAATAACAGATGAACAATTAAACTAAAGTCATGAATGCATCTTCTCTTCAATGAAGGGAACAGATAATTCATTTGAATTACCAAATTTTAACAAGGTTGTTATTTGCCATGGTTGAGGAGGCAATCCGACTTTAAAATCATTATAGGTCTTTAAAGAAATACAATGTTATTCCACAGAATATGGATAAAATAAAAGCAAATTATGCATCAGAATGGGGATTGGCCATCTTGCCAAAGTCAGGGGGAAAGTCTTCTCTCTCCAGCTCCCTGAGGGTGGGAGAGTGTTTCCCAGCAGGAGGGAGGGGACAGGCTTCAGCTACCTTCATACCCTGTTGAGTGGCTGCTATTTTGGCCAAGTGGAACTCCAATGCTGCTGTGGGAGAAATGCCCCAATCTCCAGCTCCGGCATGTCTTATGTGCACGAAGCAGGCATTTCCACACCTTCTGTACCCACCCCACTGCACAGCCCTGACCAAGTGTGGAATCCTCCAACTCAAAGGGCCTTGAGCTGCACTAACAAAAGAAAGGAATTCACTGGTGCCTTTAGTGTTGGTATTCAGAGCCCCAAAGCACCCTCCAAAGTCAATTTTTTTGGTCATCCTATTAAGCAGAAAGAATACACCTCACCTTGCTCAGGGTAACAGGGTGCTTAACAGATATATTTTTAATACTCATACTTGACACCTTCTGGTTTACAAATGAGTGGACTCTGGATAAATGAAGTTTAACATAATCAGTGAAAGTGCTCATATTATCTAAACGCCTGACTTACAAGAAGTTACACAGAATTAAAATACTATCTACCAAAAACTGCTTAGTGGTAATATGTAAGACATGTTATAGCTACTCATTGATGAAATATTAAAGATTTTAAAGTCCTCATGTTTAAAAAAAGTAAATTCAGCTTTGAAGAGATTTTGATCAAATGATAACAATTTTGAAACTGTAATTAGAGTTATTAGGTAGAGGATGGGGGTAAATGTATCATATTCTGACATGATTTTCAGGATAACTAAAATGAGCACTGAACACAGAACCCTGTCAGGCACATCACCACAGACCCATCCCTGGTAGCATTTTATACCAAGGCAACCATCACAAATCACCCTAGACAGACGTGTCAGCATCTTTGTTTCTCAGAAATGAATTTTGTATCTGTCTAACAAAGCACCTTTTACATTATAAATGGACTTCAAAAGGAAAATATTAAAGTTTACTGAACTTTATTCACACACATTCATCTAACAAATATTTATTGAAGCTCTTAGACCCTATCGCGGCGGGGGAGGGGGGAACACAAAGCTACATGAGACAATGACTATATGCCAGGAACTCACAATATTGAAGGGCAGAGATACATGTGTTCTAGCCCCCTCCCCTCCCCTCTCCATCCTCCCTTCTTACTTAGATCAATGCCCCGGGTCACTCACTCTTCCCTAGGGCTCCGCGGGACAGGCACAGGATGGGCAAAGTGTACTTTGGTGGGCAGGATGAGGGGATTACCATGCCAGCTCCTTCTTTTCTTCTTTGTCCCATTTGGGGTTGGATGGTTCATCTCTGTGGAAGGTACATTTACCTGCGAGGGACTAAGAGTACCTTTGCCTGCTCAGGCCATGAAAGAGAATGATCTCTTCAGAGAAAGCAGGTAAAACCCTCCATAACCTGTGGCCCCAATCCCATCTCTCCAGCCTTAAATCCTACTCCGTTTCCGTTATATCCACTCACTCCTTTCTGAATACACTGCAGTTTGCTTTCATTCAAGCTATGTCCTACTGATCCAGTCCTACTTGTCTAAGTCTTATTCATCTTTTCAAGGGTCATCTTCAATGCTTCTTCTTCCATCAAATGTTTCTTGATCTTTGTCCCTGACCTCACCCACTCTAATATACATTTTCCTCCTATGAGTCCTCATAACTGAGTTTATGTCAACCCCAAGGAATTTATTATGCTTCAACTTATATTAAACAATTTAGGGACTTCTTATTCACTCATTCTCATGAGACTGTAAAATGCTTGAGAGCAAGTCTGTATTTAATTTGCTTTTCCCTCACGGGACAAATCAGAGACAAGGTTGGCCTGCATTTTAAAATTTATTTATTTAACTAACATTTATTAAGCATAAACTATGTGCCAGACATTGAGCTAGAGATTCAATAGTGAGTATAAATCATTTCTCCACCACCAAGGAATTTATACTGTAGTGAGCAAATAGTCGATGATTAACAAATACCTGATAAGTTAATCAAAAGAGCACCCCTTATACCCATGAATATCTCTCCTTCTTAACCCCATTCTTTCTCCTCCTCTGTATGCTCTTTTAAATTCATTTCCCTAAACAGTATCTAAATGCTTCCTACCTAAGGAAAGACTGAAAATGAAGACAAAGGTTTAAGAAAAGAGATATGTTATACTCTGAGCATTTCAACTGGTGGTTAAGGAGAATGCTTATATCTTATGATTGACATTTATGAGCCCCTATAGGCAAGGAAGGTATCCTCCCCAGTGTCTTGTAAAATGGTAAGACTTTGTCTGAACAAACGGTACCATCTTTATAATGAAAATAATCGTAATAATAAATGAGTAGCCTTTGTTGGAGATTTTTCCCATCAATAAAAAATACTGAGAAGTTGAAAATGTTGAAACTTCAAATGTCTGACAATGACCAAATAGGTGTTAATGACAGAGAGGTGAAAGGTAAGAGAAAGGAAGATGTCTTCAAAGATGAATAAACATCCTTCCTGCTCCTTCTTAGCATGGCTCTTCTTCTAAGACCAGCCCCCAATTAAGTGGCAATGCTCATTAGGGTTGCATGCCAGTTTTTATGAATTATTTTATACCATCCTATGGCTGCAACTATCAACCTGAGACTCCTAAATCTGTATCTTCAGACCTCACTCTTTCTGAGCTCCAGATTCATATATCCAACTGATGCTGGCATTTCTACCTGGAAGTCCATGAACCCAGCAAGCACTAAAAGTGAAACGTATTTTCTTTCCTCTTTCTCTCACTCTGCTTCTCCTCAACTGGTCTCTGTATTAGCAGGATCTTTTGCAAGGACTGCTCTCTGAAGTTGCCACCCCACCTTCAACACCAGGAATCATCTACAATTCTCCCAGTCTCAGCTATAGCGGAGCTTTTTTTAGGAAGAACACTCTGAGCCAGAGAGCAGAGTTAGATGGTCCTTCTCTCTACTGGTGGTGTACCATATCCCTATTTCTGTTAGAGCTCATATTATACTGTTTTGTAACTTTGTGTTGACTGACTAGATCGTGATCCTTTGGAGCAGTGGTTCTCAGTCCTTGTCACTCATTGGAATCACCTGGGAAATTTTAAAATTACTAATGCCTGGAACCCACTCCACCCCCAACTCTATCCCTGAATGTAATTTAATTCATATGTGGTACAGCCTAGACACCGGAAGTTTAAAAAAAATCTCCCCAGATGATTTTATGCACAGTTAAAATTGAGAACTTCTGGACTTGAGAAGAGTAATTGCATCTTGATGATCTTTGTGTGTTACACATGTCAGGTATTGAATGAATAAACAATTACAACATCTACCCAGACACCTAAGTGTCCCAAACCCCATTCATCACCAAAACCTGTCAACTGCACTTCTGAGAAGTCTCTTTTATCTACCTTCTCATATATACATAGAATAATTACTTTATTTCAGGCACTCATTTTTCTGCCAGATTATTACATTTTCCTCCTCATTGTCTTCTTGTCTTAGAGTTCCCCCCAAGTTTCCCTCTAAACTACCACTAGAGTTATCTTGCTAATAGTCTAACCATGTCCCCTTTCTGCTTAAAATGGATTTATGTTGCCTACACAATACAATCTAAACTTTGCCAGATGAGATACTTAATTTTCCTCCTTCTCTGCCTGGCTACTTCTATTTCTGCTTCATGATTCATCTCAAACATCAACTCCTCTACTGGCTAAATCTTTCCCCACTCCACCTCTCCCAGGAAAAGTTACCATGCCCCCTCTTTGCCTCTACAGCACTTGGTATATGTCTCTCTTACAGCCTTTTCTATTGTATGTTGACATTATCCGCTTAAATATCTATGTCTCCTACATGAACTCTTTGAGGGCAGAAACTTGTCCTGTCATCTTTGTATCCTGATTGCATAGCATAGGTCTAGTTGGTACTTCAGTAAATATATATCAGATGAGAGGACAGATTAAGAGAGGAAGAAAGATAAAGGCAAATAATGGTGTTTCTATTTAGAGGAAGGAGTAGCCCAAAAGGGTGAGGACAGAGATGGGAAGCTCCTGGAGGAAAGCTAGATGCCTACTCTACAGGAATCTGTCCTCAGACACAGAAGCCCTGAGCAGTGGTGTCAGAGGCTGGAACACCTGAGTCAGGCCTAAGTGGCTGTTTGTCCCTACTGCCTTTGACCACAGCCTCCTTGTCAGTCCAGTGCTCCCTGTGCAAAATGACCTGAACCTGAGTGTATCTACCATTAGACATGACTCTGAACCATTTGATATTCCTGGGGAAAGCTTTTGGCCTTCCTTTTCCAAAATGATGTCTACACATTTAAAATTAACTTGTCACTCTAAAGAAACAAGAATTTACAACTTGGATTCTTTTTTTCTCACTTCAAAATTGGCCATATATCCTATGATTTGCTGTGTTAATGTTGCAGTGTAGGAATGCTCTCTTCCCAGAGAACAACCAGAGATGACTATTCTTTAAGCCCTGAAATAGTCACGATCAGTCTGAATGCTTGCAGATGCATGTTTTATTAGAGGTGAATGAAAGGAGTTAATAACCTTTTTCTCTAGACCAAAGAAGGGTGGACCAACTTGCCTACAGCATTGGCAACTTGTCTACACAACATGCCTCTTTTCATTGTTATACTTCCTGCCCAGGTTAGTCAGGAGGCTAATTATGAAACCAGTGTCTGTGATGATTACATGTTAGGTGTGAACTATACAGTCAGTGATAATTACAGTTATTAAAGTGACCATTTGTGTTTGATTGACAGAACACATGCATCTCTGTGGACAGCATAGTATTTCTTACCCCCTGGCATTAGATACTCTACATCAGAATGTAGTGCATTTCTGAGGAAACATAGAAAGTATTTATAAGAAAAGTTATGTGTTTCTGAGGATAAGAGGGGATCCTTTCATAAGGACCCTCCTGAGGCAGGTGATTTAGAGATGGGAGTGGTGAAGCCATCCTCACATGGTGAACAAGAATTCAGGACAGAAATATAGTTATAAGTAAGTATTAATCAGGCTTCACTTTGACCTATTTCCTTGTAACTAAAATTCACTAGATGTTGACCATTTACATCACCATTGTTCCTATAGATGGGACTTCTGACATTACAATCATAAGGCTTTTGTTTAAGAATTGCTTAATATATTTTTCAGATCCCAAATTCCAGTGAAACAGCTGACATCAACCAGTTTGAAGAACCACACAGAAGAACAGAATAAGCATGAGAATACAGTTTCATTTCCTTGTCCCACAGCTTCACCCTGTACTCTTTGACTTAACAACCATCTCCACACTTAGGCCCACTCCAAAACCTTCAAAAACCCTATCCCTAAACTCCTTGGGCAGATGGATTTGAGGTTTCCTTCTATTTCCTCCTTCGGCAGCTCTATGATTAAACCTCTTTATCTTCTGCAACCTGCTCTCTCAGTATATTGACTTGCCAGGTATATCAGGCAACAGACCTATTGTGGTTACAGTGGTGGGGCAGTGGAGAAGTTTGGAAAACCAAAAGTGACCATGTGTTTAAAGCCCAGCAGTCCCTAAATTCACCCAGACCAGCTCTAACTGTGCTCAAGCCTTAGACAGAGAGGAAAACACATTCTATACTTAGAATACTGCTTTAAGAAATCCATTGTTGTCCTCTGAACATGACTAAGAAGTATTAGGAGCCCATTTATTTAGCATTATCAAGAATTAATTATTGAATACAACAGAAGAATTATTGCCTTTACATCATCAAATATTCATTAGATACTATTCAGACCTATAGTTACACACACAAACTTACACACACAAAGTGCTTTGTTCCACCTCACAAATGGCTATTTCCCAATAGTCTTCAAAGTAATAAGAAAAATTAGCATTGTCACCTACAGGTAGCATTACTGTCTCTGGGGCTGGCTCCACAATTAATGCCAATACGAAGAGGAAAAATGTCCCAGTGGAATATGGAGTTCTCTGTGCAGGTGTTTTCTGGTGGGACAACTTGAGGGCTCTGGGTTTAAATTGTTAACCAGTTGACAATTTCCAATTCCAACCTTCTCCATCATTTCTGAAGAACAAACTTAAATGTCACTAAATGGTTCTAACATGACTTCGTGGTTTTCTAATTTTAATCTAAAACTAAAAAGTAAGCATTAGCACAGGTCTTGCATAGATTATGATTCTGTAATAGTACCACATAACCCAGAATTACCCCAAAACTGCTTTAGAAGTTTGCACACTGCTCTGCACTACAAGTCAGCATTACTTGGCTAAATGTTCTGACATTCATATGGAACAAAAAATTCTTGTTTATTGGTGGTTAGCAGTTCTCATTAAAGTTTGCCACTGATTCATGAAGAAAGGGCTTAGTAGATCAAAAAGGACAACATTCTTCATACATTATACAACTACTAAACTTGCACCTACTAATCAGTAACTTAAAACAATGTTCTTGCCAAAAGGTGTGTGAAAAGTAAGAAATTATACATGATAAGAAAAACTTAAGCTGTAAAAATGGAACACCTTGTTAAAATTAAGGGCAAAGCCTAAAGGCCAAAGTTCAAGCCTTCCCCCAATCCAGGCAGGGCCCAGATCACTATAAGCAGCATCACTGATTTTATTTTTCTCCCAAATTTTCAAACCTTATCCCGCAAATGAATGTCTCATTCTCACTTTTCACTCTATGGTCCACTTTGGGCCACAGAGACAAGGAATGACTGTTGCACACCCAGACATGTGCATTTACAGACAACCATTAACCAAAGTCACAGCTAAGGATTCAAAGATCTAGAACTCCATGATCTGGGGGACGTATTTGAAGGTACTTCATATATTCTTGGCAATTGCTTATACTCAATGCTTTCAGTAGGTAACCTGAGAATGCAAAATAGAAGTCTGACCCCTAAAACCCAGGGCCCTCTCTGGTGATAGTGCAAATCCACTTAATATTAGAATCAGGAAGATAAACCATTAATAAAAAAAGTCCATCCAGCATAAAAAGAAACAGCCTCACCATCAGTTAATTTCATGTCAAATTATATGTGAAATATTATTTTAAGAAGACATTTTGAAACCAAATGCAATTCTAAATGTGCTAGGATTTTAGGATGCCAAACGTATCTGCCAGACATAATATCTTCATCGATGTAGCCTTACGTCTTAGAAAGCTTTCTAAACCTTACTAATAAATGCAAATTCCTCATGTTGACAGCAGCAGTAAGTAGATTCTTACATTTGCTAAAAGCAGATTATTAGCTACTCCTCTTTTTTCTATTTTGTAAATTTCCAGTTGGTGTAAAATACTTTGCACCAACTGTTCCAGTTGTTCTGACATTGTCTATTACTTTTTAGGCTAGCTTTTTCTAACACAGACTGAAGAAAAAATGGGAAACTTTTTATTAAATGCAACTTCTCATTCACCCCTCTGACATCCATATCCAAGCCTGATTTTATTTCTAAAATAGCACAGACTTTTTCAGCTCATCTCATTCCTTATAGAAATGCCCATTCCATAAAAGGAAAAGTAAGACAGCAGCAAAATTCCGAAAGATAATTTGGGCATATTGGTTTCTGAACAGAAGCCAACATGATGAACACCAACAGGACTTTTCCAACACTCCCTCCCTCTGGAAGTCTATTTATTCTGCACTGACTGGAAACCATTCAGCAGTGTTGGATCTGTGACCTTCTCCTACACCTCTTCAATGCAGGAGGACATTAAAACACAAGCTGCAAATCCAGCCAGAGGGAAACGGCTGCCCTGGACCTGAGGCCTCTTTCATATTCAAACACTGACTTCAATTGACTGGGGGTCCATATAAATAATATATTTCTCAACCAAAAGAGCTTCCCTGAGCAATTATTCTCACCAGAAAAGTTTCTATGAGGTGCCAAGAGAATTATTTTAAGAAATGTTTTTAGAAGTTTCTTGACCTCAGAATTTTTTCAAGGTGTCAACTTGGGCTGATCCCCAATAACAACAATCCATAGCTTAGTCAGATTTCAGGTTTTAAAGTATGTGGCATTTTTAAGAAGCCTCCTCCCCACTTTCCTTCAAACATATGCCAAAAGTAAACACAAGTTCAAGCCCATTGTTGTGTTTTTCAACTACAAATTTTCTATCTCTTCCTTTCCTTCCTCCACCATCACCTCAAAATTCAGTCAGCAGAAGGTAGAAATGAGTAGGAACCATCCAACATTACGGGACACCACTCAAGGGTTTCCTTGCCTCAGCTTTGCAAGTATTTCAGATCCTTGATTGTCCTTAAAATTTACAGTTTGATCTGGCAGTAATCTCTGGGTAAATCCAAAAAAGAAAATGCCACTCTTCTAAAATGATGAAAAATAATCTCTTCAAAAATAGGAAGGGTCAATCTTGGAGATCCACAGGAAACTCTGTGTTTTTCTCTGGCCAATTGAGGACCCACTTGGTTCCAGATGTAAAACCGAGGCATAACTGAAAATAATGGGAATAAGAGGTTATACTTTGCAGGATGAACCAATTCTGACATAACATAAACTTCCTGAGAAAACATGAGTATAAGTGGCACTTTGCTAGAAATAGGTTAGGCTTACAGAGTAGGAAAATAGCCGGAGGTGACAAAAATGCAATAACTTCATCTCTGCCTATGAAATTCAGTGCCATCTTTAAATAGCTATTTTTTTCTGACTCCTAATCAATAAATGAGATCCAAAATATTCTTTGAAATTTACAATGAAATGAGGAATAAATGATTCCTAAATCACCATTATCTCCTCATTTTATTAAATCAGTATTAAAAATAATCCATTATATGCAAAACATTAAGCTATATGCATAATGTCTCTACCAATTTAAATTATCTCTGAACCCAGTGTACAAGGGTTCCCTTTCCTCTACATTTGCTCTGACTCATTTTCCTTATGCTTTCTTTTAGTAGTTTTATGGTTTCAGGTCTTGTGTGTAAGTCTTTAATCCATTTTGAGTTAACTTTGTGTATGGTGTAAGACAAGGGTCCAACTTTATTATTTTGAATGTGGATATCCAATTTTCCCAACATCATTTATTAAAGAAACTTTCTCTCCCCATGTATATTCTTGGCACTCTTGTCAAAGATTAGTTGACTATGTATGTGTGGGTTTATTTCTGAGTTCTCTGTTCTGTTCTATTGGTCTATGTGTCTGTTTTTATGACAGTGCCATATTGTTTTGATTATTATAGCTTTGAAATACAGTTTAAAATCACGGAGTGTGATACCTCTTATTTTGTTATTTCTTAAAATATCTCTAGTTACTTGGAGTCTTTTGTGGTTTCATGCAAACTTTAGGGGTTTTTTTAATTACTTAAAAAAAAGTCTTTTTTTAATACTTTAAGTTCTGGGATACATCTGCAAAATGTGCAGGTTTGTTACATAGGTAAACATGTGCCATGGTGGTTTGCTGCACTCATCAACCCAACATTTATATTAGGTATGTCTCCTAATGCTATCCCTTCTCTTGCCTCCCACCCCCTGACAGGCCCTCAGTGTGATGTTCCCCTTCTTGTGCCCATATGTTCTCATTGTTCAACTCCCACTTATTAGTGAGAACATGTGTTTGGTTTTCTGCTCCTGTGTTAGTTTGCTGAGAATGATGGTTTCCGGCTTCATCCATGTCCCTGCAAAGGATATTAACTCATCCTTTTTATGGCTGCATAGTATTCCATGGTGTATATGTGCCACATTTTCTTTACCCAATCTATTATTGACAGACATTTGGGTTGGTTTCAAGTCTTTCTTATTGTGAATAGTGCCACAATAAACATACGTGTTAATGTGTCTTTATAGTAGAGTGATTTATAATCCTTTGGATATATACCTAGTATGGGATTGCTGGGTCAAAGGGTACTTCTAGTTCTAGATCCTTGAGGAATCACCACACTGTCTTCCACAATGATTGAACTAATTTACAATCTCACCAACAGTGTAAAAGCATTCCTATTTCTCCACATCCTCTCCAGCATCTGTTGTTTCCTGACTTTTTAATGATTGCCATTCTAACTGGCATGAGATGGTTTCTCACTGTGGTTTGATTTGCATTTCTCTAACGACCAGTGTTGATGAGCATCTTTTCATACATTTGTTAGCTGCATAAATGTCTTCTTTTGAGAATTGTCTGTTCATATCCTTTGCCCACTTTTTGATGGGGTTGTTTGGTTTTTTTCTTGTAAATTTGTTTAAGTTCCGTGAAGATTCTGGATATTAGCCCTTTGTCAGATGGATAGATTGCAAAAATTTTCTCCCAGGGAGGAGCCAAGATGGCCGAATAGGAACAGCTCCGGTCTACAGCTCCCAGCGTGAGCGACGCAGAAGACGGGTGATTTCTGCATTTCCATCTGAGGTACCGGGTTCATCTCACTAGGGAGTGCCAGACAGTGGGCGCAGGTCAGTGGGTGCGCGCACCGTGCGCGAGCCGAAGCAGGGCGAGGCATTGCCTCACCTGGGAAGCGCAAGGGGTCAGGGAGTTCCCTTTCCCAGTCAAAGAAAGGGGTAACGGACGCACCTGGAAAATCGGGTCACTCCTACCCGAATATTGCGCTTTTCAGACCGGCTTAAAAAACGGCGCACCACGAGACTATATCCCACACCTGGCTCGGAGGGTCCTACGCCCACGGAATCTCACTGATTGCTAGGGCAGCAGTCTGAGATCAAACTGCAAGGCGGCAGCGAGGCTGGGGGAGGGGCGCCCGCCATTGCCCAGGCTTGCTTAGGTAAACAAAGCAGCCGGGAAGCTCGAACTGGGTGGAGCCCACCACAGCTCAAGGAGGCTTGCCTGCCTCTGTAGGCTCCACCTCTGGGGGCAGGGCACAGACAAACAAAAAGACAGCAGTAACCTCTGCAGACTTAAATGTCCCTGTCTGACAGCTTTGAAGAGAGCAGTGGTTCTCCCAGCACGCAGCTGGAGATCTGAGAACGGGCAGACTGCCTCCTCAAGTGGGTGCCTGACCCCTGACCCCTGAGCAGCCTAACTGGGAGGCACCCCCCAGCAGGGGCACACTGACACCTCACACGGCAGGGTATTCCAACAGAACTGCAGCTGAGGGTCCTGTCTGTTAGAAGGAAAACTAACAAACAGAAAGGACATCCACACCAAAAACCCATCTGTACATCACCATCATCAAAGACCAAAAGTAGATAAAACCACAAAGATGGGGAAAAAACAGAACAGAAAAACTGGAAACTCTAAAATGCAGAGCACCTCTCCTCCTCCAAAGGAACGCAGTTCCTCACCAGCAACGGAACAAAGCTGGATGGAGAATGATTGTGACGAGCTGAGAGAAGAAGGCTTCAGACGATCAAATTACTCTGAGCTACGGGAGGACATTCAAACCAAAGGCAAAGAAGTTGAAAACTTTGAAAAAAATTTAGAAGAATGTATAACTAGAATAACCAATACAGAGAAGTGCTTAAAGGAGCTGATGGAGCTGAAAACCAAGGCTCGAGAACTACGTGAAGAATGCAGAAGCCTCAGGAGCCGATGCGATCAACTGGAAGAAAGGGTATCAGCAATGGAAGATGAAATGAATGAAATGAAGCGAGAAGGGAAGTCTAGAGAAAAAAGAATAAAAAGAAATGAGCAAAGCCTCCAAGAAATATGGGACTATGTGAAAAGACCAAATCTACGTCTGATTGGTGTACCTGAAAGTGATGCGGAGAATGGAACCAAGTTGGAAAACACTCTGCAGGATATTATCCAGGAGAACTTCCCCAATCTAGCAAGGCAGGCCAACATTCAGATTCAGGAAATACAGAGAACACCACAAAGATACTCCTCGAGAAGAGCAACTCCAAGACACATAATTGTCAGATTCACCAAAGTTGAAATGAAGGAAAAAATGTTAAGGGCAGCCAGAGAGAAAGGTCGGGTTACCCTCAAAGGGAAGCCCATCAGACTAACAGCAGATTTCTCGGCAGAAACCCTACAAGCCAGAAGAGAGTGGGGGCCAATATTCAACATTCTTAAAGAAAAGAATTTTCAACCCAGAATTTCATATCCAGCCAAACTAAGCTTCATAAGTGAAGGAGGAATAAAATACTTTACAGACAAGCAAATGCTGAGAGATTTTGTCACCACCAGGCCTGCCCTAAAAGAGCTCCTGAAGGAAGCGCTAAACATGGAAAGGAACAACCGGTACCAGCCGCTGCAAAATCATGCCAAAATGTAAAGACCATTGAGACTAGGAAGAAACTGCATCAACTAATGAGCAAAATCACCAGCTAACATCATAATGACAGGATCAAATTCACACATAACAATATTAACTTTAAATGTAAATGGACTAAATTCTCCAATTAAAAGACACAGACTGGCAAGTTGGATAAAGAGTCAAGACCCATCAGTGTGCTGTATTCAGGAAACCCATCTCACGTGCAGAGACACACATAGGCTCAAAATAAAAGGATGGAGGAAGATCTACCAAGCAAATGGAAAACAAAAAAAGGCAGGGGTTGCAATCCTAGTCTCTGATAAAACAGACTTTAAACCAACAAAGATCAAAAGAGACAAAGAAGGCCATTACATAATGGTAAAGGGATCAATTCAACAAGAGGAGCTAACTATCCTAAATATATATGCACCCAATACAGGAGCACCCAGATTCATAAAGCAAGTCCTGAGTGACCTACAAAGAGACTTAGACTCCCACACATTAATAATGGGAGACTTTAACACCCCACTGTCAACATTAGACAGATCAACGAGACAGAAAGTCAACAAGGATACCCAGGAATTGAACTCAGCTCTGCACCAAGCGGACCTAATAGACATCTACAGAACTCTCTGCCCCAAATCAACAGAATATACATTTTTTTCAGCACCACACCACACCTATTCCAAAATTGACCACATAGTTGGAAGTAAAGCTCTCCTCAGCAAATGTAAAAGAACAGAAATTATAACAAACTATCTCTCAGACCACAGTGCAATCAAACTAGAACTCAGGATTAAAAATCTCACTCAAAGCCACTCAACTACATGGAAACTGAACAACCTGCTCCTGAATGACTACTGGGTACATAACGAAATGAAGGCAGAAATAAAGATGTTCTTTGAAGCCAACGAGAACAAAGACACAACATACCAGAATCTCTGGGATGCATTCAAAGCAGTGTGTAGAGGGAAATTTATAGCACTAAATGCCCACAAGAGAAAGCAGGAAAGATCCAAAATTGACACCCTAACATCACAATTAAAAGAACTAGAAAAGCAAGAGCAAACACATTCAAAAGCTAGCAGAAGGCAAGAAATAACTAAAATCAGAGCAGAACTGAAGGAAATAGAGACACAAAAAACCCTTCAAAAAATCAATGAATCCAGGAGCTGGTTTTTTGAAAGGATCAACAAAATTGATAGACCGCTAGCAAGACTAATAAAGAAAAAAAGAGAGAAGAATCAAATAGACACAATAAAAAATGATAAAGGGGATATCACCACCGATCCCACAGAAATACAAACTACCATCAGAGAATACTACAAACACCTCTACGCAAATAAACTAGAAAATCTAGAAGAAATGGATACATTCCTTGACACATACACTCTCCCAAGACTAAACCAGGAAGAAGTTGAATCTCTGAATAGACCAATAACAGGAGCTGAAATTGTGGCAATAATCAATAGTTTACCAACCAAAAAGAGTCCAGGACCAGATGGATTCACAGCCGAATTCTACCAGAGGTATAAGGAGGAACTGGTACCATTCCTTCTGAAACTATTCCAATCAATAGAAAAAGAGGGAATCCTCCCTAACTCATTTTATGAGGCCAGCATCATTCTGATACCAAAGCCTGGCAGAGACACAACCAAAAAAGAGAATTTTAGACCAATATCCTTGATGAACATTGATGCAAAAATCCTCAATAAAATACTGGCAAAACGAATCCAGCAGCACATCAAAAAGCTTATCCACCACGATCAAGTGGGCTTCATCCCTGGGATGCAAGGCTGGTTCAATATACGCAAATCAATAAATGTAATCCAGCATATAAACAGAGCCAAAGACAAAAACCACATGATTATCTCAATAGATGCAGAAAAAGCCTTTGACAAAATTCAACAACCCTTCATGCTAAAAACTCTCAATAAATTAGGTATTGATGGGACGTATTTCAAAATAATAAGAGCTATCTATGACAAACCCACAGCCAATATCATACTGAATGGGCAAAAACTGGAAGCATTCCCTTTGAAAACTGGCACAAGACAGGGATGCCCTCTCTCACCACTCCTATTCAACATAGTGTTGGAAGTTCTGGCCAGGGCAATCAGGCAGGAGAAGGAAATAAAGGGTATTCAATTAGGAAAAGAGGAAGTCAAATTGTCCCTGTTTGCAGACGACATGATTGTTTATCTAGAAAACCCCATTGTCTCAGCCCAAAATCTCCTTAAGCTGATAAGCAACTTCAGCAAAGTCTCAGGATACAAAATCAATGTACAAAAATCACAAGCATTCTTATACACCAACAACAGACAAACAGAGAGCCAAATCATGAGTGAACTCCCATTCACAATTGCTTCAAAGAGAATAAAATACCTAGGAATCCAACTTACAAGGGATGTGAAGGACCTCTTCAAGGAGAACTACAAACCACTGCTCAAGGAAATAAAAGAGGATACAAACAATTGGAAGAACATTCCATGCTCATGGGTAGGAAGAATCAATATCGTGAAAATGGCCATACTGCCCAAGGTCATTTACAGATTCAATGCCATCCCCATCAAGCTACCAATGACTTTCTTCACAGAATTGGAAAAAACTACTTTAAAGTTCATATGGAACCAAAAAAGAGCCCGCATCGCCAAGTCAATCCTAAGCCAAAAGAACAAAGCTGGAGGCATCACACTACCTGACTTCAAACTATACTACAAGGCTACAGTAACCAAAACAGCATGGTACTGGTACCAAAACAGAGATATAGATCAATGGAACAGAACAGAGCCCTCAGAAATAACGCCGCATACCTACAACTATCTGATCTTTGACAAACCTGAGAAAAACATGCAATGGGGAAAGGATTCCCTATTTAATAAATGGTGCTGGGAAAACTGGCTAGCCATATGTAGAAAGCTGAAACTGGATCCCTTCCTTACACCTTATACAAAAATCAATTCAAGATGGATTAAAGATTTAAACGTTAGACCTAAAAGCATAAAAACCCTAGAAGAAAACCTAGGCATTACCATTCAGGACATAGGCGTGGGCAAGGACTTCATGTCCAAAACACCAAAAGCAATGGCAACAAAAGACAAAATTGACAAATGGGATCTAATTAAACTAAAGAGCTTCTGCACAGCAAAAGAAACTACCATCAGAGTGAACAGGCAACCTACAAAATGGGAGAAAATTTTTGCAACCTACTCATCTGACAAAGGGCTAATATCCAGAATCTACAATGAACTCAAACAAATTTACAAGAAAAAAACAAACAACCCCATCAAAAAGTGGGCGAAGGACATGAACAGACACTTCACAAAAGAAGACATTTATGCAGCCAAAAAACACATGAAAAAATGCTCATCATCACTGGCCATCAGAGAAATGCAAATCAAAACCACTATGAGATATCATCTCACACCAGTTAGAATGGCAATCATTAAAAAGTCAGGAAACAACAGGTGCTGGAGAGGATGTGGAGAAATAGGAACACTTTTACACTGTTGGTGGGACTGTAAACTAGTTCAACCATTGTGGAAGTCGGTGTGGCGATTCCTCAGGGATCTAGAACTAGAAATACCATTTGACCCAGCCATCCCATTACTGGGTATATACCCAAAGGACTATAAATCATGCTGCTATAAAGACACATGCACACGTATGTTTATTGCGGCATTATTCACAATAGCAAAGACTTGGAACCAACCCAAATGTCCAACAATGATAGACTGGATTAAGAAAATGTGGCACATATACACCATGGAATACTATGCAGCCATAAAAAATGATGAGTTCATGTCCTTTGTAGGGACATGGATGAAACTGGAAACCATCATTCTCAGTAAACTATCACAAGAACAAAAAACCAAACACCGCATATTCTCACTCATAGGTGGGAATTGAACAATGAGATCACATGGACACAGGAAGGGGAATATCACACTCTGGGGACTGTTGTGGGGTGGGGGGAGGGGGGAGGGATAGCATTGGGAGATATACCTAATGCTAGATGACGAGTTAGTGGGTGCAGCACACCAGAATGGCACATGTATACATATGTAACTAACCTGCACAATGTGCACATGTACCCTAAAACTTAAAGTATAATAAAAAAAATAAGAAAAAAAAAAAAAAAAAAAAAGAAACACCCAAGAATGATCAACAAATACTAAAAAAAAAAAAAGAAGAATTTTTTTTTTCTGTACAGAGAAAGTTGAAACATCCATTCCCATGTTTGGGATGAGAGAAGATTATTTATGTTAACTGGAAAACAGAAGATTATAGACTGTCAATAAACTTTTACTTTTAAATGAAAAAAAAAAAAAAAAAAAAAAAAAAATTTTCTCCCATTCTGTAGATTGCCTGCTCACTCTGATGATCGTTTCTATTGCTGTGCAGAAGCTCTTTAGTTCCCATTTGTCAATTTTGGCTTTTGTTGCCATTGCTTTTAGTGTTTTCGTCATGAAGTCTTTGCCCATGCCTATGTACTGAATAGTATTGCCTAGGTTTTCTTCTAGAGTTTTATGGTTTTAGGTCTTACGTTTAGGTCTTTAATCCATCTTGAATTAATTTTGTATAATGTGTAAGGAAGGGGCCCAGTTTCAGTTTTCTGCATATGGCTAGCCAGTTTTCCCAATATCATTTATTAAATAGGGAATCCTTTCCCCATTGCTTGTTTTTGTCAGGTTTGTCAAAGATCAGATGGTTGTAGATGTGTGGTGTTATTTCTGAGGACTCTGTTCTGTCCCATCATTCTATATATCTGTTTTGGTAACAGTACCATGCTCTTTTGATTACTGTAGCCTTGCAGTATGGTTTGAAGTCAGCTAGCATGATGCCTCCAGCTTTGTTTTTTTGCTTAAGACAGTCTTGGTTACATGGGCTCTTTTTCACTCCATATGAAATTTAAGGTAGTTTTTTCTACTGTGAAGAAAGTCAATGGTAACTTGATGGGAATAGCATTGAATCTATTAATTACTTTGGGCAGTATGGCCATTTTCATGATACTGATTCTTCCTATCCATGGACATGAAATGTTTTTCCATTTGTTTGTGTCCTCTCTTATTTCCTTGTGCAGTGGTTTGTAGTTCTCCTTGAAGAGGTCCTTCACATCTCTTGTAAGTTGTAGTCGTAAGTATTTTATTCTCTTCGTAAGAATTGTGAATGGGAGTTCACTCATGATTTGGCTCTCTGTTTGTCTATTATTGGTGTATAGGAATGCTTGTGATTTTTGCACATTGATTTTGTATCCTGAGACTTTGCTGAAGTTGCTTATCAGCTTAAAGTGTTCTGGTGCTGAGACGATGGGGTTTTATAAATATACAATCATGTCATCTGCAAACAGAGACAATTTGACATCCTCTCTTCCTATTTTAATACCCTGTATTTCTTTCCTTGCCTGATTGCCCTGGCCAGAACTTCCAATACTATGTAGAATAAGAGTAGTGAGAGAATGCATTCTTGTCTTCTGCCAATTTTCAAAGGGAATGCTTCCAGCTTTTGCTCATTCAATATGATATTGTCTGTGGGTTTTCCATAAATAGCTCTTATTATTTTGAGATACGTTCCGTCCATCAATACCTAGTTTATTGACAGTTTTTAGCATGAAGAGCTGCTGAATTTTATCACAGGCCTTTTCTGCATCTATTGAGATAATCATGTGGTTCTGTTTATGTGATAGATTACATTTATTGATTTGCATATGTTGAACCAGCCTTACTTCCCCGGGATGAAGCCAACTTGATAATGGTGGATAAGTTTTTTAATGCACTGCTGGATTCAGTTTGCCAGTGTTTTGTTGAGGATTTTCACATTTATGTTCATCAGGGATATTGGCCTGAAATTTTCTTTTTTCTTTTTTTGTTGTGTCTCTGCCAGGTTTTGGTATCAGGATGATGCTGGCATCATAAAATGAGTTAGGGAGGAGTCCCTCTTTTTATATTGTTTGGAATATTTTCAGAAGGAATGGTATCAGCTCCTCTTTGTACCTCTGGTAGAATGAGGCTGTGAATCTGTCTGGTCCTGGGCTTTTTCTTGGTTGGTAGGCTACTAATTTCTGCCTCAACTTCAGAACTTGTTATTGGTCTATTCAGGGATTCGATTTCTTCCTGTTTAGTTTTGGGAGGGTGTATGTGTCCAGGAATTTATCCATTTCTTCTAGATTTTCTAGTTTATTTGCATAGAAGTGTTTATAGTATTCTCTCACGGTAGTCGGTATTTCTGTGGGATCAGTGGTGATATCCCCTTTATCATTTCTTATTGTGTCTATATGATTCTTCTCTCTTTTTTCTTTATTAGTCTGGCTAGCAGTCTATCTATTTTGTTAATCTTTTCAAAAAACCAGCTCCTGGATTCATTAATTTTTTGAAGGATTTTCTTGTCTTTATCTCCCTCAGTTCTGCTCTAATCTTAGTTATTTCTTATCTCCTGCTAGCTTTTGAATTTGTTTGCTCTTGCTTCTCTAGTTCTTTTAATTGCGATGTTAGGGCATCAATTTTAGAACTTTCCCACTTTCTCATGTGGGTATTTAGTGCTAAAATTTACCTATAAACACTGTTTTAGCTGTGTCCCAGAGATTCTGGGACATTGTCTCTTTGTTCTCATTGGTTTCAAATAACTTGTTTATTTCTACCTTAATTTCATTAGTTACCCAGTAGCCATTCAGGAGCAGGTTGTTCATTTTCCAAGTAGTTGTGTGGTTTTGAGTGAGTTTCTTAATCCTGAGTTCTAATTTGTTTGCACTGTGGTCTGAGAGACTGTTATGATTTCTGTTCTTTTGCATTTGCTGAGGATTGTTTTACTATTAATTACGTGGTCAATTTTAGAAGAAGTTCTATGTGGTGCTGAGAAGAATGTATATTCTGTTGATTTGGGGTGGAGACTTCTACAGATGTCTATTAGGTCCGCTTGGTCCAGAGCTGATTTCAAGTCCTGAATATCTTTGTTAATTTTCTGTCTTGTTGATCTGTCTAATATTGACAGTGGGGTGTTAAAGTATCCCACTATTTTGTGTGGGAGTCTAAGTCTCTTTGTAGGTCTCTAAGAACTTGCTTTATGAATCTGAGTGCTCCTGTATTGGATGCATGTATATTTAGGATAGTTACCTCCTCTTGTTGCATTGATCCCTTTACAAATACGTAATGACCTTCTTTGTCTTTTTGACTTTTGTTGGTTTAAAGTGTGTTTTATCAGAGACTAGGATTGCAACCCTTCCTTTTTTTGCCTTCCTTTGCTTGGTAAATCTTCCCCCATCCCTTTATTTTGAGCCCATGTGTGTCTTTTTACATGGGATGGGTTTCCTGGATACAGCACACTAATGGGTCTTGAATCTTTATCCAGTTTGCCAGTCTGTGTCTTTTAATTGGGACATTTAGCCCATTTATATTTAAGGTTAATATTGTTATGTGTTAATTTGATCCTGTCATTATTATGCTAGCTGGTTATTTTGCCCATTAGTTGATACAGTTTCTTCATAGTGTCAATGATCTTTACATTTTGGTATGTTTTTGCAGTGGCTGGTACTAGCTTTTCCTTTCCGTAATTAGTGCTTCCTTCAGGAGCTCTTGTAAGGCAGGTCTGGTGGTGAGAAAATTCCTCAACATTTGCTTGTCTGTAAAGGATTTTATTTCTCTGCTTATGAAGCTTAGCTTGGCTGGATATGAAATTCTGGGTTGAAAATTCTTTTAAGATGTTGAATATTGGCTCCCACTCTCCTCTGGCTTGTAGGATTTCTGCAGAGACAGATCCACTGTTAGCCTGATGGGCTTCCCTTTGTGGGTAACCTGACCTTTCTCTCTGGCTGCCTTAAATTTTTTCCTTCATTTCATCCTTGGTGAATCTGAAAGTCATGGTTTTTGATAGGGATTGCATTGAATCTATAGATCACTTTGGGTAGCATGAACATTTTAACAATATTCTTTCAATCCATGTGTAAACCAAAAATAAAATTTTAAGCCCTCCATCTGACTGATGGACCCTCCCCTTGGCCAAAGACATTCCAAAATTAACCTGGAAAACTAGTTAAGGCCATGGTGGGAAGTAAGGGTCAGATATGATTCATTATGCTATCTCCCTTTGGAATTCAGGCACAGCTGACCAGCATTAACATTAAAGCAGAGATTCTGAGACTGATGAAACAGACTTTTTTTTTTTTTTTTGAGATGGAGTCTCACTCTGTCACCTAGCCTAGAGTGCAGTGGCTTGATCTCGGCTCATTGCAAGCTCCGCCTCCTGGGTTCACACCATTCTCCTGCCTCAGCCTTCCAAGTAGGTGGGACTACAGGCACCCACCACCATGCCTGGCTAATTTTTTATATTTTTAGTACAGACAGGGTTTCACCATGTTAGCCAGGATGGTCTCGATCTCCTGACCTCATGATCCGCCCACCTTGGCCTCCCAAAGTGCTGGGATTACAGAAACAGACTTTTTATAGCAATCGGATACCAAATTCCAACCTGACTCTACTATAGCATCACATAACACACAGCAGGCCCTGAAAGAAATTGAAGTATTTTACCCCAAAATACATTTTTAGACATATTTTGAGATGGCCTTGCAAAGCTATTTCTTGTGGGGATTATCTACATTCTGTAGAGAACCCTTTTCTTTCCAGGTTGTTCCTCTGATCCAGGAGAGAATTAACTAAGAGTCTCCCACTTTTTTAGGTCTAATAAGAGTTCTGAAGTCTGCTATTTGAAGGCTTCATCTGCATGATAAAACTTTGGCCTCCACAACCCCTTATCTTAATCCGGACATTCCTTTCTATTGATTCCATTTCTTTAGATAGTGACTCTTTCAACCAATTTCCAATTAGAAAATCTTTGAATCCACCTATGACCTGCAAGCCCTCGCTTCCAGTTGTCTTCCCTTTCTGGACCAAACCAACGTATATCTTACATGTATTGATTGATGTCTTCTGTCTCCCTAAATGTGTAAAACCAAGCTATAGCCCAACCACTTTGGCACATGTTCTCAGGATCTCCTGGGGCTGTGTTACAGGCCATTGGTCACTCATATTTGGCCCAGAATAAGTCCCTTTAAATATTTTACAGAGCTTGATCTTTTCATCAATACATGAACACGGGATATCTTTCCATTGATTTGTGTTTTCTTCCATTTTTTCCTCATTGTTTTATGGTTTTCAGTGTACAGACTTCTAAGTCCTTGGTTAAATTTATCTCTAAATATTCTTTATGCTATTATAAATGGGATTTTTTATTTCTTTTACATATAGTTTGCTAATGCATAGAAATGCCACTGATTTTTATGTGTTCATTTTTATCTTGCAACATTACTGAATTTGTTCATCAGGTTTCTAGTAGTTTTTTCTACTTATAAGATCACATCATTTGCAAACAAAGACAATTTTACTTCTGACTTTCCAATTTGGATGCCTTTTATTTCTTTTTCTTGCCTAATTGCTTTAGCCAGGACTTCCAGTACTATGTTGAATAGAAGTGGGGAGAGTAAGCATCCTTATTTCTAATCTTAGAAAAAAATTTTCAGTTTTTCACCATTGAGTATGGTGTTACCTGTGAGCTTGTCTTATGTGCTCTTTATTATGTTGAGATACACTCCTATTATATCCAATTTGTTGAGACGTTTTATCATGAAAGAATCTTGAATTTTGTCAAGTGCTTTTTTTGCAACTATTACAATAAGCATATGATTTTATCTTTTCTTCTGCTAATGTGGTGTATCATATTTATGGATTTCATATGACATGTTTTTTGAAAATAATCAATGTTATAAGATGTCACATATTTTCACCACTTTGCAAGGCAAACATCATATTTTATCTTGATAACTGTTAGCCAAATTTCATCACAATTAATTCTTTCCTAACCATATTTATGACAAGTTAATTAAGAAAAATGGGAAATGCTGACTATCCCACCTAAAATAAAAAGAAAAAAATCGTTTGTTTTCTTCAGTCAAGAAAATATAAGCTTCTCTAAGTGACAGAAAAAAATTAAGTGTTATCCAGTGTTCAGCAACAATATTCTTTATACATAGGAAAATTATCCTTGAGTAAGAAATACGTTCATCGATAGCAGAACTGAACATGCGTCACGAAAGTTTGCATGCCTAGAGCCTATAATATCTGAGCCAAACAGACCCCTGGCCACAATGGTGCTCACATCTTCCTAAACAAGGTGGAAATCACCTCCTATATGGCATGCTTCTAGATATGTGGCAGGAAACACTTTAAAGTGGTTACAAGAATTTGCACTAGATGATTCTTTATTTAGAACGCCATTAGGAGAAACAGTTTTGACCTTCAAACAGTAACAGACCTTCAAATTTTCCTTTGGAACTGAAGTATACAGCAGCTTTATACTTTGAACATTAAGGATTTTTAATATCCAAAACCTAACCAATTTGTAGCTGGAGCTCAAGTCAGCCTCACCATTCAAAATAGATATTTCCAGAAAAGACTCCAAAAAATAATTGCTTTATTACACTAAAATTCAGTTAGGTACTTTTTATAACCACAAATATTAATGTAACCTCAACTCTTTTAAGGCTTTTACCGCAAGTGTATACTAATCGCATTTCACTGTCCCTTGTATGTAGCATAACGTCTTTTAGGGAGAAAGATTACTGTTTCCAACTCCACCGAAGCAGTTCTTGGAGAATATATTAGCAAAACATATTATGTGATAAAAGATTTGTATTCAAAATATGCAATGAACTCATAAAACTCAACAAAAAGATAATAAACAACCCAATTCATAAGGACAGAAGATCTGAAAACCTCCCCAAAGAAAACCCAAACTCTTTATGGATTGTACATAAGTATATGAAAAAATGCTCAACATTACATGTTATTAAGGAATTGCAAATTAAAATAACAACGGGCTATCACTACATCACTATTAGAATGGCTAAAATACAAAAACAATACTAGCAATACCAAATGCTGGTGAGGGTGCAGAACAGTAGAAACTCTCATTCATTTATTGCTGGTGGACATGCAAAATGGTGCAGCCACTTTGGAAGACAGTTCAAAAGTTTCTTACAAAGCTAAGCATGCTCTTACCGTAAGATTTGGCAATAGTTCCTCTAGGTATTTACTTGATTGGGCTGAAAACTTATGTCCACACAAAACTAAATGTAGTCTCACCATAGGATCTAGCCATTATGCTCATTGGTATTTACCCAAATAAGTTGAAGAAGTTATGTCCACACACACAAAAAAAACTGCATATGAATGTTTTAGCAGCTCTACTCATAATTGCCGAAATTTGGAAGCAACACAGATGTCCTCCAATAGGCCAATAGATAAACAAACTGTGGTATGTTCTTACAGTGGAATACTACTCAATGATAAAGAGAAATGAGCTATCAAGCCATACAAAGGCATAGAGGAAACTTAAATGCAAATTGCTAAGTAAAAGAGGTCAGTCTGAAAAGGCTACACACTGTCTGATTTCAACTATATAGAATTCTAGAAAAGGCAAAACTATAGAGACAATAAAAAAGTCAGCTGTTGCCAAGAGTTTGGAAGGAGTGGAGATGAATAGTGAGCACAGGGGATATGTAGGGCAGTGAAAGCATTCTGTATGATACTTTAATGATGGGTTCATGAGATTACATGTTTGAGAAAATTCATAAAACAATGCAAAACAAAGATTATAATTTCATGTAAACTATGGACGTTAGGTAATAGTAATTGATATGGTTTGGCTCTGTGTCCCTACCCAAATCTCATGGCAAATTGTAATCCCTAGTGTCAGAGGAGGGGTCTGGTGGGAGGTCACTGAATTATGGGGACAGACTTCCCCATTTTTGTTCTTGTGATAGACTTCTCATAAGATGTGGTTGTTTGAACAATGAGATACCATCTCACACCAGTTAGAATGGCAATCATTAAAAAGTCAGGAAACAACAGGTGCTGGAGAGGATGTGGAGAAATAGGAACACTTTTACACTGTTGGTGGGACTGTAAACTAGTTCAACCATTGTGGAAGTCAGTGTGGTGATTCCTCAGGGATATAGAACTAGAAATACCATTTGATCCAGCCATCCCATTACTGGGTATATGCCCAAAGGACTATAAATCATGCTGCTATAAAGACACATGCACACGTATGTTTATTGCGGCACTATTCACAATAGCAAAGACTTGGAACCAACCCAAATGTCCAACAATGATAGACTGGATTAAGAAAATGTGGCACATATACACCATGGAATACTATGCAGCCATAAAAAATGATGAGTTCATGTCCTTTGTAGGGACATGGATGAAATTGGAAATCATCATTCTCAGTAAACTATTGCAGGGACAAAAAACCAAGCACCGCATGTTCTCACTCATAGGTGGGAATTGAACAATGAGAACACATGGACACAGGAAGGGGAACATCACACTCTGGGGCCTGTTGTGGGGTGGCGGGAGGGGGGAGGGATAGCATTAGGAGGTATACCTAATGCTAAATGACGAGTTAATGGGTGCAGCACACCAGCATGGCACATGTATACATACGTAACAAACCTGCACATTGTGCACATGTACCCTAAAACTTAAAGTATAATAATAATAATAAATAAAATAAAATAAAATAAAATAAAAAGATGTGGTTGTTTGAAAGTGTGTAGCATCTCGCCCTTTGCTCTCTCTCTCTCTCCTGCCAGCCATGTGAAGACGTGTTTGCTTCCCCTTCACCTTCCTCCATGATTGTAAGTTTCCTGAGGCATCCCCAGCCATGCCTCCTAAACAGCCTGCAGACCTGTGAGTCAATTAAATCTCTTTTCTTTTTAAATTACCCAGATTCAGGTAGTTCTTTACATCAGTGTGAGAATGGACTAATACAGTAATATGCCAATATTAATCATTCATTAGTTGGAATACAGGTACCACAAGAGTGCAAAATATTGTTGGTGTGCAGGGGAAGATAGCATATGGGAACTCTATACTATCTACTCAGTTTTTATGTCCAAAAAATAAAGTCTAAGAATTAAGGAGGAAAAGCAAGTCAAGTAGTCTGTATTTTAATTTAGCTGATTATTCTCTGATGAGATGCTTTACACTTGGTCTGACCCTTCGCTCTATGAAGAAAAAAGTTTATTATGTACAATGCCTGGGATTGGGTGTTAAGGCAATTGGAAGCCATTCATTGACATGTATCATGTTAGCTTAACAATCTACACATCGATTCTACTTGATCAACCTGCATGCCTGAGCACACAGATCAGGAACAAAGGGCGGGAGAAGAGAGTGAAGAGTTGGTATTTGCGTTACCCAGGGCCTTCAGGAACACTTGTGCCGAATCAATTGCAGCAACTGTTAGTCATCACAGGTTACCCTGGAGGACTGATCTGCTTTATAGAGTAGGGTGTCAGTGAAGATGTTCACAGCAGTAAGCACAATGGCGGACGTTTTCGTAGCTAGCACTAGTCACCTAGGCAGGGAACAACTAGGCCTGGAGAGTCAGGGAAGGGATTTACAGGTGCCTCTGTATTTCAGGAAGCTCTCCCATGATCTGCAAATGACTTTCCCTTACACTAAGAAAGTTGGGGCTTATTTGGTCGGCAAAATGATCAACAAGGGTCCTTTTGCCAAAGTAATAGAAGGGCTGGGTCTCCCCATGGGTGAAAAGGCAAGTACACATTGACAAATAGATCCAACTCTTATGCCTATCCATTATCTGATATGATATTAAGTAGAAAATGATGATTTTTCTATTTCATAGCTTGGTCTACAACCTAGATTTTCTGAGAAGGCTCAAATCATTTTAAATCAATAAAAATCTTGAAGTTTTGATTATCTGTTTGTTAGTTCAGAAATATGTGTGTTCCAGCTAAGTGTGTTTACATATATTATTTTCACAACAGATACAAATAAATTCAAAGAAATAAGATTTTAAAAATCAGATTGTGACTTGTATTATTTTCTTATCCAAATAAAATGCTTCTTTATCTGTTTTTGCTGAAAACAAAGGGAAAAAGTCTTGCTTTAAACTAACAACTATCAAAAGAAAAATTAATAGAAAATTCTAATGAGTTTTCCTAGAATCCATTAAAGCTAATTTTATTGGCATATATAACTTCTTTCCTATTATTTTTATTTCTGATCCAACTACTTTTTTGGCTGTGGTTGAAATATGTTCCAAGACGTAATCTGTTATTTTTATTAATAAATATGTTCTTTATAATTAAAAAGACAATCATGTCAGCTTTGCTGAGAGCTATGTCAGAAAAGTTGACAAAAAGACAAAATAGATTGCTGAAATATAATTACATTTTAGTATAGTTAGTATCAATTCTTAATTATTAAAATGTTAGCTTTAGATATTTATTAAGATATGATACTTTATTCACATCCTAATTTTACAAAATTACATTATAAAATTTCTGTTACTACTTATTCTCCGTGTTTTGTGCTTAAAGAAAAAAAGCCAACTTTGGCTGTTTTTATTAGTAACCTTCACTGAGCATCATTTACATCCTCAATTATTTAGGTAGCCATCAAAGGCATTAGCAAGAAGAAAGCCAAGCAAGACTCCTATGTTCTAAAGAATATAAAGTGTGAATCTTGGATCCAGTAAATTGTCAAATACCCTAACGCTGCCCAGCTACAAACCCTGGAGACTAAGAACTCTTATTACATGATGATGGAGCTATGCCTCAGTGGCAACCTCCTGAACAGGATCTGGGATCAAAGAAACTAAGTGAAAGGGAAGTGAAGATGATCTTCAGGCAGATGTTGTCCGCAATGGAGCATGTGCACTGGCATGGAATGGTACACAAGGATTATGCATTTTTTTTCTTCTCAGGCAGGAAAAGCCACCAAAGCCCCCAAGTTTATGAAACCCTTGACATGTCAATCACTGACAGTAAGCCCAGCATAGGCTCTATAGCTAAATGCAAACTAAGGGAAGATCGGTGTTCTTGAGAAGTTTCTCACTTAGTATGCCATCCAGGGGAAAGCAGGCACCAGCTCACAGGGCTCACAGAGCTGACCCAAGAGTAACCAATTCTTCCTCTCCTTACAGTGTTTAGGTAGAAACTTACATTTTGTGAAAACTATGATTGTAGTTTAGAGGAAAACTTTAATTTTCTTATAAACAAAATATATAAAAGTCATAAAATGTGGCACTGATAGGTGTGGGAGGGATTTCTGCAAATTTTTGTGGGCATAATGATTTGGAGGAAACTCTAATTGAGGCCAACTTATGGTATTAGCTGGTTTACAATGTGGTCTGTTCTTCCCATCCATCCAGATTGTTTAAGTGCCTTATAAAATGTGTTATGATTTGGGAAAGATCATAGATACTAATTCCCAAGATCCCTCATACACTAAACTACACATAACTCATTCCACAGCATTGTTTTCTGTCTCCCTTTTCACTTCAGTAGAACTCCAGAGGCCAGAAAAGGATTTCAAGTCATTCTGTAACTTAGTGCTAGAGTTTTTCTTCCCTAGTCATCCTTGCATTCTTATCATATGTGACCCCTTTCCATAGCACACAAAAATACTTATATGTTTCCTTGAATGGGAGAAACTCCAGAAAAGGAGAATAGTGAACTTAATATCAGAGACACACTAAAGATACATATCCAAATGAGTCCTGTAAGGGAAATGGTTTCTGACAAACTTCTGATTATTGTTTAAACAAATGACTTGTTCACATGTTCAGTTGCTTAATGATGTCAAGCTTATAGTCACTACACATGGGTGTGTATGTAACACATCCATGGCTAGAGAAGGTGAAAGTCCCTGCTGCTTTTCACAGTGAGGTCCAAGAATAAGAAGGCAGAAAACTCCACTCAGGGGGCCTCCCATGCATTGCTTCACACAGTTCAGAAGGCCCCACTCTCTGCCTACCTTCTGTATAACCACGCCTTCTCCTCCTTGGAAAAGCCTACACACCAAAGGACAGAAGAGACAGACAGAACAAACAACTTCCATAAAATGCTCGGTGGAGGCAAGGACTAAACTCCATCTGAAAACATAATCTTGTTTCTAGTGTTTATGCTTTAATTCTTTGTTTTAAGCCCACCCTGACTGCCTCTTCTGCTTATGGTTAAAATATACAGAGATCACTTACTGCATACATTATCTTTGTATGTAGTGATGCATATGCAAATATATTATGTTATTTAATGCTCTTGACCCTCCAGTGAAGTGTTGGTAACCTCCATTCCCACAGATATTTGGATGCGATTATTAATGCCTCTGAGGCCTCACAAATTAGGGGTCCTTCTCAGGGACCATGCTTACGGGACTCTGCCGCACTCCCACTGTGAGACTCACACAAGTAGATGACTGAGAGAAAAACTTAGAAGACTATCATTTTATTTTTTTTCAATTAGTTCATTCATTAAAAGACAACAAAAAATATATTGGCTCATATTCACATAATATTTGATGATAATACTCCAATCTTCTTCCACACAGTCTCCTGAGGAGGTCCTTCTCAGATATTTAGGGTATTGGTTCAGTTAAGCCAAGTTTTATCTGCCTAAAATGCTGGAGAGGAGAAAAGTGCTCTGCATGATTTATCCTGAGTCCCATGTTCCTGATAGACAATCCTGAAAATGATGCTATCTTTATACAAGATTCTGCCCGGTTGCCTAGGAGTTATTTAGTGATTTTAAGCGCATTCGTTCCAACTACGGCTTGATTAGAAAAAGAGAAACTCCATTTGTTTGATTAATTTCCTAATGATTCATATAAAGACTCCTTATCATTTATTTCTCCTACTAAGAAATGAATGGTAAGGAACTTTATATGAATAATTTTATTTTATAAATAAATATATTTTAAAATTTTATTTTATAAATAAATATATTTTAATATTTTATTTTATAAATAAATATATTTTAATATTTTATTTTATTTAGTTTTAGTTTTAAATGTTTTATTTTTTACTTCTGTAGGTACATAGTAGGTATATATATTGATGGGGTACATAAGATGTTTTGATACAAGCATGCAATGTGAAATAATCACATCATGGAAAATGGGGTATCCTTTCCCGTTTATCCTTTGTGCTACAAACAATCCAGTTATACTCTTTCATTATTTTTAAATGTACGATTAAATTATTGGCTATAGTCACCCTGTTGTACTATCAAATAGTAGGTCTTATTAACTCTTCATATATTTTTTGAATCCATTAATCATTCCCACCTTCTCTCTAAACCACACCTCCCCACTCAGTCCCCACTACTCTTCCCAGCCTCTGTGGTCTCATATTTTAATACAAGATGATTCCCAAATGAGTGGTCTGCCATTGTCAAGTCAAAACTATGAACAGAAAGCTGAAAAAATATTGTCTCCTCTGCTGGTGCTTTTTTTTTCTGGAAACTTGAGGAATTTAATCCATTATCAATTTTAAGGCTGAAGCCAAGAAAGGATCCACTTTAGCATAAAGTGCAATATTCTAAAACAGCAGTCCCCAACCTGTTTGGCACCAGGGACCAGTTTTATGGAAGGCATGGACCAGAAGTGAGGGGGCGGGCGGTTTCAGGATGATTCAAGCATGTTACATTTATCATTAGATTACCATAAGAAGCACACAACCTAGATCCCTCACATGCATAGTTCACAATAGGGTTTGTGCTCCTTTGAGAATCTAATGCCACCACCGATCTGACAGGAGACAGAGCTCAGCTTTGGTCACTCACTGCTCACCTCCTGCTATACGGCCCGGTTCCTAATAGGGGATAGGGACTCCTGTTCTAAAACACAAAACACTAATATTGGTATATAAGGTTTACTTTTCTTGATGTCTTTAGGAGCTTGAAGATTGAAAATTTTCTTGTGGATGTACACAGTATCAAAATTGTTCATAAGTATAAATGTCTTTGTCTATTTCAATAATTCAGCAGATTAATGAAATAATTGATTAGTTAATTATTTAATTAATGAAATTTTAAATTCTTTGAAACACAGGCCTAAAGCATCTCAGAAGGCAGCATTAAGAGTCATATTATTTTATCCAGGTGGAGTGATACTATTTCAAAAAGTGGTAGAAACATACCTTCACCCAGTTGAAGCATAGATAAAAATGTACGATGCACACATAGTCTATTATCATGTTAAGCTATCAAGTAACAAATTACTTAAAATGATGTTTCATTTAAAATATTGTATGATTAAGTAAAAATCTAAATTTGGCATTTTATAAGTGTAGTTATATATGATATAAATACATATTCTGTTGTCTGTAAAACCATTCCATCGTTTTTTTCAAAATGTTATTCTATTCCAAATAATCTTGGCAAAAATAATCTTAAGAAGTTCTTATACCTAAACATTTCTGTTGCTTTTCAAGAATTGCTAAGTGAAGTCTGAGCAATTCTCACTGAAGTAATAAAATCCTGAAAATAACCTGCATCCTTGAAGCTTAGAGGTCTGCAGTGAGGCTTTCAGAGGAGCCTGGAGACTGCCTGTCAGTCTTGCTGTGTGAATCCTTGAGAATTTACAGCTTTCATGACATGGACCCAGCTTTGAGTCCTTCCAGGCCAGTCATGGCTCACTAGGGGTGATTTTATATAGTCCAAGATCCAAGACCCCAGATACTGAAGCTCTGTTTTTTCTGGTTACCATTGTCACTCGGGAAGCTTTGCAGGCCCTCAGTTGAGGACCAAAGGGCCTCTCACTTCCGCTTCCTTCCCTGGACCCTTGGCTATCCAGGTGGACCGGCAGACAGCTTTTTCCTACTGAACCATGATTGCACAAAGCAGGGGCTGTCCTCTCCCCTTACATGTAACGATCAGCAAAGGCTGTTCTACTTACTGACTTTGTAGAAATAGACAAATTGTGCAAGAAAAATAACAAGAACAAAAATAATAACTGATATCTAATGGAGCACTTATGATGTGTTCCAAACCTTTAACCTATATTAGCATTTTAATCCATATAAAAACCTATGAGGTAGATATTAATATTTCCCCATTTTACAGATGAGGAAATTGAGTCATGCAGCAGTGTAACTGTGATTCCAACCCTAAAAGAGTCAGGCAAAAAGCAAAAATGAGTAGAGTAAACCCAAGTTCCCGAGGTAATAGAGAGTGGTGAGTGGTAACCCAAGAGCAAAGTCTGGACTAACAGGCCAGACATTATGTGCACTCATCAAGATCTACAGACAGGTAAACTTTACGACATAGTGGAATGCAAATGGCAAGTTATGTTATACCACACATAACCTAAAGAGAACATTTCTAGAGAGCTGGCAAAAAATAAAAATCAATAAAAATAAAAGCCCAAGAATTTGAAGCAATAAAATAAATGATTTTAAATAAGAACAGTGCCTCACCCTGTTTTCTTGCATCCTTATTCTCATGAGAATTGCTGCTATAAAATATTTTCTACTGAATTATTTTATCAAGTTATTCATAGACCCTCTTTATCCAAGTGCTGCTAAGAAGTATTCAATTTCTCGGCCAGAGGCGAGATTCTTGGTCTGTCCATTTGTAAATCTTTCAGGCTTTTGATTGAGTAACACTGAGAAGTTGGAGGGTCTTTCTCAGGAGCAGTTAAGTACTCAGGGTGGAAGTCCTGCCTATGCGGCCCCTGAACTGCTTGCTCATCAGAAATATGGCCCCAAAGTGGATGTCTGGTTCATGTAAGTAAATCACAAACCTCCTGTGTTAGGTTAGGAACTCTTCGTGATAATCCCTTCGGCTTTAGAGCTGCGTGAAACCTGGCAGTGAGGGGGAGAGAGTGTTATGGAAAGCATTTTTCCTCACTGTAAGTTTAAGAAATTACACATACACATCAACTACATCTTAGCAAAACTGCTGCACAGTTATAGTGCTGAAAATGTGGGGAATCTGTAAAGATGTGAAGATTCTGTGACCTGGTGGTCAACATTTTATTTCACTTTCAAATTCAAAGCAACACAGCATTTGAAAGGAACACATTTTGGGCTTCCGCTGATCAATTCTTCAAGACCCAGCCTGATATCACCTCCATGAAACCATCTCAGACACTTCTGAGCCCCAACACCAAGCTGGTTGGGTGGTGTGCTCAATAACTCCAGTGTGTTTTGTTTTTCGCTGTTTTTGCCACCCTGTCACATCATTATCCTTTGGCTATGGGTCTCCCTCATTAGACACCACTCTGTCATCATCCCTGCAGAGCTAGCACCCAGCACACTGTTGGGGGCTTAACAGGGCTTACTGATTGTTTATTGGATGAACTTTCAAATTATCTATGAATGTTAACGAACCATTCATTCTCCATCTGCCATTAGGTATTTAAGCAGAACACTGTAATGACAGAGCTCAGGTTTAACATGTGCCAAACTTGTGCTAAAATATACTAATGCTAACAAATGGTGTCCAAGAAGTCAAATGGGATCACTTGAAGAAAGAAGAGCATGTGATAATTAATGTGCCAGTGTTCTACAAGCATTTTATCATTTTATTGTCCAGTAAGATTCAATTGTCCATAGAAGCATAGAGTTAATGAAGAAAAATCTGCAAAAGGATTTTATCTTAATGAATTTTAAGACTCCCCTTGGAAATCATATTTGCACTCTTTATTCTTGTAACAAACCTTTTTCTTCATAAATACTGCAAATAACATGTCAGAATTACTGTGTCCAAAATACCACAATGTCTAATCTAGAAAAGTCTAAATTGATATTTTATTATATGAAGAAAGATAACGGGATGAAATATTATTTTAATGTAAATTAGTAAGGAAAGGAGAAAAAAAGGAAAAGCTAATAGATGTGGCCTAAAGACTTTTTCCTCCCACCTCTTCTTCAGCCATATTTAGATTCCGCTACACTTTAGCCTTACACTAGAAGAGTTTGTTAAAGGACACATTTTTAACCCTAAATTCTCACATTTAAAAAAAGGCTAAGTTAGCAGCCCTCCTCATTCTTTCGTCTTTGATTAAGTACCTTTTCTCTCTAACTTCTGAGGATAAACGCAATCAAAATATAGTGAGGTTTGGGTTTGTTGCTTTGTTTGTTGTGTAGAAACCAAACTGTGCATTAGCTCTAACTTCCATTCAACACATTCAACACAAAATCTTTTAAGGATACACCAACAGTCACTATACTTGGTTTTTATTTTTGAGCATCTAGTCTCAAGATTCTTCGGAGGGCTGAGACATGATTACACTTGACATAAGTTCACTAAATTAACAAACCAGCTGTTGCCTTTAAAGCATGTCAGAGATTTCAGTGGAGTGTTAAGAGTTGCATTCTGTTATAGCTAATAAATTTTCAAGTTCACGTATTGCCGGGTTTCAGTTAAAATTAAATATCAAATTCACAATTGTTGGACTAAACACAGTTTGTATATCACCTTTTGAACCACTGCCTGTATAAGTCTAACCCAGCTGCTTTTTTGTCTCTAGTATTTGTTCTTTGTAACATTCATATTCTGGTAAGTGCGTGGGAAGCACAAGAGACCTGTGTTCCACTCACCACGACATGATTTGTGTTATGCAGCAGATAACAGCGTGGATGGCCAAGGCAGCACCTAAACCACTGAAATGAACACTTTGTTTTCCCAGCACAGATTTCCCAGACATCCCCCACCATGCAGGATCTCCCTGCCTGATTGCTTAAACCCCAACACCAACCAAAAAGCATGACCTCAGGCTTATGCAGGCAATCTGCTCCAAAACACTGCTTCGCTCAAATAGTAACAGCCACTACCTCCACCTAAAAACAGCTTTTTGGCACAACCTGGCTGGAAAAACAGCTGAAAAATATTTAAATCCAGTATTTAAGTAGCTTAGAGGATTACTAGTAGGATAAAGAGTTTTTCTACTCTAGGTGTCTGATTCAGTGACAAATTTGGTTGATAGTGAGTGGAAATCCTGGTTGATGGTGAGTGTGAAAGACATTATTACTTCCTTACGGGTCTTCTCTGGCCTGATCATTCCCCTTGGCTTCTGGCTCCTTCCCTGGGTCCCTTTACAAGAAGTCTCACAACTATGAGATAATAAAAATATCTCTAAAGAACATTTGAATGTTGGTCACAAATTCCACATGAATTTTATTCTGCTTTCTCGTTAGTCTCTGTAGTTTTCGTACATTTCTAAACTCTCTGGCCCAGCCATGTTTAAATGCTTGAAATCCCAAGATTCCTATCAAAGGAATGGCTTCTCCATTTATTTTGTGGCCTGGACACATAAAGGCCACTCACAGTCAAAGACATACATTTAGTGGTTAAAAGCTTGGAGGCTGAAATCAGACTCTGAGTTCAAACCCAATCTTAGTTGTTTCCTGTGTGCCCTTGACAACCTGCTTCATCCACTTTCTAAGAGTCAGGGCACGTACCTTCTGACAGTGTTCCAAGGGGACAGCAATGTTTATTGAGAAACACCTCTAGTGGAGAAACAACAGGCCCTGTCCATCCCCCTTCATTCTGCTATAGATATTTGTCAGGGATAAACAGAGCTAAAACACTGTGACGTAGCCTACATTTATCTTTTATACCTACCCACCTCTCCTATTCCCTCCACTCTTCAAAAATCTCTTTCCTTTTCCTCCCTTCAAATCTCCAACTTGAAAATATCAGATTCTAGGCTGGGCACAATGGCTCATACCTGTAATCCCAGTACTTTGGGAGGCAGAGGCAAGCAGATCGCTTGAGCCTAGGAATTCAAGACCAGCCTGGGCAACATGGCAAAACCCCTGTCTCTACAAAAAATTAGCCAAGCATTGTGGCACATGCGTGTCGTCCTAGCACCTCAGGAGGCTGAGGCAAGAGAATTGCTCGAGCCCAGGAGGCAAAGGTTGTAGTGAGCCGAGATTGCACCACTGCATTCCCACCTGAGCCACAGAGTGAGACCCTGTCACAAGAAAAAAAGAAAAGAAAAAAGAAAGAAAAGAAAAGAGAAAAGAAAGGTGGGGAGCGGAGGGGAGGGGAGGGGAAAAGAGGAGAGGAGAGGAGGGGAGGGGAGGGGAGGGGAGAGGAGAGGAGGGGAGGGGAGGGGAGAGGAGAGGAGAGGAGAGGAGAGGAGAGGAGAGGAGAGGAGAGGAGAGGAGAGGAGAGGAGAGGGACAGAAAAGAAAAGGGAAGGGAAGGGAAGGGGAGGAGAGGGGAGACCAGATTCCTAAAAACCTGATTTGTCATTCATAGTTTAGTATAAATACAGGCTTAACCTTTCCAGGATGTATTTGATTTGTAAATGAGGAGCTTCTTAACCAAATAAGTAACTTAACTAATAAGTTCAAACTCTGATTATATTAGCCAGGATCCTAACAGACAGCAGCAAATATGTTCAAATTAAGATAATTCAAGGAGAGATCATTTACAAAGGGACTGATTACAAAGTCATGAGTGGACAAAAGGGAATCACAGGAATAATGCAGGGGCCTGGAGCTAACAGCAGCAGATCTGCCCCACTCCTAGGCCCAAAGGGACAAAGGAGGGAAGAAGTTACTAGAACCTAGAAGTCAAGTTACTTAGCACTGGCTTTCTTGAAAGGAAATATAACCTTAGTCAAGGTGAACAACCAGTCCAAGACATCTTGAGAAGGCCAAGGAACAGAAACCTTGACCTCACTGTCTGCATTCCTTCCAATCTCCTGCCAGGGATCCCCATTGGCTGAGCCCAAAGGTAGCCAGAAGGCAGCAAAGCCCATCATTGCAGTCCATGCAGGTGGCCCTGGGGTAGAAAACAGTCTGCAGAAATGTGGAGAGTAGAAGCAGAAGATAAAATGGAATACCTAACAGAAGGGCTAGGAGACATTGTGGGCAAGATAGTTTCCTTCATCTGCTCCCATTGCAATCGCCTCTGCTCTTATCATCACCTCCAATAGATTCCGAAGTCAGCAACTTGGCACAGAATTTCTGAAGTTTTTATGTTTGCAAAGAAGTAAAACACTATATATCCTCTTCACCCCACTCCCCCACCCCACCCCCACTGCCTTCCTCAAAGTTTAAGAACAAAAAATCTGATTTCGACCATCAGGTGAGTAAAGTAACTGAGAAAGGCACTACTCCTTTGACACACACACGCAGCTTAAAACCGGCATCTCTCCTGGAAAGGCATTTCTTGAGTAGTCATATAACTCCAGGCTTCGGGTGGAAGCAAGGAAACAAGCAGAACATAAATTTAACAGAGAAAATGAACCTGAGAGTCTGATTCAAATCTCAGGAAAAGGACGCTTTGTATGGAATCGGAGACTGTGACTCACACTTCAGGCAGGATATGGAAGCAGAGAAAGAGACCCAACCTAAGCACACACACCATGTAAATCCTACTTTACTGTCAGTTCACATCTGAAGGTCAGTTCCAAATGCATTTTGCAAATAGCATAAAGTGGAAAAAAAAAAAAAGAAGGCAAAAAATAAAAAGAGTTGGCAGTGTGTTTGTTGGAGTGGTCAATGTTATCTGTAAGCAAATGGGTCAGCAGGGTGTCCAAGAATTACCAATGCATTAAGGCAGATATAAGCAGCCGGCTCACCCTTGTACTGGGTGAAGGTAATTTTCTAGAACATGGGCAATACACCCTTAGTTCTGCTCTTAGCTGAACATGCAGGGGGGTGAGGCTGGGTTTGCAAAAATGTACTAAATTGGTTCTTTTATGGCTTCAAGACTGGCCATCTATGAGACACAATGAAAATTCATTGTTAACCCTGGAGAACTGTTTTTTTTAGGATGTATTTTTGGATTGCAGCTTGTCTAGCTCTGAATGGAAAACACAAAATTACATTAAGATAACACAAATGTACAGGATATAGAACCACCCCTGTTAGGAATTTGTGATCAACATTCAGATTTTCCTGTAAGACATTTTAAACATCTTTATGCTGCAAGACATAGTTCTACAAAGGGACATGCGTAGTCAGAGATACAAGTCCCACGGAGTCTTTCACTGCAGGAACTAAAACTCCATCATTCTTTTCAAGAAATTTGACCTTGGTTCTTCTTTTTGCTGCGGCAGAGTAGGACACTAACTTGAAAAGAATCACATGTCTTATGCTGCTGTTGATAGCCTCTCTGTCCAAGAGCAAAATTTCTTTTCAGATGGTTCCTCTTCTTCCCCTTGATAGAGGGGTAAGTTTCTGATGCTGACTGGCACCTTACTGTTCACATTGGAGATATTCAGTATTGAGCAACTCTATCAGAAGATGCTGATTGGTGCAATCAGCAATGTCCTACCTGAAATCTCCTTCGGTAACTTACTGTGGTCTCTAAGTTTGGTAGCAAAGCTCAAGAACAACAAAATGGCCAGCTTCCAAGAGCACACAGCATCTTGGGTTACTTTGGGGACTTCTCCATTTTTTTTTTAAGAACCCAATATGAATCTTATCCAGGAAAATCTGTATCCCAATATGGCAGCAATAGCAACCCACAATATTCATTTGAGATATTTTGAGGTAGCAGCACCAAGGGTTTTATAAGAACACGAGTGCCATTGAGATAACCAGTGGCTTCAAATACCAGTCTTATTGGTGTACAAACTGAAGATAACTGTGTTACAGTCAGGAAGCATTGCTGATATTGCTGTTGCTGTTGTTTTTCATTAGGATTTATTCAGACAATGCAAACTGAGAATGAGGCAATCCTGATCACCACTATCCATACTATCTCTGAAAGGCTGCCATTTTTACTTAAAGGTCTTCGTGTTGAACTTTCTGACGAAAAAAGAATGTACAAGACACGTGACAAAAATTACCTAAGAATTCGCTAGCTCAAATTCTCTCTCAAAGAAGAATGAGCAAATGAAATGGAAAATTGAGAGGCACATGAACAGTGGAATAAGTAATCTGTGGAGCTCTTTTATGATTGCTCTTGTGTGAGAGCTTTATAATATCAGCCAAAACTATTCTGTCTTTCTCCCTCCCTTCATCTCCTCGCTCATTCATATATGATCTTTCCAGAACAGAGAAAAAGTCTTTCAAAATTTAAGTGTCTAAAATAGACACTCACCCTTTCACAAGACATGCCTAAGTTTGTTTAAATATAAGTGGTCAACAAAGTGCCAAAGATAGAAATTGTATAATGGGCAAAGTTTTGTTTCAACAGAAAAAAAAAAATGCCCTTGAGGGAATCTAAGATCAATGTTCTAAAAAAGTGACAAAACCTCAGTGTTTCTTTCCTCAAATTTTTAGTCTGGATTTCCCTAGAGAATGCACAAAACCTCAGGGTTTTTTCCTGAAATTTTTAACCTGGATTTCCCTTTAGAAGCTGAGTTTCACGCATTCCTTAACTTGAGCCTGACCTGCACAGCCTGCTACAGAGGAAGCAATGAGAGACAAATGGCTAAACAAAGGCAGTAATGGGAAACAACTGAGTTCTTTTATGTTACAAAAACAGGTAATTAATTCTCTCCTTTTCTATCTCTTATTAACCATGACTTGTGCACTCACTTTGTTTTAGTTTCTCAGTACCACAGGGATAGGTTTTAGCCAAACTGGAAATATCTGTCTTAATAAAGGTCTACCATAGGCTTATTGAGAGCTGGTCTGTTTTTAATATTGAAAATACAAGCTGTATTTTCATAGAGATGTCCACATGGACAAATTTCCTGTTCTTGATTACACCGTGTGGTTTGGGTTCTACACTAAGCCTAGATTAAGAGATTTAATCATTTTTGTTTTTAGAAGAAGAGAAGAAAAGAACCAAATTCCACTTCTTTTCCTACCTAGATTTAAGATCATGGTATACTTAAGACATTTACAATCCAGCCCTGTATTCCATAAACTTTAGTCAAAGGTCAATACTTTAATAATCCACTCTACTGTCCAGAAAAAAATTTATCCTTGGAATTTTCTTACATTTATAAAAGATTATTGATTTTATCTTAGGTCTTGGGTTAAAAAAATGAGAGGAAAAAACTTTATGAGATACCGCTCTCTTGCACAGGTGTGTGCATTTTTAAATCTGCCAAAAAAACTTCCAATGTATTACCAACAATAACATCATTTGCTTATTATAATGGCATTCCTTTCAAGAAAAGCCCTGAAATGACTTGACTAAAATTTTGGAAATGCCGGAGGGTAAAGAAGACCCTTTTACTTTTGTTTCAGACATTTTCAACTATAATAGGCTAAAACTTTGAAGATTTTAAAGTACAATTAGTCTCCAACTTGCAAACACTAGGTGAAGAGTGATCCACCTCCCACCCCTCTCCTTGCCACCCGTTTTGGAAATCTTGAAACTTTTAGAGAAACTCTGGGGTCATACAAAAAAGAAACCATGCAGTGCAGAAGGAGTTCTGCCTAGGGTTTCTCAGATGCTGCCTCTGCAAGATCCAGAAGAGCAGAGGCTGCAGACTGGTTCCCCAGTGGAGTCTGCTGGCATAATCTGGAGTTACCCACAGCAAGCAGGAAATGTCACTGAACTCCAGTGGTCTATTAAACGAGTCCACACTCTATCACTTATACTTCTGTAATTGTCTTAATATTTAAATATTTTAAATTGCCATAAAGAAAATTGACACTCCAGGAAGATAAACCACATCTTCTCTCCAGGTTGATGAATAGGTGCCCTGTTTTAGAAGGAAGATCTCTATGCCTGCTCTGAAGAACAGGCTGCTATTTCTTACGAAGTACTTCTCCTTTCCAAACGGTACTAACTTCCTCCTCAGTTTCCCTTAAATGTATCATTTCACTTTCTTAAACTGTCTAGAATTCTGCTAATTAAACATTTACTTGACCCCCTTTTCAATTCTACCACTGGAAAAATTAAGGACTACTAATCATTGATATGGTCATGTGTAGAAATTCCATCAAATTGTTTGCCTGCTAATATCTAGAGGGAAAGAGCTGCTGATAGGATACTCAATGCTAAACTTGCAGTTTCAGGGAAAGGAAAACTATATAATTGTTGTAGTCCAAAAGCCCCAAGGATAACAGAGCTGGGGAATAAGCAAGGGTGCACAAAAGGTGGTAGGGAAGTGACAACTCCAGAAAGCACATCCATTTGGAAGTTCCAGTGGAGTTAATCTCGTACCCTGCAAAGGATGAAGAAATCTTCTATCTCCTTCACCTCCTCCTGCACCATATGTCCCCCATTTCCACAACCTAGAACACATGGTAGTATAATAGGCATTTTGAGTCTACTAATAGCTAGCTTTAAGTATATTTGATTGGCTTTGTCTAAAAACTGCTATGGCATTTATAGCATTATATGGAGAAATTAGCAAAAGTTCCAGACAACTAATTTATACATGAACTTTTGGAACACAATTTATTTCAAGAGGTAGATTCTGTCCAAGTAAATCAAACTGTTCTACAACCATTTATGAAAGCCTATAAACAGCTAACAAATGTCTGAGCTGACTGGATTCTGGAAAGAAAAAAGAATTAAATTGAGGAGCTACATACTTCCTTCAAATTCCAGTACTTTTCCTCCGTGGAAAATAACCAGTGAATGGCAAGGTTCACAAGAGAGGAATGGGAGTATCAGGCAGATGTAGAAGTCATCAACTAAGTGAACTTCAAGAAAACCCAAAGGGTCTTATAAACCCCCACTCCCATCACCAGTGTTAGGTCCAATAGGACCTTAAACTATCAAAGAATAATAGGAAGCCTAGCTCATTTATAAAGCTTGTCAGTGGAGATTTCATCATCTTCACCAATTCATGCAACTATCAAGATATGCATTTCCAAGCTCATCAATTTTAGCTGGAAAAAAATAACAGCTAATAATTATGGAGTGTTTCCCATGTACCGGGCACTGTGCTAAAGTATCATCCATATACAACAGTGCTGTAGATACTCATTCATCAGTTGGATTAATCCCAGAATCCTCTGGAATTCTGACAAAGCAGTAATTAAGAGTGAGAAATTAAGTAAAATAGTCACACAATTAGTAAACTGAGATAGAATTCCAGTCTCAAACAATCTGAGCCCAGATTTTGTGTTCTTAACCACTCATTTGTGCTGCCCAGAACCAAAAGGAGAAACCAGATTGCTGGTTCCCAGAGTGTTCCTCCCTTCCCACATGTCATGGGTGACCATCATCCTGTGAAACTCCACAGCCTGGTCCCAAGGCTCTTAATGTTCCATGAGTTATGGCTACAGGTATATTGCCTCAGATTAGCGGTGCAGAGGGCTTACGGGGCTGACTGGATTCTACTCAGGGCAACAGGTCAGGATCAAATAGCCCAAGAGGACAGTTTTGGGCACATTACTGTCCCTTACCTCTCTACACATGCAGGTGCATCTCCAAATATGATGTCTCTGCAAATACACTTTATATTCCCAGTATACTGCAAAAGTTAAAAGCTATAACTTGCCACAGTAACCAGTTACAATTAATATCAAGAATGTTTATATTTAACTTAAGCCCTCTTTCTTCATTACAAGTCCTAACTATAGACACCTCTACTCAGTAGAGATGAACCAGCGATGCATACTTTTCTATTACTTCTCAATACAGATCCTTTACATTCAAGGATTTTATTTTCAAATACATTTAAAAGTTGCCATACATTAAAAAGACTTAAAGAAAAGATACACTGAGAGTGCCTTAAGCATATTGTGGGAACACAGTGATGAACCACTGTTTCCAAGTGATGAACTTCTCTAGTGCATGCCCAGTAACCCAACATAAGAATCACCAAGGAGCTTGAGGCCATTCAGATGGCCCCAGTAAACACTGCAACTCTGATGGTAACTTATTTTACAATATGTTTCCGGGTTGTCATTTTCTTTTCAGTGTCAATAATCATATTGCTAAAAGTCCTTTATTCTAGGAATCATCTATCTCAGTAAGTTTTTTTTAAAAAGTGTAAAACTTTTTGCAGAAAAATTTTACACCATACTGAACAACTTTAAAAGGAAGCATAGAAAACTAGTTTATTTGAATCATAAGTTTACTTTCATGTGCTCGGATAAAGTTATTTTCCTTGGCATTTCAGACTCCAGCCTTTGAACTTCATTGCAAACACCATGGAATTTGGCCTTTCAGAAATTGCCAGTGTCCTGGTTAATAGCAAGCCTTCTCCTATCATGGATTTGTACAGCTATATTAAAAATTAGTCATATATCAAAAGGAACACCAAAGCTTGAAGGTAAAATGTCATCTTAGAATTGCATTTTGAACTTTGGGAGCAGTAAAAGGCTTGACAATTAAAATGTCAGAGCGGTCTTATCAAAAAATATCTTCAGATATTATTTCTTTCCTTTTTTAGTTTTTCATAGAATCAAATGGAGACCTAGCCACATACACAGACAGGCAGGCACACACACACACATGTGTAGTTCATTAAATGAAATGCAATAATATGGAAATTGGGTGTAGTTTCATTTAGCTCATATTCATATTTAGATTTATGAATGTGAAATTTGGACTAGGACTTTCCCAGACTAGGAGGTTTTAACATGGTTTATTCTGCCAGTATTGGAAGGTTTACTATGAGTGGTATGTTTGGTGAATGTAAAGACATTCAGCAACATATATGATGAGGAAATTGTAATATTTAGAATCAGAAGATTTAGTTAGGAACTCAGCTCTACTATAGAAGTGACACTTAAAAAAATTATTTCTTTTTTTGAGACTCAATTGCTCATCTGTTAAATGAAAATTAGAGTCAAAGTATAGTTGATTCTCATTATTCATCATCGTTTCTTATAAAGACTCCATGAGCACTGAATTAATAAATACTAAAATATTGTTCCTTGGGGAAATACAAGGTTAGGTTCCAACAAATCTCTGGTCACATTTTTATCAACTAATCAGTGCATAACCTTATTTGGTGTGTGTTTCTGCTTAAAAATACATTATCTAATATTCATTGTTGATTTGTTAACATTGAACTCATGACAACAGCACTATAACTCAGGCTTGAATGAAGCTATCTAGCACACATATTTTCTCCATGAGGCACATCACTGTTTTCTTGCCCTTAGCAACATCAGACAGCACTTCAGCACTACTCTTGGGGCCATTTTTTTATTTTTAATTTTTGTGGGTACATAATAGATGTACATATTATAGCGTACATGAGATATTTTGATACAGACATGCAATGTGAAATAAGCGCACATGGAAAAGAGGGTATCCAACCCCTCAAGCATTTTTCCTTTGGAGTTACAAACAAATCAATTACATTCTTTAAGTTATTTTAAAATGTACAATTAAAGTATTATTGACTATAGTCACCCTACTGTACTATCAAATGGTAGGGTTTATTCATTCTTTCTAAATATTATTTTGTTTACCCATTAATCATCCCCATCTTCCTGCCAGCCCCTCACTACCCTTGCCATTCTCTGGTAACCATCCTTTTACTCTATGTCTATGAGTTCAATTGGTTTGCTTTTTAGATACAATGAGTGAGAAAATGTAAAGTTTGTCTTTCTGTGCCTGGCTTATTTCACTTAATGATCTCCAGTTCCACCCATGTTGCTGCAAGTGACTAGATCTTTCTTTTTTATGGCAGTGTGGTACTCCACTGTGTATATGTACCATATTTTCTTTATCCACTCATCTGTTGATGGACACTTAAGTTACTTCGAAATCTTAGCTATTGTAAACAATGCTGCAACACACATAGGAGTGCAGCATCTTCCAAATATTGATTTCCCTTCTTTTGGGTATATACCCAGCAGTGGGACTGCTGGATCATATGGTAGCTCAATTTTCAATTTTTTGAGGAACCTCCAAACTCTTCTCCATAGTGGTTGTACTAATACACATTTCCACCAATAGCACACAAGGGTTCCTTTTTCTCCACATCCTTGCCAGCATTTGTTATTGCCTGTCTTTTGGATATAAGCCATTTTAACTGGGGTGAGATGATATCTCATTGTACTTCTGATTTGCATTTCTCTTTTTTTTTTTTTTTTTTTTTTTTTTGAGATGGAGTCTCACTCTGTCACCCAGGCTGGAATGCAGTGGCGCGATCTCTGCTCACTGCAACTTGCACCTCCCAGGTTTAAGCGATTCTCCTGCCTCAGCCTCCCGAGTAGCTGGGACTACAGGCACATGCCACCATGCTTGGATAACTTTTTGTATTTTTAGTAGAGACAGAGTTTCACCGTGTTAGCCAGGATGGCTTCAATTTCCTGACCTTGTGATCCACCCGCCTCAGCCTCCCAAAGTGCTGGGATTACAGGTGTGAGCCACCATGCCCAGTCTGATTTGCATTTCTCTAATGATCAATGATGTTGAGCATCTTTTCATATAGCTGTTTGCCATTTGCATGTCTTCCTTGGAGAAATGTCTATTCAAATCTTTTGCTCATTTTTTGATCAGATTAGATGTTTTTCCTATAGAGTTGTTTGAGCTCCTTATATATTCTGGTTATTAACCCTTTGTCAGATGGGTGGTTTGCAAATATTTTTTCCCATTCTGTGGGTTGTCTCTTCACTTTGTTGATTGTTTCCTTTGCTGTGCAGAAGCGTTTTAACTTGTTGTAATCCTATTTGCCCATTTTTGTTTGGGTTGCCTGTGCTTGTGCAATATTGCTCAAGAAATTTTTGCCCAGACCAATATCTTGGAGATTTTCCCCAATGTTTTCTTGTAATACTTTCGTAGCTTGAGGTCTTAGATTTAAGTCTTTAATTGATTTTTATTTGATTTGTATATATGGTGAGAGATAGGAATCTAGTTTCATTCTTTTGCACATGAACATCCAGTTTTCCCAGCATTGTTTATTAAAGAGATTGTCCTTTCTCCAATATATATTTTTGGCACCTTGGTCAAAAATAAGTTCCCTCTAGATGTATGGATTTATCTCTGGGTTCGCTATTCTGTTCCACTGATTATGTGTCTGTTTTTATTCCAGTACCATGCTGTTTTGGTTACTGTAGCTCTATAGTATAGTTTGAAGTCAGATAATGTGATTCCTCCATTTTTGTTTTTTGGCTTAGGATAGCTTTAGCCATTCTGGGTCTTTTGTGGTTCCATGTAAATTTTAGGATTCTTTTTCTATTTCTGTGAAGAATGTCATTGGTATTTTGATAGGGATTGCATTAAATCTAATAGCTTTTTGGTGAAGTGTTTAGATTTTTCCAAATATAAGATTATATTACCTGCAAACAAGGATAATTTGACTTCTTCCTTTCCAATTTGGATGTCCTTTATATCTTTCTCTTGTCTGATTGCTCTAGCCAGGACTTCCAGTATTACATTGAATAACAGTGGCAAAAGTGGGCATCCTTGTGTTCCAGATCTTAGAGGAAAGGCTTTCAGTTTTTCCCCATTCAGTATGATACTAGCTGTGAGTCTGTCATATATGGCTTTTTTTATGTTGAGGTATGTTCCTTCTATCTCCAGTTTTTTTTTTTTTTGAAGGTTTTTATCATGAAGGGATGTTGAATGTTATCAAATGCATGTTTAGCATCAATTGAAATGGTAATATGGTTTTTATCCTTCATTCTGTTGATATTATGTATCACACTGATTGATTGGCATTTGTTGAATCATCCTTAGATCCCAAGGATAAATCCCAATTGGTCATAATAAATGATCTTTCTAAAGTATTGTTGAATTCAGTTTGCTAGTATTTTGTTAAGGATTTTTGCATCAATACATATCAGATATATTGTCCTGTAGTTTTCTCTCCTTTTTTTGATGTGTCTTTGTCTGGTTTTGGTATCAGGGTACTAGTGGCCTCACAGAATGCATTTGGAAGCATTCCTTCCTCCTCTGTTTTTTGAAATAGTTTGAGTCAGATTGGTATTCATTATTGTTTAAATGTTTGATACAATTCAGCAGTGAAGCCGTCAGGTCCTGGGCCTTTCTTTACTGGGAGACTTTTTATTACAGCTTCAATCTCACTAGTTGTTTTAGTCTGTTCAGATTTTGGATTTCTTCCTAGTTCAATCTTGATGGGTTGTATCTATGAATTTGTCTATTTCTTCTTTATTTTCCATAGTTGCCCATAATGATCCTTTAAATTATCATGATCCTTTGAATTTGTGCAGTATCAGTTGCAATATCTTCTTTTTCATTTCTGATTTGATTTGGATCTTCCCTCTTTTTTTCTTAATTAGTCTGGCTAAAGGTTTGTCAATTTTGTTTAACTTTTTTAAAAAACCAAACTTTTCATTTCATTGGTCTTTTGTATTTTTTTCATTTCAATTTCATTTATTTCTGCTCTGATGTTTATTCTTTTCTTCTACTAGTTTTGGGTTTGGTTTGCTCTTGCTTTTCTAACTCTTTAAGATACATTGTTAGATTGTTCATTTGAAATTTTTCCTCTTTTTTATTGTGGCCACTTACAGCTACAAACTTCCCTCTTAGTACTGCTTTTGCTGTATCCCATAGGTTTTGGTATGTTGTTTTTCCATTACCATTTGTTTCAAGGAATTTTTTAAATTTTCTCTTAATTTCTTCATTGACCCACTGGTCATTCAGGAGCATATTGTTTAAATTCCATGTGTTAGTATAGTTTCCAAAATTCCTCTTGTTATTAATTTCTAGTTTTATTCCCTTGTGGTCAGAGAAGATGCTTGATATTATTTCAATTTTTTGAATGTTTTAAGATTTGTTTGTGACCTAACATATGGTCCATCCTTGAGAATGATCCATGTGCTGGGGAAAAGAATGTGTATTCTGCAGCGTTTGGATGAAATGTTCTGTAAATAGCTGTTAGATCCATCTGGTCTATAGTGCAGATTAAATCTTATGTTTCTTTGTTGATTTTCTGTCTAGAAGATTCGTCCAGTGCTGAAAGTGGGGTGTTAAAGTCTGTAGCTATTATTGCATTGGGGTCCATCTCTCTCTTTAGCTCTAATAATATTTCCTTTATATATCTGGGTGCCTTAGTGTTGGGTGCGTATATATTTATAATTGTTGTATCCTCATGTTGAATTGACCCCTTTATCATTATATAGTGACCTTCGTTGTCTCTTCTTGTAGCTTTGGTCTTGAAATCAATTTTGTTTGATATAAGTGTATCGATTCCTGCTCTTTTTTTGACTCCATTGGCCTGGAATTATCTTTTTCCATTCCTTTATTTTCAGTCTATGTGTGTCTTTATAGGTGAAATGTGTTACTTGTAAGAAACAGATCAAAGGGTCTTTTTTTGTATTCATTCAGCCACTCTATGTCTTTTGATTGGGGAGATTAATCCATTTACATTCAATATTATTATTGATAAGTAAGGATTTACTCCTGCCCTGCCATTTTGTCATTTGTTTTCTGATTGTTGTATGATATTCTCTTTCTTCTTTCTTTCCTTCTTGTCTTCTTCTAGTGAAGGTGATTTTCTCTGATAATAAAATTTAGTTTCCTGCTTTTTATTTTTTGTGGATCCATTGTATGTTTTTTGTTTTGAGGTCACCATGAGGCTTGCAAATACTATTATCTTATAATCCATTATTTTAACCTGATAACAACTTAACACTATTTGCATAAACAAACAAGCAAAAAGAAAACTAATAAAAACTTATGCTTTAAATATGTCCCCCTGCTTATTAACTTTTTGTTGTTTCTATTTATATCTTATTGCACTATGTCTTGAAAAGTTATTGTAGTTGTTACCTTTGATTGGTTCTTCATTTAGTCTTTCTACTTAGGATGAGTAGTTTACACACTGCAGTTAGAGTGTTATAATATTCTGTTTTTCGGTGTACTTACTATTACCAGTGAGTTTTGTACCATTGGGTGATTCTTTATTGTTCATTAAATCATTTTCTTTCTGATTGAAGTAACTCCTTTATCATTCTTGTAGAGCAGGTCTTACTGAAGTCCTTCAGCTTTTGTTTGTCTGGGAAAGTCTTTATTTCCCCTTCATGTTTGAAGGACATTTTTGCCAGACTTACCATTTTAGGGTAAAGTTTTTTCCTTCAGCACTTTAAAAATGCCTTGCCACTCTCTCCTGCCCTATAAGGTTTCCACTGAAAGTCTGCTGCCAGTTGTATTGGAGTTCCATTATAATGTTATTTGTTTTTTTTTCTCTTGCTGCTTTTAGGATCATTTCTTTATCCTTGACCTTTGGGAGTTTTATTCTTAAATGCCTGGAGGTAGGCTTTTTTGGCTTAAATCTCCTTGGTGGTTTATAACCTTCTCATACTAGGATACTGATATAATTCTCTAGGTTTGTTATTTAGTTCTTTTGGTGAGGTCATGTTTTCCTGGATGGTGTTGTTGCTAGTAGATATTCTTCAATGTCTGGTCATTGAAGAGTTAGGTATTTATTGTAGGTTTCACTGTCTCGACTTATTTGTAGCCATACTTCTTGGGAAGGCTTTCCAGATATGTGAAAGGACTTGAGTGTTGTGATCTAAGCTGTACCTGCTTTAGGGGGCACCCCAAGCCCAGTAACTCTGGTTCCTGCAGACTCATAGAGGTACCACCTTGATGGGCTTGGACAAGATTCAGGAGAATTCTCTGGATTATCAGGCAGAATATTCTCTTCCCTTACTTTCTCCCAAACATACAGAGTCAGTCTCTCTCTCTCTCTCTCTCCCTCCCTCCCTCCATCCCTCCCCCACCCCTCTCTTTTCTGAGCTACCTAAAGCTGGGGGTGGAGTGAAACAAGCACCCCTGTGGCCACCACCACATCAGTGTGTGGGTCAGAACTGAAGCTAGCACAGGACTGGGTCTCTCTCAAGGCCTGCTGTAACTACTTCCTGGCTATTGTCTCTCTTTGCTCAAGAACCTGGGGTTTTACAATAAGCAGGTGGCAAAGCTAGCCAGGCCTGTGTCATTCCCTTCAGGGCAGTGAGGTACCTTAATCCCTGGGTGGTTCCAGAAGTGTTGTCCAGGACTTGGGGACTGGAGTCAAAATCCTGAGAAGTCTACCTGATATTCTACTATATTGCAGCTGAGCTGGCACTTAAACCACATGACACAATCCTTCCCAGTTTTTCTTACCCATTCCAAAGGCTGAGGAACCTCACTCTATAGGCACCACCACTCCAGGCCATGAAGAGTACTTCCAGACTACCGTTGATGTTCCCTAAAGGTACTGTTCCATCTTTATGTCCATGTGTACCCTATGCTTAGCTCCCACCTATAAGTGGCACTCAAAATTTTCACTGCTCTGTGCATTCACATATCCATGAATGACCATGAAAGCACCACGAGCATTGATTTGGGTGTTATGAATAAATTTTAGCAAATGGGAAAATTTGCTAATATGGGATCCACAAATAATAAGCATCAATTGTATATCAATTAGTTGATTACTGATTAAGTTAGCTAATAGTTAATGTATAAGAAAATTCCTTGATAAACAATAAAACGTTAGAAAATTGTCTAAGCTCCTTGACTGTGCTAGTCATCTTCGATTCTTTCAACATTAGCAAAATGACCACAATATCATAGACTCTCAATAAGCAATTGTTGAGTGAATGAATAATGCATGTGACTTATGCCTCAAGTTTCTGACAATCTCCATAGGGAAGCATCGCAAAAACACACGGGAAGTCACACAGAGTTAGGGGATAATACAAGGCAGCGGTTGAAGATATTCTGAGCCCAATTTCTCATTTCAGATACTAAATTCTGAATTACTTGATTCTTTCCATTCTTGGATCATGGTTGTACAGTCTGTGGTACCTAAAAGGAAGTATTGGCACCAGATTTGCCTAGGTGGCACGGATACTTGAGTAAGCTAAAAGCGAAGGCCACATCTTCACCTCTGGCAGGAACCAGAGAAAAGCATATTCACAAGAAAGACCCCAAGCCCCTTTAGCACCATACTCACTTTGTAGCCCTCCCCACACATCACTTCCTCTGTCTCAAAAATTTTCCCAATTCTTTTACCAGCTGTAAACTGCCAAAAACCGAAATGTCAGGGTTCTTTTCTATAGACTCTTAGGTTAAAATAACTTTCCCTTCCTGACTCCCTCTTTGCTTAGCAAATCTTCTTATTGGTTTTCAATCTTTTCTTTCAAAACCATCAAAACTGGAGCTTCTCTACAGCTTGATAGTTACAATCAGGCAGGCAGCAAATTGCCAGACAAAGAAAGGGTTTTATAACATCCAAGGCACATATGCAACAAGAACTTCTCAAATTGGGAAAGAACAGAAACTAAAATTTGGCCCACAGCTGATTTTTTCCCTAGAGAATTTTCTTATTCTTTTATCCAGAACTGCTTTTCCAACTATAGAATTTACTCTCCTTCCACCCTAACCTTGCCCCTAAATTGAAATTCTGCAGGTTTTATTTCTTTGACTCTTGGGACACTCCTTTAAAATTTGAAAACTGAAAAGTTGATACCATTCTTTGTACTAAATGTCTAAGGTAGAATCTTTGTCTCATTTGTTTAATGTGTCCTGGTTAAAAATTACATTGTGCAGAATGGTAACTTTTAATTTTACTTATTTATAAGATTCAGATTAATTATAGATTTATTTATTCCTCCTCCTCTTTTTTGCCTTTTGTAGTCAGTATCATCAAAAGTAAAGGAACAAAATCACCAGCTACCATGTTAACTATCATCATTTGACCCTCTAAATTCAGAACTCCAGAGCAATAAGAGACTATGTGTTCTTAAGTTTAGCATGGAATTTTCCAATGCTCACCTATTCCTCTCCATGAAACCTCCTCTATAAGAATTATTTTGTCATTACTTAAGAAAGAATGAGGAGAAGGAGGAGGAAAAGTAGAAGAAAGAAGAAGAGTTCGAGAAGCAGCAGGAGGAAGAGGTGGAATAAGACAAACAAAAATATGGAAGGCCAGGTATAGTGACTCATACCTGTAATCACAACACTTTGGGAGGCCAAGGCAGGAGGATGTCTTGAGGCCAGGAGTTCAAGATCAGCCTTGGCAACATAAAAAGACTCCATGTCTACAAAAAATAAAAAATATATATAAATTAGCCATTCATGGTGGCACATGCCTATAATCCTAGCTACTCAGGAGACTGAGACAGGAAGATCACTTAAACCTAGAGGTTTGAGGCTACAGTGAACTATGATTGAGCCACTGCACTCCAGCCTGGGTGACAGAGTGAGGCCTCCATCTTTAAAAATAAATAAATAAAAATGTGGAATTAACAAAGCAGATGCATGATAGATAGTTGACCTGGGAAAGGTCTAAGGCAGATAGAAAATCTCTGACTTCATACAATTTATAGTGTAGAACACCCTGAAGTCTCAAGAATTGAAGATATCAGATATTTCTAGAAGGGACATAAGGGGTAAGAGACACAAACTGGAGAACTGGCTGAATGTCTTTTCAGAACATGATTAACACCCTTCTCCTTCCTCATGTCAGCCATAGACTGGAGCTTTATTTTCTGAAGAAGGTAAAACAGGAGTTTCTGCACCAGGAACACCAGATACAATTAAGAGCAGGTAATGCTGAAAACAAACAGGGAGATTAAGAAAAACCTTATATACTGATGGCTGAAACTCCCAACTCTCTGTCCCTATTTGGCTCTCATGATACTGGCAGCCAGGTATATAAACTCTAGACTGAAGACTGATACACACTTCCCTGGGAAATGAAACCATCTCAAGAGAAATGACTTCAAGATACTAATATCAGGGTTTCCCAAGCAAACAATCCAGATAGTCACTCTGCAGTAGAACCTTCAACAAGATCCCTCAAAACTTAAAGTTTCCAATGAGGCTTTCAGGGCCCCACTCTTATATATGACTAGGTAGACCGATCAGCCAACAACTGGAGAACACCTCTAGCTTTAGGGCTCAAAACAAACATACAGGATAAAAGCAACTAGGAGGAAATAAACACTTGGTACAGGTAAGGAAAAATACCATAACCATTATCATCAAAAAGATAAGAAATTGCAACTGTAAAACAAAAACAAGGACTTATTATTTTTAATTTAAAAAGAAACATTCAGAGAATAAGAAAAGAGCTCTTGGAAATTAACAGTATAGTGGTATAAATTAAAAACTCAATAAAAGGCTTGGTAGGAAAATTTGATAAAAATATCTCACAAAGTATATCAAAAAAATAAAAAGATGGAAAATAGCAACTAAAAGATAAAACAATTTGAAGGCTTTCCTAGGAAATCCTACATCCAAGTAATAGCAGTTTCAGGAGAAAACAGGAGTGAAATCATTGAAGAAAGTTTTCCAGAACAGAAAGACAGGAGTTTCCACATTCCAAGTGCCCATCACAATGGATGAAAAAGTCTACTAAGACACATCATAAAATATCAGAACCCTGTGATAAATGGGAATAGCTGATAAACTTCCAGTTAATACAGGTTTCCTACAAAAGATAAAGAAAGGAATTCTATCAGAATTCTATGTTACATCACTAGCAACTTGAAGGCATTTGAGCAATGCCTTCAAAATCTGAGAAAAAAGTATTTCCAACCTAAAATTCTATACCCCGTCAAATAGAATCAGGTATGAGAGTAAATAACAGCTTTGGACATGCAAAGTGTCAGCATACTTACCTACCATGTACCCTTTCTCAGGAAAACTTCCTAAAGAGAGAAATTATAAATAAATTATGGTATATTTCTATAGAGAAATATTATATGTGAATGAAAGTGAACAAATTTTAGCTATAAGCAACAGCATGGAAGAATCAAAGGAACATGATATGGCTAGAAAATGCAAGTCACAGTACAAAATTGCAGTTATGTTTGCTTCACTGTGGTAATCATTTCACTGTCTATATGTATCTCAAAACGTCATGTTGTACATCTTAAATGTATAACATTTTATAAAAATAAAGAAAATAAAATTAAAACCAAGAAACAGAAGAATATATACAATATGATTCCTTTATATAACATTCTAGAATAAGAAAAAATAAATATATTGTTCAGGAACACAGAATGTGGCTAAACTATAAGGAAAAGCAAAGACTGAAAAACTCACAGTTTAAATCATGTTCACCATGGACGTGGAAGGGAAAGCAATAAGATGAGAAAGCAGCATACAGAAAACTTCAAAGGGAAGAGCAATGTGCTTATATATAAACTGGGTAGACAAGTGCTCCTATTTCAGCTCAGATAAACACATACAACTCTCCTGAATTCTTATAGTGCAACCTGCCAATGCTCTCTTCTTTTCATAGAACAAGAGTAGAGGGCTTGGGTGGACAAAGAATTATGGCAAAGTTAAGTATATGTAGGAGGTTTTCTTCTGTTAGGGCAAACATGTAATCTTCATGACACCTGGCACAAGTGGTTCAGTGTTGAAGCTGTAATGCATTCAAGAAACAGTTCAATAGCCAAAAATAATTTAAAAGGAATTCCACATTTCATTGTATTCCTAGAAAACCATAAGAAGGATCCCAATTCATAGTCCTCAATAACACTCACTAAATCTCCATGTCTCTCAGGTCTTCTTCCTGTAGCCACTCCCACACAAACTGTTGGGTAACAATGAGACTTCTTTTGTCAGATTGGGGCTAGTCTGCTCAAAAAATACAATGTTATCAATTTTTTTCCCATCATAAATTAATACAGAGATTGTATGCAATGTGACAACAACATTTAAGGTGTTAAGAAACACAGGTATGAAATTAGTCATGGGTGTCCTTATTTAATCTCATCTTCTCATTTCTAATTTAACAACTTGAGAGAATTAGAGAAAGACAAAGGTTAAGACATCGAGGCCCACTCTTAACTAACGGTATGAAATAATACATTTAGGGAGAATTTATGGTAAGAAGAAAGTACATAAGAATAACAGATATGTTTTTGTTTTTTTGGTTTTGTTTTGAGACGGAGACTCACTTTGTCTCTCAGGCCGGAGTGCAGTGGCGCGATCTCTGCTCACTGCAACCTCCGCCTCCCGGGTTCAAGCAATTCTCCTGCCTCAGACTCCCAAGTATCTGGGACTACAGGCGCCCATCACCACGCCCGGCTAATTTTTTATTTTTTTATTTATTTAATTAATCTATTTATTTTTATTATTTTTTGTATGTTTTAGTAGAGACGGGTTTTCACCGTGTTAGCCAGGATCGTCTAGATCTCCTGACCTCGTGATCCGCCCCCCTCGGCCTCCCAAAGTGCTGGGATTACAGGCGTGAGCCACTGCGCCCGGCCGAGTAACAGATATGTTTTAAGTGAGAATAAAAAATTTAGACCCACAACTCAGTAAGAGATGTGCACTTTTTAATGCCAAATTATAACCAAGAAACTGTTTTATTCCAAATGAGTGCACTGCAATTTCTTCAGCCAACACATTGGTATTCTTGTCTTCCTCATAGTGAAAAAAGAAGTGCCTGATTACAATTCACTCTCCAAAATTTTACAGCTAGAACTTGAAGAAAACAGAGTTTCTGCCAAAATAGCTTCCTGCCCAGGTGCTGAACCAATTAACTTTTAAGCAATCTGGCAGTAAAACCAGTAATGGTGAGTTTTCTGAAGTGCTATATGTAAGGAGACAGCTTGGGAAAATAAATATGAAAATTTGTTTTCATAAAAAGAAGTGCTTAAAATCCTGAGAGACTGTTTGAATTCCTTGCTGAAATATATGTGACACTGCAAATTCCCAAACGATCAGATAAAGTTCTATGCGGTCAACACTGATGCTTTTTCTCAAATGTAGAAAAAACTATTTTATTATAATGTGCAATTTGTCCATCAAAAGTCCAGTGAATAGATTCATTTTTGAGAGAAAAGTTATTTAAATGTAATGTTGGCTGTTAAAATATATCATCCAGAGCAAATAGACTTTTTGGAGAAAATGTTACAATCAATTTTCTTAGATTAGAGGTCTTTTGTAAATGTAAAAGTTCTACAAAATGTGAAAATATGAATTTTCTAATCATATCATATAATGATAATTTATTTAAAGAAATTCATTTTTCAAGAATATTGTTCAGTTGAAGAAAATTAAATAAGGAGTTGTTATGGACAAGTTTTGTTTGTTTGAAGATGGGGAGCAAAGAAATTCACAGCTTGGAAGGAAATACTAATGTGTAAGTGGTTTTCTCTCAGTGGTAGGGTTATGGGAGATATTTTATCTTCTTTTTTTGTACTTTTCAAACATTATAGAATCAAGAAATGATGGGCATAGTTGCATTCAAAAATAACAGACATAAGGAAATTTTCACAATATACTTTAAGGGGAAAAAAGCAGGGCACAAAATTGAATCTACAGCATAATCTCAACTTGGTAAAAAAGAAAAATCAGATGCAAGCACATAAAGCTGGAAGACAATAGTCAGCTAAGATAGTGTTATCTCTGCATGATGGGATTCACAGGGCTATTTTCTTCTTTGAACATTTCTGCAATCTCCAAATTGTTTTATGGGCATTTTGTTTTGTTTTGTTTTGTTTTGTTTTGAGAAACTGTCTCACTCTGTCACCCAGGCTGGAGTGCAGTGACATAATCATAGCTCACTGTAGCTTCAAACTGGCATATTGTATTTTTATAAAGAAAAAACAGGCCAGGTGTGGTGGCTCACACCTGTAATCCCAGCACTTTGGGAGGCTGAGGCAGGCGGATCACAAGGTCAAGAGATTGAGACCATCCTGGCCAACATGGTGAAACCCCATCTCTACTAAAAATACAAAAAATTAGCTGGGCATGGTGGTGTGTGCCTATAGTCCCAGCTACTCGGGAGGCTGAGGCAGGAGAACCGCTGGGAGGCGGAGGCTGCAGTGAGCCAAGATCGCGCCACTGTGCTCCAGCCTGGCAACAGAGCGAGACTCCATCTCAAAAAAAAAAAAAAAGAAAGAAAAAGCATGTTTACATTTATTGTCATTGCCAACTGGAGGTCAAGTGGAAGTTAAAAAAAATCACCTCAAATTATAAATCAATAGAAAATATTAATATATCCAAATTCAAATTTATAAAATGTTCAGCCTTATGTCCATTAAGTTAGGTAAAGTTAACTCTCATATAACATTGAAAAAGACTTTAATAAATATTGCTGATAATCAAATCTTAGTATAAGAAATCATGTATTATTACATTTCCAATATCAAACTTAGGATTTCAGTTTCTAAATGTAAACAAAATATCTCTAAGATTACAAATACACACAAATGTAGAAAACAGGCCTATGCATATGCATATATACACACACATGAGGATATGTGAAATTCAGTGGTGGTGGGATTTCCAGTAAACTATACTTTTTTATTTATAACTTTCTAGACTGTTTAATTTTCTATATTAAATACTGCTCTAGTCCCCATGAGATTGGGAATGCCTCGCCTCTCCTTAATTAGTTTGTTTACAATAAAATAGAAATTGCAGGATACCAAGAGAAAAATATAAATATATATATCATCCAACTATCTGTATCAAAATAAACATTGCAGTTACAGCTTTCATTTATAGAATGACAAAGTAAGAAACTTGCAGTCAACTCATAGCATTTTTGTAAGTCAGCTACAAAATATAACGTAACACTGTATTATTTTAATAACTTCACAATGACATCACATTTACAGGAAAAAAAGTCATTGTGAAACATGATGGTATGAAGCATATGATTCTAGAATCAAGTTTCAAGTCTGCAAAAATGAAGCATCCAGATCTGCCAGTCTTAGGAAACATTGCAAAAACATCTTTCCCTCTGGACAAAGCCCGGGTTTGGTAGACAGGAAGATAAAATTGCTATTACTTTGGAAAACTCAGGTACTGAATAAGAGTCTAGATTGGTTGTTTCTTCCTTAGTAGGTGTTTAACGATAAATAGGGGATATTTAAGGCCCCAGGTAACACACTAACCTGGGAATTGGAAAGTCAACTGGTTTTGTGGGCTTTGCTGGTAATTGGCTTCATAGCCTAAAGTAGCTACTTGCTCTGTTTAGGCATTGTGGCATCTATAATAAGGTGTTAAAAATCCATGTCTTTTTTCCCAGGGGACTCTAAAGATAGGTTTTGTCATTTACTGTGCTTGGTTCTTATTGGACAGAAAGTACAATGAAAATGTCGTTCCAATAAACATTTAAAGTCCAAAAGAAAAAAGTCTGATGAATGATTAAGCAAAAAGAAAAATATCTGGAAACTTATGAGTCATCTCCCACTCTAATGTTGACATCTTCAAGGGAATAAAAACAGTAGTATAAAAATCAGTAAGGGAAGCGATGTTTGCAAATAGTTGCTTTAATGGAAGAATTAAAATGACAGGCTTGTGGGATAGCAGGCAGCAAGGCAGCAGAAGGCTTGAAGAAGAGAAAACCAGAAAAGACACAAGGGAAGAGGATTTCTTTATGTGTGAGTGGCCACTAATCAACTCCATTCACAAAACATTTATGCAGCACTTCCTCAGGCTTGGGCTCTGTATTAGGGCTGGCTAAGACCCAGTTCCTGCTTTGAGAAGCTAAAAATGAGAGAGAGAACAACATTCAGGAAAACAAGTTGCCCTAAAGTTTTTGATAAGTGATATTACAGAGATGGTTTAAAAAAAAAAGCCACAGGATTTTTTTAGAGGGGATCATGGTGGACAGGAGGCAGGACTAGATTGCAGCTCTGGACAGAGCAGCATATGGAGGCTTGCACTGTGAATTTTAGCTCCAGATTGACTGCAAGAATCCACAGACCCTCTGAAGGAAGCAGACTGCTCCTGCAGGACCTGGGAGACATTCCAAATACTGTGAGTGCCCCATCTGCAGAAGTGGGAAAGGGAGACCCTCCTCTCCTGACCACACACCCACACTGGAGAAGCTGAAGGTCTTTTTGTGGGAGAAGTTCCCAACTTTACCTGGACCTGAGTCAAGTTAGAGAGCCGAGCAAAATACAGGAGTAGAGGAAGCAGCAGAAAGGCCCTAGGAGCTTGCTGGGTCCCCAAGGAGCCCGTTCCTGCCTGGTACCACATGGATCTACCGGGAGGGTGGCCAGAGAAGCAGGGAGTAAAACTTCACAGGGAGAAGGAATTCTCTAGCTGAACTTTGTAACAATTTTAACCAGGTGAGAAGCCTCCTGGCCAGAACTCTGAGAGGGCATGAATCAGGCATGCAGACTTTACAGGCAGGGGAAGAACTAAAGCACTTTTCTCTTGCATCTGGGAGGTGGACAGCCTCGGACACGTTTTCAAGCCCATCTCACCCTCCACCTGGAAACAGACTTGGGGCTGTTGGGGAAAGCACGGTGGGAGTGACACCAGCCCTTCAGTTTGTGAGGGAGCTGGGTGAGGCCTGTGACTGTCGGCTTTCCGCCACTTTCCTGACAACCTACATGAATCAGCAGAGGCAGCCATAATCCTCCTAAGTACACAACTCCAGTGACCTGGGAATCTCACCACCATCCCCCACAGCAGCCACAGCAAGACCCATCCAAGGAGAGTCTGAGCTCAAACATGCCTAGCCCTGCCCCCACTTGACGGTCCTTCCCTATTCACCCCTATAGTGGAAGACAAAAGGCATATAATCTTGACAGTTCTAGGGTCCCACCCACTGCCGGTCCCTCTCCACATTGCTACAGCTGATGCCTTCTGGAAATCACCACCTCCTGGCAGGAGTCCAACCAGCACAAAAATAGAGCATTAAACCACCAAAGCTAAGAACCCTCACAGAGTCCATTGCACCTTCCACCACCTCCACTGGAACAGGGACTGGTATCCATGGCTGAGAGACCCATGGATGGTTCATATCACAGGACTCTGTGCAGACAACCCCCAGTGCCAGCCCAGAGCTGGGTAGAGTCACTGGGGGCTAAACCTGGAAGAGAGACAACAATCATTGCAGTTGGGCTTACCGGAAGCTACGTCCATAGGAAAAGGGGGAGAGTACTACATCAAGGGAACACACCATGGGACAAAAGAATCTGAACAATAGCCTTGAGCCTGCCCAAATGAGAAGGAACCAGAAAACTAACGCTGGTAATATGATAAAACAAGGCATTTCAACATACCCCCCCCAAATCACACTAGTTCACTAAGAAGAAATCACTTATTTACCTGAAAAAGAATTTAGCAGGCTAGGTATTCAGGCTAGGTAATTAGGGAGTGAACAGAGAAAGGCGAAGCCCAATGCAACAAAATCCAAAAAACTATACACAATGTGAAGGGAGAATTATTCATGGAAATAGCTTAAAGAAAAAAAACAATAAAAAATTCAGGAAACTTTGGACACACCTTTAGAAATGCAAAATGCTCTGGAAAGTCTCAGCAATATAATTGAACAAGTTGAAGAAAGAAATTCAGAGCTCGAACACAAAGTCTTTGAATTAACCCAATTCAACAAAGATAAAGAAAAAAAATAAAAAAAAATATGAACAAAGCCTCCAAGAAGTCTGGGATTATGTTAAATGACCAAACCTAAGAATAATCAGTGTATCTTAGAAAGAAGAAAATTCTAAAAGCCTGGAAATCATATTTGGGGGAATAATCAATGAAAACTTCCCCAGCCAGCTTTGTGAGAGAACTAAACACCCAAATACAAGAAGCACAAAGAACACCTGGGAAATTTATCACAAAAAAATCTTCACCTAGGCACACTGTCATCAGGTTATCAAAAGTTAAGACAAAGGAAAGAATCTTATGAGCTGTAAGACAGAAGCATCAGGCAACCTATAAAGGAAAACCTATCAGATTAACAGCAGATTTCTCAGCAGAAACCCTACAAGCTAGAAGGGATTGGGGATCTATCTTCAGACTCCTCAAACAAAACAATTATCAGCCAAGAATTTTGTATCCAGTGAAACTAAGCATCATATATGAAGGAAAGATACACTCATTTTCAGACAGACAAATGCTGAGAGAATTCGCCATTACCAAGCCACCACTATGAGAACTGCTAAAAGGAGCTCTAAATCTTGAAACAAATCCTGGAAACACATCAAAATAGAACCTCCTTAAAACATAAATCACACAGGACCTATAAAACAAAACACAAGGTAAAAAGCAAAAACAAAAAACAAAACCAAAAAAGTATATAGGCAACAAAGAGCATGATGAAAGCAACAGTACCTCACATTTCAATACTAACAATAAATGTAAATGGACTAAATGCTCCACTTAAAATATACAGAACTGCAGAGTGGATCTGAACTCACCAGCCATCTGCTGCCTTCAGGAGACTCACCTAACACGTAAGAACTCACATAAACTTAAAGTAAAGGGTATATATGTATGATGGAACACTATGCAGCCATAAAAAGGGATGAATTAACAGCATTTGCAGTTCTGCCTGAGATTGGAGACTATTATTCTAAGTGAAGTAACTCAGGAATGGAAAACCAAACATCATATGTTCTCACTGATAGGTGGGAGCTAAGCTATGAGGATGCAAAGGCATAAGAATGATACAATGGACTTTGGGGACTTGAGAAGAAGAGTGGGAGGGGAGCAAGGGACAAAAGACTACAAATATGGTGCAATGTATACTGCTCAGGTGATGGGTGCACCAAAATCTCACAAATTACCACTAAAGAACTTACTCATGTAACTAAATACCATCTGCACCCCAATAACTTATGGAAAATTTTTAAAATGCCAAGGGAGCAAAGAGAAAAAATTAATAATCTATTTTCAGTGGTTAGTAGAGGTCATGAGACTAAATTATGAATAGTCAAACCTACAATTTTGTTAGAACCAGAAGATTAAGTTTCAAACTCATCATTATTTTCATATTTCTCATATTTTCTACATAATGCAGAAAGCTTCCATAGACTCTAAGCTTGAGCTTCAGGTGATGCAAATTAATTCCTTCGGTCTACCTGGCTAGCTATCAAAGAAGATTCTGCCTTTTCATTAGTTCATTACTCCTACTTTAGAAGCTGCTAATGAATTCATTTTTTTAATGAACCTGAAGATATTGAACACATACAAGAAAACCTTCAATATTAATGCCAGCCCATTTGGTTTTTCATTCATAAGAAGGAGAAAATGGGGGCTGAACTCCCCCTTTTAATAACAGCATCAATCCCACTCATGAGCGCTCAACCACCTCTAATGTCCCACGTCTTAATATTGTTACAATGGTAATTAGATTTTGACATGAGTTTTGGAGGGAACAAACATTCAAACCATAGCAGACAGAAAGCAGAATCAGGAACGTGATCTAGAAGTGACTTTTCTTTGTACTTTCTCCAAGGTTCCCTTGCAATGCTAAGATACGTACACATAGTAAAGACTGTCACACACTCTTGGAATATTTGGGAAAATAAATAATCTTAGAATTCTCTGCCTTTTCTGCCTCACTTGGGCATCAGTCTGCCTCAACATGCTGTAGCCCACACTTTCTTCAATTTCCCACTTACCTGCTTTCCAGAGGTGTCTACTCTCAGTGTGATGCGTAACTCCAACATGCTAGGGTAAGATGGGGGTGGGAGCAAAATCAAAGGGGTGAGAAAGAGGAATGAAAGGTGGCATATGATGCACAATAGAAATTGTTTCTTCTGGGTAACTACATGGGCTTAAGTTTGTAGATATAATGTTGATTATTATGAATAACAAAGAAAAATAAAAATACTTGCTTCATCTTTGCTGCATTTTGGACATATTTTAGGCATTGATGCCTCAGCTTATAATGTAAAATGAATTTATAGACAATTTTTATAAAATGATACAAATTTTATTTTTTGTCTACAAAGATGAAATTTTTTCAAGGGAATAACCTTGGCATGTCCCAGGCTCAGATTGAATTTCCAAGTGGACTATCAGTAAGTCAACAACTTCCTGAGCATGTGCTGTGTATAGAGATGGGCCTGTACCAGCAATATTTATGAAATTAAAAGAAATAGATAAAGAGCTTGGGACCAAATAAAAAAGCAGATCAAAAGCAAATTTGCAGCATCTACAAAAGTAAAAATGAGCAAAACTTAAATGTATATATGATCAACATATTTGTTCATCTTTTATTATTTTCCACACATATACACATAACAGTCTCAGTTACACATAGAAATAAGTAAGAATTATAATGGGGGGGGAGTAGTAATTCAAGTGGCCTCTAAGCATCTTCTTACCTAGTAATTCTCCCTTACCTCTGACATAAGAATCTAATAGAATAATTCACTATTTAAATACTATGCATTGGCTAAGATCATACTTTTCTAATGAAATGGCATATACTAAATGCTCAATAAATGTGAGATTCTCTACCACCAGTATTTGTTGTAGATTCTTTCTGTTTTACTTGATATTACTGGATAGTATCCAGAATGCTTGGAATGTTGACACCACTCCTACATTCTAGACATGAAAAACAAAGGATCTCTGTTTCCAAGGATAGACACCATGGATAGAATTTTTTTCTTCCATGGAACAATAATCATTTTAGTACAGAAAAATAGTCTTCGGCCAGAGTTACAAATGAATCCTGACCTAAATTTATTGGATTGAGAAATGAGCCTTCCTGGTTATTTTGCCCATGAAGAGAAAAACAATCAAAACAAAATAAGATGAAACTACTTGGTGGAGGCAAGACTTCTGGAATAGCAGAGTCGGGACCTCCATAAATCCATTCTTCTATGAAAGTCATGAAAATACTGGCAAAAGTATCAAAACCAACTTTTTTGATCTCTGGAAAGTGATCAAAGGCTTACAACATCTGAAGAACTGAAAAACTGCTGAAGTTGATAAGAAGACCAGGGACAATAAAGTTTTTACTTAGGTTACTCCCATCTACCCCCTCCTCAGTTCCATGGCAGGCCTTGAAATCCACAAGCCTAACAGTCACCAGAGAGGCAGACAGGGTTTGGAGCTCCTGAAAAAATCCTACTGCCAAACCACGGTTACTTTTTGACCTGACTCACAGTTCCCTAAAGTAGCCTCATCCACAGGGTATTGTCTATTTGATCAGACTCAGAGCTCAGCTCACAGGAAAAGCTTTGACCCCAGGGCACTGAGGAAACTAATCAGCTTCAATTTTTTAAACTTCCATTTGGCAAAGGATGTTTTACCAGCTGGAGCAAATAAAAGCCTGGAAAAATATATATATGGAAGATCTAGAGAAAAAGGTTTCTATAGATGGCTTTGAAAAGTTCTGACATATTCCTAGGGATCTAGAAGACCATGCACATGTGCAGACCATGCTTATGTCCAAAGAAATAACAGAGGCAGGAAACAGAGACATTCTAGGCAGAAAATATTGGGGTCCCTGGCAAGGGGCCCACCGTCAAGCCTGGAACCGCAGCCTGAAGTGAGAACTTTACATCTCCATTTTTCCTGCCAGAATGTTGCCTTTTCCAAAACCACCTCTAGCCTGACCCACCCGCATCCTGTACTCATAAAAACAGCAGGCTCCACTGATAGACAGCAGAGAAGGGGAGAAGAGAATAACAGCTGAATGTCAGAGAGAAGCAGTTTGGCTTCAGAGGGATGGCTTGACGGCAGGAATTTGGAGAAAAGTCCAGCGGGAGACAGCCAGACTTCAGGGGAAGAATACCTTCCTGCTCTATCCCCTTTCCAGCTCCCCTTCCTGCTGAAAGTTACTTCTGTTGGCAATAAAATCCCCTGCATTCACTATCCTTCAATTAGTTCGTGTGACCTGATTTTCCTGAACACTGAACAAGAGCTTGGGTGCCACAGGTGCAGATGCTAAAGAATGTCACACAAGACCCTCTGCCCTCACTGGTAGAGAGCAACCACCTCATATAAAAAGTCAGAGGGCTCACTGAGCTGTTTAACATTAACGCCATCCACAGATGGCAAAGCTAAAAGAGCACTGTAACATATGCCCTCTGGGGCTTCAGAAGTCGTGGGTACTCCCCCCTAGACGCTGCCATGGGGCCTGCACAGAGTTTTGCTTCTGCCAGCATCCAGAAGCATTCATCCCAGCTTCTGTACCTGCTCACTTGTGTGCTCCCCCTCCCACGAGGGATTGAGAGCTGTGGGCTGAGTGAGCGAAGCACCCCTGTTATGAGGCCCGTGAAGGGATCAGGGAAAATTTCCTGTTTCAGAAAGACCAGAAAGGGCTCCCATCACTCACTCTAACAGGAAGTAAAGGCTAACACAGACTCATAAACTACTTGAGAGTTGAAGGTCTGCCCCCAACACACATACACACACACACACACACACACACCAGCTCTTCATCAAAAGTAGGAATACTTACTGGTTCAAGGCATTTAAGGAAATATTTCACCAATCAGTTGCTGACCACTAAGCTGTGGTGATAAGCTGTGGTGACCCAGATTCAACCCCTAGGAAGCAAGGCTTAAAAATAAAATAAGAATTTTAAAAAAAATAAGTTAATAAAAAAACAAAACAAAACAAGCAGAGACTTTAGTGGCTATATACTGCAAGAAATACAAATGCTAAAAAATTTGTCCAGAAAAGTCACTAAACAAACAGACAACAACAAAACAGCAGCAAGGGCAAACCCAGAAAGCAGGGGTGTTAGATATCTTATTCCAGAGTTGCCACACTGTAGCATCTAAAATCTCCAGTTTTCACATCTAGTCTTTCTAGATGTTTAGAAGCCTACAAAGTAGGTTAAAAGTACAGGTAGTAAATAACACATTTTGTAGATCTCCTTTGGTTAAGATTCATAGAAAAAATGTTTTCTGGAAATTGATCACACCACTTCCCTGAGCAGTGCACAGTATTCTAATTGTGCTGGGTCATGGAGGAAGAAGAAAGTACAAACGGCTTTATACCAATGGTGAGGCACAATTGACCATTGTCCCTTACATCTGTACATTTACTTTGCTAGTATATATAAAAGACAAACAAGTCCTAATTTGCAACATCTAGTCTTTCTACATGTTAAAGAGGTTGCCAGTGTATGACAAAAGTAGAGTTAGTAAACTAAAATATTGAGTGCACTTTGTGTTAAAATTCATAGGAAAGACTGTTCTTAAAAACACCATCTTTCTTGTGGAAATGAAATTGTTAAAATCTCTAAGCATTACAGATGCTTACACCTGTTCACTGAGTTGATAGAGGTAGGAAGGGGAAGGGTTCTAGGTCAGACTGTTTCTTGTTTAGAAGACACTTTCAAATTATAGCTTTTGTCATATATGTGCACCACTTATTCAATGCTACTGTGTATATAGTGGAAAACTTATGTCCTATTTGAAACATCTACTCTTTCTAGATGTTTAAAAGCATACAACATATGTTAAAAGTAAACAGCTAAAGTTTTTTTTGTTATTTCATACAATCAGTTAGATTTGGGAATAACATTGTTAAACTTGATGTCTTAGAGAGTATGCTGACTGTTTACTAAGCAGCGGCAGGTAGGGGAAAGAGAAGGGTTCTGTGCCTATGAGTTAGATTAGTTCAGATGGTCTAACCACTGTTCTGTGTGTGCATTTTAATTAATATTGTGTTTTAAAGGATAAACAAGTCCTAAAGCTCAAAGTATATTAAAAGTAGAGATAGTAAAATAATTCCTTTATAAATATTCTTTTGTTAGTTTTTAGGAAGGGCTGTCTTGTGGGAGTGGACCTTTGTTAATCCACCTCTTGTAGCTAGATGTAACTCTGTATTTAGTCACTGGAGTGTTGGAAGAGGAAGAAGAAGAAGGGTAAAGGGAAGGGCTGTTTGCTTGTATCTCCATATCTAGAAGATGGTTTTAGATTACAACTGTAGGTCTCTATGTGCATTTCTACTAAAATTCCTGTTTATTATGGACAAAGTTCATTATTTTGCAACACTTAACCTTTATAGATGTCCTGAGGTGACAATGTATGATAAAAAATAGAGCTAGTGAATTGGCCAATTTATAGCTCTTTTTTGCTGTACTTTATAGAAAAGATGAATCTTGGACATGGAATTGTTAAACCACCTCTAACCAGTGTATGTCAGAACTTGTTAATTAGGTTAGCAGCAGAGGGGCAGGAGGAAGTGTAAAGGCCGAGACATATGCAGATGTGTTTATATTTACATTTTGACAATAGCCATCCATGTATGCACATCTCTTTTGGCTGTACTGCAGGAAAACATTAAGTAATTCAATGGAAACATACCTTCTTGTTAATATTTTAATGTTATAGATCTGATCATGAATTCTCTTAGAAACAACATACTTAGTGTACTCTGTTGCTTTCTGTTTAATTTTAAATTGAGCATTAAGGGAAAGCTGGTTTGAGGTAACTCTGCCAATACTTTTATCTAGAGACCCGTTGTGATTTTTGTCTTCTGTGAAATTTTTGTCCCAGGAAAGGTGAGATTACATTTTTTTCTAACAAATTGAGTTGGTATAGTATATTTTTGATTATCAAAACACAGTAAACATTCACAATGTTTGAAAAAGTATGATACATACTGTACAATCTCAATCTCATAAAATTTGGATGTTGTATCTATAAACACACACGACCTAGATGGATACATCAAACTGTAAACCACTTGTGACTGTGAACAATTTTGTTCTTTGATTCTGATGTCTTTCAGTTTCTTATACTGCACATATTAACTTTTAAAAAGTTAAGGATTTTTTAAATAAATAAATACATACAAGAAAATTCCAATTTTCAGGGAAGAAAAAGAAAGATACATGCAAAGAAACAGGGAAGTATAGTCCATACATGAAGGGAGATGGTAACAGAAATTAGCTTTGAGGGGTCCCAGATGTTGACTAACTAGACAAAAACTTTCAAGCAGCTATTATAAATATGTTTAAAGCATTAAAGAAAAAAACATGTTTTAGGAATTAGAGGAAAGTATCACAACTATGTCTTATCAAATAGATAATATCAATAAAGAGGTAGAAATTATAAAAATGTTAAACTCAAAAATTTTGGAGTGAATAAATAAATAACTGAAATGAAAATAGAAATCATTACAGGGTGTCAACAGCAGACTTGAGCTATTAGAGCAAATAATTCGTAAACTTGAAGATAGGTTAATAAAGATTACCTAGACTAAGAAACAGAAGAAAAATGAATGAATAAAAGCGAACAGGCCGGGCGCGGTGGCTCACGCCTGTAACCCCAGCACTTTGGGAGGCCGAGGCGGGTGGATCACGAGGTCAGGAGATCGAGACCATCCTTGCTAACATGGTGAAACCCCGCCTCTACTAAAAGTACAAAAAATTAGCCGGGCATGGTGGCGGGCACGTAGTCCCAGCAACTCGGGAGGCTGAGGCAGGAGAATGGTGTGAACCCGGGAGGCGGAGCTTGCAGTGAGCTGAGATTGTGCCACTGCGCTCCAGCCTGGGTGACAGAGCAAGACTCCATCTCAAGAAAAAAAAAAAAAAAAGCGAACAGAGCCTCAGAGACCTGTGAGATACCATTAATGTAACAATATATGCATAATAGATGTCTGAAAGAGAGGGGGAAATGGGCAAGCATAAACAAGTATTTGATGAAATAGTGATTTAAAATTTCCCAATTTTGATGAAAAACATTAATTCATACATGCAAGAAGCCTAAGAAAATTTCAGTAGAATAAGTTCAAAGAGATTCTCACCTAGATATATTATGGTTGAACTTTCAAAAGTCAAAAACAAAGAGAAAAACTTTCTCAGAATTCCTTCAAACAATCTCTCCTCATTGGCCAGAACTAGACACATTCTAATAAGAGTAGCACCAAAATTGGCTTGGGCCACTCTTCGTTTACCTCTTGGGTTTGCCAATAAGCTTGACCTCCTCAGAAACTTATGCAAGAAGGAATGATACCTGAATAAGCCCAAGATTCTGCTAGGAAGGAACAAAGTTGGGTGGCTCTGAGGTAGGTAGCCAATAGTGTCTGCCATTGAGAAGTTTATTGAATTTGATTTGGATTCTCATTAGATGGTTTTTATCTTCAAAGTCTTTCTCTTTTCTCTTACTCTTTTCCCACATTCTGCTCTATCTCCTCATCCACCCACCACTACAGCCAAATAAACTATTTTTAGTTACAAATATCAGGCTGATGTCTCTTTGTGCAAAGGCCTGCTGCAGCTCTGAATTAATTTGTGTCACAACCATCACAAAACTGTGGACTTCAAAACTCTATTGGCTGCTTCTTAATGCTTTCCACCTACTTATTCTCTTTCTCAGTAACACAAGGTTTCAGACTGTATATTTAAGCCAAACTAAACTTACTGACCACTCTCTTTACACACAAATTTCTGGCTACCATTTCTGAGATTTTATATAGCCAAGTCATTCTCCTCATGGCACCTTTCAAATCACAGATGCCTGATAAATGCATATGTGCAGAAAGAATGGAAACTGAGGTAACTGGACTTACCAACTGCTCAAATTCAGTACTTCATGCATTTGAGTATGACAGGTCCTGGAGATAAAATAGTGAGGAAGCAGACCTGGCTCTTAGATTCCTGTGTCCTTCAGGCAGAGAGACGAGGGGAGGGAGAGGCGTCAAAGCTGAATAACTTTTGGGACAACATGGATCAATCTGGAGGATGTTATGCTAAGTGAAATAAGCCAGATACAGAAAGACAGGTACTGCATGACCTCACTCATATGTAAAAATCTTAAAAAGCTGGGCTCGGCCGGGCGCGGTGGCTCACGCCTGTAATCCCAGCACTTTGGGAGGCCGAGGTGGGCGGATCACGAGGTCAGGAGATCAAGACCACGGTGAAACCCCATCTCTACTAAAAATACAAAAAATTAGCCGGGCGCAGTGGCGGGCGCCTGTAGTCCCAGCTACTCGGGAGGCTGAGGCAGGAGAATGGCGTGAACCCGGGAGGCGGAGCTTGCAGTGAGCCGAGATTGCACCACTGCACTCCAGCCTGGGCGACAGAGCAAGACTCCGTCTCAAAAAAAAAAAAAAAAAAAAAAAAAAGCTGGGCTCAAAGCAAAGAGTAAAACGGTGGTTACCAGAGGCAAGTGGGGAGTCGGGGGTGAGGAAAGGGGAGAGAATGGTCAAATGGACACAAAGTTTCAGTTAGACAGAGGAAAAATTTTAGAGATCTATTGCATAGCACGGTAACCATAGTTAATAGTAATGTACTGAATATTTTAAAATTGCTAGAAGAATATATTTCAAATATTCTCATTATAAAAATTTATAAGTAGGTGAGGTGATGTATATGTTAATTAGCTTGATTTACTCTTTATAAAGTGTACAGATATATCAAAATATCACATTGTATCCCACAATTATATACAATTGTTTCTCAAGTAAAAATTTTTTTAAAAAGGTCTGATATCCAGAATCTACAAGAAACTTAAACAAATTTACAAGAAAAAAAAACAACCCCATCAAAAGGTGGGCGAAGGATATGAACTGTAACTTCTCAAAATAAGACATTTATGTAGCCAACAAACATATGAAAAAAAGCTCATCATCACCAGTCATTAGAGAAATGCAAATCAAAACTTCAATGAGATACCATCTCACACCAGATAGAATAGCAATCATTAAAAAGTCAGGAAACAACAGATGCTGGAGAGGATGTAGAGAAATAGGAACGCTTTTACACTGTTGGTGGGAGGGTAAATTAGTTCAACCATTGTAGAAGACAGTGTGGCGATTCTTCAAGAATCTAGAACTAGAAATACCATTTGACCCAGTGATCCCATTACTGGGTATATACCCAAAGGATTATAAATCATTCTACTATAAAGACACATGCGCACATATGCTTATTGCAGCACTATGCACAGTAGCAAAGACCTGGAACCAACCCAAATGCCCATCACTGATGGACTGGATAAAGAAAATGTGGCACATATACACCATGGAATACTATGCATTCATAAAAAAGAATGAGTTCATGTCCTTTGCAGGGACATGGACAAAGCTGGAAACCATCAGTCTCAGCAAACTAACACAGGAACAGAAAACCAAACACCACATGTTCTCACTCATAAGTGGGAGTTGAACGATCAGAACACATGGACACAGGGAGGGGAACTTCATATACTGGGGCCTGTTGGGATGTGGGAGGCTAGGGGAGAGAAAGAATCAGAACAAATACCTAATACATGAGGGTCTTAAAACTTAGATGATGGGTTGATAGGTGCAGCAAACTACCATGGCTCATGTATACCTATATAACAAACCTGCACATTCTGCACATATATCCTAGAACTTAAAGTGAAATAATAAAAAAAGACTGAATGACTAACAGAACACTTATCCTGTATAAATAGGAAAGTGAAGAGCATATTATAAACTTAGTTTTGCCTTTGTTGCATCTGAAATGACAGGACACATATAGTTGGAACAATCCCTCCAGAAGGTTTCATTGTGTATATGTGTACATGCATAAATATGTTACTCTGGACATCATTACAACCACCACCAGCATTCCTGTTATTATCATCATTAATAACATTTCTCCCAAGACTTCTAAGAGCCAGATTCTGGGCTAAAAGCTACATATGGATATATGCAATTGTTCATAGGTATCATCAATTCATTTTTTCATAGATGATTATCCTGTGAGATTGTAACATCTCATTCTATGATTATATTAATTAAAGTTCCTTTAAGGTAAACACCATATCTAAGCTTTCTTTTATGTGCAACAGCATATGTGTAAGAGAGTCCTGTTGAATAAAAAATTGTCACTGGCATGGAGTATGCACAGCCTCATTGCAGAGTGATGGTGAAATTAAAGGGGAAAGTAAGAAAGGTGAATGGAGTCTTCATCAAACAGCAGAGAAGTCATTACAATATCACTAACATAAAATGAGAACTCTAAGGCAGAGGTCCCCAACCCTTTTGATACAAATGACTAGTTTCATGGAAAACAATTTTTTCATGGGCCAGGGGGTGGGGGATGATTTCTGGATGATGCAAGCAAATTACATTTACCATGTACTTTATTTGTATTATTATTACATTGGAATATATAATGAAATAATTATACAACTCATCATAATCTAGAATCAGTTGGAGTCCTGAGCTTGTTTTCCTGCAACTAGAAGGTCCCATTTGGGAGTGATGGAACACAGTGACAGATCATCTGGAAAGCCCATCGGGATGGAAAACCCATCAGACTAACAGCAGATTTCTCTCCAGAAACCCTACAAGCCAGAAGAGAGTGGGGACCAATATTCAACATTAGAAGAAAAAAAAAACACCTAAAATTAACAAAAAACTTTCCTTTAAAAATGATATCACAAAAATAATTACTATTTTAATTCTTTTGTCATCTTTTTGAATAGCTGTTATTGCATATTCTGTATTAAAAATTATGTAATTATTATTTGTCTTTCCCCATACTTAATGTTAATTTTTTTATTATACTTAAAGTTGTGGGATACATGCGCAGAACACGCAGGTTTGTTACACGGGTATACACGTGCCATGGTGGTTTGCTGCACCCATCAATCTGTCATCTACATTAGGTATTTCTCCTAATGCTGTCTCTCCTCTAGCTCCCCACCCCCCAATAGGCCCCAGTGTGGGATGTTCCTTTCCCTGTGTCCATGTGTTCTCATTGTTCAACTCCCATTTATGAGTGACAACATGCAGTGTTTGGTTTTCTGTTCTTGTGTTAGTTTGCTGAGAATGATGGTTTCCAGTTGCATCCATGTCCTTGCAAAGCACGTGAACTCATCCTTTTCTATGGCTGCATAGTATTCCCTGGTAGATACCTGCCACATTTTGTTTATCCTGTCTATCATTGATGGGCATTTGGGTTAGTTCCAAGTCTTTGCTATTGTGAATAGTGCCACAATCAACATACATGTGCATGTGTCTTTATGGTAGCATGATTTATAATCCTTTGGGTATACACCCAGTAATGGGATTGCTGGGTCAAATGATATTTCTGGTTCTAGATTTTTGAGGAATCACCACACTGTCTTCCACAATGGTTAAAGTAATTTACATTCCTACCAACAGTGTAAAAGCGTTCGTTTCTCTATGTCCTCACCAGCATCTGTTGTTTCCTGACTTTTTAGTGATTGCCATTCTAACTGGCGTGACATGGTGTTTCATTGTGGTTTTGAATAACATTTTTCTAATGATGAGTGCTGATGGGCTTTTTTTCATATGGTTTTTGGCCACATAAATGTCTTGTTTTGAGAAGTGTCTTTACATAACCTTTGCCCACTTTTTAATGGGGTTGTTTGTTTGTTTTCTTGTAAATTTAAGTTTCTTGTAGATTCTGGATATTAGCCTTTTGGCAGATGGATAGACTGCCAAATTTTTCTCTTATTCTGTAGGTTGCCTGTTCACTCTGATGATAGTGTTTTGGTTTTTTGTTTGTTTGTATTTTGTTTTGTTTTTGCTGTGCAGAAACTCTTTAGTTTAATTAGATTCCATTTGTCAATTTTGGCTTTTGTTGCCATTGCTTTTGGTGTTTTAGTCATGAAGTCTTTGCCCATGCCTATGTTCTAAATGTATTGCCTAGGTTTTCTTCTACAGATTTTATGGTTTTATGTTTTACATTTAAGTCTGTAATCCATCTTGAGTTTATTTTTGCATAAGGTGTAAGGAAAAAGTCCAGTTTCAGTTTTCTACATATGGCTAGCCAGTTTTCCCAACACCATTTATTAAATAGGGAATCCTTCTTCCCATTGCTTGTTTTTGTCAGGTTTGCCAAAGATCAGATGACTGTAGATGTGTGGCATATTTCTGAGCCTCTGTTCTGTTCCATTGGTATATATATCTGTTTTGGTACCAGTACCATGCTGTTTTGGTTACTGTAGCCTTGTTGTATAGTTTGAAGTCAGGTAGCATAATGCTTCCAGCTTTGTTCTTTTTGCTAAAGATTGTATTGGCTGTACAGGCTCTTTCTTGGTTCCATATGAAATTTAAAGTAGTTTTTTTATAATTCTGAGAAGAAAGTCAATGGTAGTCACTTCCAAGATGGCCAAATAGGAATAGCTCTGGTCTATGGCTCCCAGTGAGATTGATGCAGAAGACTGGTGATTTCTGCATTTCCACATGAGGTACCCGGTTCATCTAATTGAGACTGGTTGGCCAGTGGGTGCAACCCATGGAGGGTGAGCTGAAGCAGGGCAGGGTGTTGCCTCACCTGGGAAGTGCAAGGGGTTGTGGGATTTTCCTTTCCTAGCCAAGGGAAGCCATGAGTGACTGTACCTGGAATAACAGTACAATTCTGCCCAAATACTGCACTTTCCCCATGGTCTTTGCAACGGGCAGACCAGGAGATTCCCTCTCGTGCCTGGCTTGGCAGGTCTCATGCCCACAGAGCCTTGCTCACTGCTAGGGCAGCAGTCTGAGATCAATCTGGGATGCTGCAGATTGGCAGATGAGGGGCATCTGCCACTGTTGAGGCTTGAGTAGGTGGTTCTATGCTCACAGTGTAAACAAAGCATCAGGGAAGCTCCAACTGGGCAGAGCCCACCACAGCTCAGCAAGGCCTACTGCTGCTCTAGATTCTGGGGGCAGGGCATATTTGAACAAAAAGCAGCAGACAGCTTCTGCGACTTAAACGTCCCTGCCTGACAGCTCTGAAGAGAGCAGTGGTTCTCCCAGCATGATGTTTGAGCTCCAATAACAGACAGACTGCCTCCTCAAGTGGGTCTCTGACACCCGTGTAGCCTGACTGGGAGACACCTCTGAGTAGGGTCCGACAGACACCTCATACAGGTGGGTGCCCTTCTGGGATGAGCCTTCCAGAGGATGGATCAGGCAGCAATATTTGCTGTTCTGCAGCCTCCGCAGGTGATACTCAGGCAAACAGGGTCTGGAGTGGACCTCCAGCAATCTCCAACAGACCTACAGCTGAGGGGCCTGTCTGGTAGAAGGAAAACTAACAAACAGAAAGGAATAGCATCAACATCAACAAAAAGGACATTCACATCAAAACCCCATCCATAGGTCACCAACATCAAAAATCAAAGGTTGTTAAAACCACAAACATGGGGAAAAAACAGAGCAGAAAGCCTGAAAATTCCAAAAACCAAAACGCCTCTTCCCCTCCAAAGGGACACAACTCCTTGTCAGCAAGGGAACAAAACTGGACAGAGAATGATTTTGATGAGTTGACAGAAGTAGACTTCCGAAGGTCGGCAATAATAAACTTCTCCAAGCTAAAGGAGCATGTTCTAACCCATCACAAGGAAGCTAAAAGCCTTAAAAAAAGGTTAGATGAATGGTTAACTAGAATAACCAGTGTAGAGAAGAGCTTAAATGACCATATGGAGCTGAAAGCCACAGCACAAGAACTTCGCAAAGCATACACAAGCTTTAATAGCCAATTCGATCAAGTGGAAGAAAGGATACCAGAAACTGAAGTTCAAATGAATAAAATAAAGTGAGAAGACAAGATTAGAGAAAAAAGAGTGAAAAAAAAAATGAACAAAGCCTCCAAGAAATATGGGACTATGTGAAAAGACCAAATCTACATTTGATTGGTGTACCTGAAAGTGACAGGGAGAGTGGAACCAAGTTAGAAAACACTCCTCAGGATATTATCCAGGAGAACTTCCCCAATATAGCAAGGCAGGCCAACATTAAAATTCAGGAAATACAGAGAACACCACAAAGATACTCCTAGAGAACTGCAACCCCAAGACACATAATTGTCAGATTCACCAAGGTCGAAATGAAGGAAAAAATGTTAAGGGCAGCCAGAGAGAAAGGTCAGGTTACCCACAAAGGGAAGCCCATCAGACTAAGAGGGGATCTCTCTGCAGAAACCCAATTAGCCAGAAGAGAGTGAGGGCCAATATTCAACATTCTTATAGAGAAGAATTTTCAAACCAGAATTTCATACCCAGCCAAACTAAGCTTCATAAGTGAAGGAGAAATAAAACCCTTTACAGACAAGCAAAATATGAGGGATTTTGTTACCACCAGGCCTGTCTTCCAGGAGCTCCTGAAGGAAGAACTAAACATGGAAAGCACAAACTGGTACCAGCCACTGCAAAAACATGCCAAATTGTAAAGATCATCAACACCATGAAGAAACTTCATCAACTAATGGGCAAAATAACCAGATAGCATTATAATGACAGAATCAAATTCACACATAACAATATTAAACTTAAATGTAAATGGGCTACATGTCCCAATTAAAAGACACAGACTGGCAGATTAGATAAAGAGTCAAGATGGATCAGTGTGCAGTATTCAGGAGACCCATCTCATGTGCAAAGACACACATAGGCTCAAACTAAAGGGATCTATCAAGCAAATGGAAAGCAAAAAAAAAAAGCAGGGGTTGCAATCCTGGTCTCTGATGAAACAGATTTTAAACCAACACAGATCAAAAGAGACAAAGAAGGGCATTACATAATGGTAAAGGGATCAATTCAACAAGAAGAGGCAACTATCCTAAATATATATGCACCCAATCCAAGAGCACCCAGATTCATAAAGAAAGTTCTTGGACACCTACAAAGAGACTTAGACTCCCACACAATAATAATGGGAAATTTTAACACCCCACTGTCAATATTAGACAGATCAAGAAAGCAAATTAACAAGGTTATCCAGGACTTGAACTCAGCTCTGGACTAAGCGGACCTAATAGACATCTACAGAACTCTCCATTCCAAATCAACAGAATATACATTCTTCTCAGCAACACACTGCATTTATTCTAAAATTGACCACATAATTGGAAGTAAAACACTCCTCAGCAAATGTAAAAGGACAGAAATCACAACAAACTGTCTCTCAGACCACAGTGCAATCAAATTAGAACTCAGGATTCAGAAACTCACTCATAACCACACAACTACATGGAAACTGAATAACCTGCTCCTGAGTGACTACTGGGTAGATAGCGAAATGAAGGCAGAAATAAAGATGTTCTTTGAAACCAGTGAGAACAAAGACACAATGTACCAGAATCTCTAGGACACAGCTAAAGCAGTGTTTAGAGGGAAATTTATAGCACTAAAATGCTCACAAGAGAAAACAGGAAATATGAAAAACTGACACGCTAACATCACAATTAAAAGAACTAGAGAAGCAAGAGCAAACACATTCAAAAGCTAGCAGAAGACACAAAATAACTAAGATCAGAGCAGAACTGAAGGAAATAGAGACATACAAAAAAACCCTTCAAAAAATCAGTGAATCCAGGAGCTGGTTTCTGAAAAGATCAACAAAATAGATAGACCACTATCAAGACTAATAAATAAGAGAGAGAGAAGAATCAAACAGATGCAATAAAAAAAGATAAAGGGGATATCACCACTAATCCCACAGAAATACAAAATACCATGAGAGAATGAAAAAAACACCTCTATGCAAATAAACTAGAAAATCTAGAAGAAATGAAAAAATTCTGGGACACATACACCCTCCCAAGACTAAACCAGGAAGAAGTTGAATCTCTGAATACAGCAATAACAGTTTCTGAAATTGAGGCAATAATTAATAGCCTACCAACCAAAAAAAAGTCCAGGACCAGACAGATTCACAGCCAAATTCTACCAGATATACAAAGAGGAGCTGGTACCATTCCTTCTGAAACTATTTCAATCAATAGAAAAAGAGGGAATCCTCCCTAACTCATTTTATGAGGCCAGCATCATCCTGATACCAAAGCCTGGCAGAGACACACACACACACACAAAAGAGAATTTTAGGCCAATATTCCTGATGAAATCAGTGCAAAAGTCCTCAATAAAATACTGGCAAACCAAACAAGCAGCACATCCAAAATCTTATCAATGACGATCAAGTTGGCTTCATCCCTGGGATGCAAGCCTTTTTCAACATATGCAAATCAATAACATAATCCATCACATAAACAGAATCAAATACAAAAATCACATGATTATCTCAACAGATGCAGAAAAGGCCTTAGACAAAATTCAATAGTCTTTCATGCTAAAAACTCTCAATAAACTAGATATTGGTGGAACATATCTCAAAATAATAAAAGTTATTTATGACAAACCCGCAGCCAATATCATACTGAATAGGCAAAACCTGGAAGCATTCCCTTTGAAAACTGGCATGAGAAAAGGTTGCCCACTCTCACCATTCCTATTCAACATAGTATTGGAAGTTCTGGTCAGGGCAATCAGGCAGGAGAAAGAAATAAAAGGTATTCAATTAGGAAAAGAGAAAGTCAAATTGTCTCTGCAGATGACATCATTGTATATTTAGAAAACCCCATTGTCTCAGCCCAAAATCTCCTTAAGCTGATACGCAACTTCAGCAAAGTCTCAGGACACAAAATCAATGTGCAAAAATTACAGGCATTCCTATAAACCAACAAGAGACAAACAGAGACCCAAATCATGAGTGACCTCCAATTCACAATTACTACAAAGAGAATAAAGTACCTAGGAATACAACTTACAAGGGATGTGAAGGACCTCTTCAAGGAGAATGACAAACCACTGCTCAACGAAATAAAAGAGGACACAAACAAATGGAAGAATATTCCATGCTTATGGATAGGAAGAATCAATATCATGAAAACGATCATACTGACAAAGGCAATTTATAGATTCAATGCTATCCCCATGAAGCTACCAATGACTTTCTTCACAGAATTGGAAAAAACTACTTTAAAGTTCATATGGAACCAAAAAAGAGCCCACTTAGCCAAGACAATCCTAAACAAAAAGAACAAAGCAGGAGGCATCACACTACCTGACTTCAAATTATACTACAATGCTACAGTAATCAAAACAGCATGGTAGGTACCAAAACAGATATATAGACCAATGGAACAGAACAGAGAGCTCAGAAATAACACCACACATCTACAATCATCTGATCTTTTAAAACCTGGCTAAAACAACCAATGAGGAAAGGATTCTCTATTTAATAAATGGTGCTGGGAAAACTGGCTAGCCATATGTAGAAAGCTGAAACTGAATCCCTTCCTTACACTTTATACAAAAATTAACTTAAGATGGATTAAAGACTTAAATGTAAGACCTAAAACTATAAAAAACCCTAGAAGAAAACCTAGGCAATACCATTCAGGACATAGGCATAGGCAAAGACTTCATGATTAAAACACCAAAGCAATTGCAACAAAAGCCAAAATTGACAAATGGAATCTAATTAAACTAAAGAGCTTCTGCAAAGCAAAAAAAACTATCATCAGAGTCAACAGGCAACCTACAGAATGGGAGAAAAAGTTTGCAGTCTACCATCTGACAAAGGGCTAATAACCAGAATCTACAAAGAACTTAAACAAATTTACAAGAAAAAAAAAACCCATCAAAAAGTGGGCAAAGGATGTGCACAGACACTTCTCAGAAGACATTTGCGTAGCCAAAGACATATGAAAAAATGCTCATCATCACTGGTCATCAGAGAAATGCAAATCAAAACCACAGTGAGATACCATCTCATGCCAGTTAGAATGGTGATCATTAAAAAGTCAGGAAATGACAGATGCTGGAGAGGATGTGCAGAAATAGGAACGCTTTTACACTGTGGGTGGGAGTTTAAATTAGTTCAACCATTGTGGAAGACAGTGTGGTGATTCCTCAAGGATCTAAAACTAGAAATATCATTTGATCCAGCAACCCCATTACTGGGTATATATCCAAAAAATTATAAATCGTGCTACTATAAAGACACATGCACACGTTTATTGCGGCACTATTCACAATAGCAAAGACTTGGAGCCAACCCAAATGTCCATCAATAACAAACTGGATAAAGAAAATATGGCACGTATACATCATGTAATACCATGCATCCATAAAGAAGGATGAGATCATGTCCTTTATAGGAACACGGATGAAGCTGGAAACCATCATTCCCAGCAAAATAACACAGGACAGAAAAACAAACACAGCATGTTCTCATTCATAAGTGGAAGTTGAGCAATGAGAATACATGGACACAGGGAGGGAAACATCACACACTGGGGCCTGCTGCGGGGTGTGGGTTGGGTGAGGGGTAGCATTAGGAGAAATACCTAATGTAAATGATGAGTTGATGGGTGCAGCAAACCAACATTGCACATGTACACCTATGTAACAAACCTGCACGTTGTGCACATGTACCCTAGAACGGACTGTAAACTAGTTCAACGATTGTGGAAGTCAGTGTGGCGATTCCTCAGGGATCTAGAACCAGAAATACCATTTGACCCAGCCATCCCATTACTGGATATATACCCAAAGGACTATAAATCATGCTGCTATAAAGACACATGCACACGTATGTTTATTGTGGCACTATTCACAATAGCAAAGACTTGGAACCAAACCAAATGTCCAACAATGATAGACTGGATTAAGAAAATGTGGCACATATACACCATGGAATACTATGCAGCCATAAAAAATGATGAGTTCATGTCCTTTGTAGGGACATGGATGAAATTGGAAATCATCATTCTCAGTAAACTATCGCAAGAACAAAAAACCAAACACCACATGTTCTCACTCACAGGCGGGAATTGAACAATGAGAACACACGGACACAGGAAGGGAAACATCACACTCTGGGGACTGTTGTGGGGTGGGGGGAGGGGGGAGGGATAGCTTTAGGAGATATACCTAATGCTAAATGACGAGTTAATGGGTGCAGCACACCAGCATGGCATATGTATACATATGTAACTAACCTGCACATTGTGCACATGTACCCTAAAACTTAAAGTATAATAATAATAAAATTAAATTTAAAAAAATGTCAATGGTAGATTGATGGGAATAGCATTGAATCTATAAATTACTTTGGGCAGTATGGCTATTTTCACGATATTGATTCTTCCTATTCATGGGCATGGAATGTTTTTCCATTTGTTTGTGTCCTCTCTTATTTCCTTGAGCAGTGGTTTGTAGTTCTCCTTGAAGAGGTCCTTCACATCCCTTGTAAGTTGAATTCCTAGGTATTTTGTTCTCTTTGTAGCAATTGTGAATGAGAATTCAGTCATGACTTGGCTCTCTGTTTGTCTATTATTTCTGTATAGGAATGCTTGTGATTTTTGCACATTGATTTTGTATCCTGAGACATTGCTGAAGTTGCTTATCAGCTTAAGGAGTTTTGGGTTGAGACGATGGGGTTTTCTAAATATATAATCATGTCATCTGGAAACAGACAATTTGACTTCCTCTCATGCTATTTGAATACCCTTTATTTCTTTCTCTTGCCTGATTACCCTGGCCAGAAATTTCCATAGCATGTTGAATAGGAGTGATGAGAGATGGCATCCTTGTCTTGTGCTGGTTTTCAAAGGAAATGCTTCTATTATATTGAGACACATTTCATCAATACCTACTTTATTGAGAAATTTTAGCATGAAGTGGTGTTGAATTTTATCAAAGGTTTTTTCTGCATCTATTGAGATAATCATGTGGTTTTTGTCATTGGTTCTGTTTATGTGATGGATTATGTTTATTGATATGCATATGTTGAACCAGCTTTGCATCCCAGAGATGAAGACAACTTGATCGTGGTGAATAAGCTGTTTGATGCTCTGCTGGATTCAGTTTTCCAGTATTCTATTGAGAATTTTTGCACCAATGTTCATCAGGGATATTGGCCTGAAATTTTCTTTTTTTGTTTTGTCTCTGCCAGGTTTTAGTATCAGGATGAGACTGGACTCATCAAATGAGTTAGCGATGAGTTTCTCTTTTTCTATTGATTGGAATACTTTCAGAAGGAATGGTACCAGCTCCTGTTTGTACCTCTGGTAGAATTTGGCTGTGAATACATCTGCTCCTAAGCTTTTTTTGTTGGTAGACTATTAATTACTGCCTCAATTTCAGAACTTATTATTCATCTATTCAGAGATTCAACTTCTTCCTGGTTTAGTCTTGGGAGGGTGTACGTGTCCAGGAATTTATCCATTTCTTCTAGATTTTCTAGTTTATTTGCATAGAGGTGTTTATAATATTCTCTGATGGTAGTTTGTATTTCTGTGTGATCAGTGGTGATATCTCCTTTATCACTTTTTATTGTGTCTATTTGATTCTTCTCTCTTTTCTTCTTTATTAGTCTGGCCAGTGGTCTATTTAATTAATCTTTTTTAAAAAAAAACAGCCCTTTGATTCATTGACTTTTTGAAGGGTTTTTCGTGTCTTTAACTCCTTCAGTTCTGCTCTGATTTTAGTTATTTCATGTCTTCTGCTAGCTTTTGAATGTGTTTGCTCTTGCTTCTCTAGTTCTTTTAACTGTGATGTTAGGGTGTCAATTTTAGATCTTTCCCACTTTCTTCTGTGGGCATTTAGTGCTATAAATTTCCCTCTAAACACTGCTTTAGCTGTGTCCCAGAGATTCTGGTACATTGTGTCTTTGTTCTCGTTGGTTTCAGAGAACTTATTTATTTCTGCCTTCATTTTGTTATTTACCCAGTAGTCATTCAGAAGAAGGTTGTTCAGTTTCCATGTAGTTCTGCGGTTTTGAGTGAGTTTCTTAATTCTGAGTTCTAATTCTATTGCGCTGTCATCTGAGAGACTGTTTGTTATTATTTCGTTTCCTTTCCATTTGCTGAGGAGTGTTTTACTTCCAATTATGTGCTCAATTTTAGAATAAGTGCAATGTGGTTCTAAGAAAAATGTATATTCTGTTGATTTGGGGTGGAGAGTTCTTTAGATGACCATTAGGTCTGCTTGGTCCAGAGCTGCGTTCAAGTCCTGGATATCCTTGTTAATTTTCTGTCTCATTGATCTGTCTAATATTGACAGTAGGGTGTTAAAATTTCCTACTATTATTGTTTGAGAGTATAAGCCTCTTTGTAGGTCTCTAAGAACTTGCTTTATGAATTTTAGTGCTCCTATATTGGGTGCATATATATTTAAGATACTTAGCTCTCCTTGTTGCATTGATCTTTTTACCATTATGTAATGCCCTTCTTTGTCTCTTTTGATCTTTGTTGATTTAAAGTCTGTTTTATCAGAGACCAGGATTTCAACCCCTGCCTTTTTTTTTTCTTTCCTTTTGCTTGGTAAATAGTCCTCCATTTCTTTATTTATAGCCTATGTGTGTCTTTGCACGTGAGATCGATCTCCTGAATACAGCACACTGATGGATGTTGGCTCCTTATCCAATTTGCCAGTCTTTGTGTTTTAATTGGGGCATTTAGCCCATTTACATTTAAAGTTAATATTGTTATGTGTGAATTTGATCCTGTCACTATGATGCTAGCTGGTTATTTTGCCCACTAGTTGATGCAGTTTCTTTATAGTGCCGAATGTCTTTACTATTTGGTATGTTTTTGCAGTGGCTGGTACAACTTTTTCCTTTCCATATTTAGTGCTTCCTTCAGGAGCTCTTGTAAGGCAGGCCTAGTGGTGACGAAATCCCTCAGCATTTGCTTATCTGGATTTTATTTCTCCTTCTCTTATGAAGCTTAGTTTGGCTGGATATGAAATTGTGGGTTGAAATTCTTTTCCTTAACAATGCTGAATATGGGCTGCCCCCCTTTTCTGGCTTGTAGGGTTTCTGGAGAGAGATCCACTGTTAGTCTGATGGGCTTTCCTTTGTGTGTAACCCAACCTTTCTCTCTGGCTGCCCTTAACATTTTTTCCTTCATTTCTACCTTGGTGAATCTGACAATTATATATCTTGGCATTGCTCTTCTTAAGGAGTATCTTTGTGGTGTTCTCTGTATTTCTTGAATTTGAATGTGAGCTTGTCTTGCTAGACTGGGGAAGTTCTCCTGGATAATATCCTGAAAAGTGTTTTCCAACTTGCTTCTATTCTCCCCATCACTTTCAGGTACACCAATCAAATGTAGGTTTGGTCTTTTCACATAGTCCTATATTTCTTGTAGACTGTTTGTTCCTTTTCATTTTTTTTCTCTAATCTTGTCTTCACACTTTATTTCATTAAGTTGATCTTCAATCCCTGATATCCTTTCTTCTCCTTGATCAATTCAGCTACAGATACTTGTGTATGCTTCATGAAGTTCTCGTGCTGTGTTTTTCAGCTCCATTAGGTCATTTATTTCTCTAAACTGGTTATTCTAGTTTGCAATTCCTCTAACCTTTTGTCAGCGTTCTTAGCTTCCTTGCATTGGGTTACAACATGCTCCTTTATCTTGGAGGAGATTGTTATTCCCACCTACTGAAGCCTGCTTCTGCCAATTCATTACATTCATTCTCCCATCAGTTTTGTTCCCTTGCTGGTGAGGAGTTGTGATCCTTTGGAGGAGAAGAGGCATTCTGGTTTTTGGAATTTTCAGACATTTTGTGCTTGCTTTTCCTCATCTTCATGGATTTATCTACCTTTAGTCTTTGTTGTTGGTGACCTTCAAATGGGGATTTTGTGTGGATGTCCTATTTGTTGACGTTGATGCTATTCCTTTCTGTTTGTTAGTTTTTCTTTTTGCTTTTGTTTTTTTCTAACAGTCAGGCCCTTCTTCTGCAGGTCTGCTGGAGTTCGATGCAGGTCCACTCCAGACTCTGCTTGCCTGGGTATCACTAGTGGAGGCTGCAGAACAGCAAAGAATGCTGCCTGTTCATTCCTCTGAACAGTTCATCCCAGAGGGTCACCCGCCAGATGTCAGCCAGAGCTCTTCTGTATGAGGTGTCTGTCAACCCCTTCTGGAAGGTGCCTCCCAGTCAGGAGGCATGGGGGTCAGGGACCCACCTGAGGAGGCAGTCTGTCCTTTAGCAGAGCTCAAGTGCCATGCTGGGAGATCTGCTGCTCTTTTCAGAGTTGGCAGGCAGGAACGTTTAAGTCTGCTGAAGCTGTGCCCACAGCCACCCCCTCTCCCAGGTGCTCTGCCCCAGGGAGATGGGAGTTTTACCTATAAGCCCCTGACTGGGGCTGCTGCCTTTCTTTCAGAGATGCCCTACCCAGAGAGGAGGAATCTATAGAGTCAGTCTGGCTACAGTGGCTTTGCTGAGCTGCAGTAGGCTTTGCCCAGTTCAAATTCCTGGCATCTTTGTTTACAATGTGAGGAAAAAAATGCCTACTGAAGCCTCAGTAATGGAGGACGTCCCTCCCCCCACCAAGCTCGAGCATCCCAGGTGGACTTCAGACTGCTGTGCTGGCAGTGATAATTTCAAGCCAGTGGATCTTAGCTTGCTGGGCTCTGTGGGTGTGGGATCCACTGAGCTAGACCACTTGGCGCCCTGGCTTCAGCCTCCTTTCCAGGGCAGTTAACAGTTCTGTCTCACTGGCTTTTTCAGGCACCACTGGGATATGAAAAAACTTCTGCAGCTAGCATGGTGTCTGCCCAAATTGTTGCCCAGTTTTGTGCTTAAAACCCAGGGCCATGGTGGTGTAGGCACCCCAGGGAATCCTCTGGTCTGTGGGTTGTGAAGACCATTGGAAAAGTGTAGTATCTGGGCCGGAATGCACCATTCCTCATGGCACAGTCCCTCAGGGCTTCCCTTGGCTAGGGGAGAAAGTTCCTTCATCCCTGTGCTTCACACATAAGGCAACACCCCACGCTGCTTCTGCTCACCCTCCATGAGCCACACCCACTGCCAATTCGTTGGCACTTCCTAACCAGTCCCAATGAGATGAGATGTGTATCTCAGTTGGAAATGCAGAAATCACCCAACTTCCACATTGACCTTGCTGGGAGCTGCAGACCGAAGCTACCCCTATTAAGCCATCTTGCCAGCCACCTCTCAACTTTCTTAATGAAAAGAATTTCCAACCCAAAATTTCATATCCAGGCACGCTAAGCTTCATAAGCAAAGGAGAAATAAAATCCTTTACAGACAAGCAAATGCTGAGGGATTTTGTCACCACCAGGCCTTCTTTACAAGAGCTCCTGGAGGAAGCACTAAATATGGAAAGGAAAAACTGGTACCAGCCACTACAAAAACATATCAAATTGTAAAGACCATCAAGGCTATGAAGAAACTGCATCAACTAATGGGCAAAATAACCAGCTAGCATCATAATGACAGAAGCAAATTCACACATAACAATATTAACCTTAAATGTAATGGGCTAAATGCCCCAATTAAAAAACAAAGACTAGCAAATTGGATAAGGAGCCAATACCCATCAGTGTACTGTATTCAGGAGCTCCATCTCATGTGCAAAGACACACATAGGTTATAAATAAAGAAATGGGGGACTATTTACCAAGAAAAAAAAAATAAGCACGGATTGCATTCCTAGTATCTGATAAAACAGACTTCAAACCAACAAAGATCAAAAGAGACAAAGAAGGGCATTACATAATGGTAAAAAGATCAATGCAACAAGGAGAGCTAACTATCCTAAGTATATAAGTGGAACTAACAGACATCTACAGAACTCTCCACCCCAAATCAACAGAATATATATTCTTCTCAGAACCACATTGCACTCATTCTAAAACTGACCACATAATTGGAAGTAAAACACTCCTCAGAAAATGGAAAGAAAGCAAAATCATATCAAAATCTCTCAGACCACAGTGCAATAGAATTAGAACTCAGAATAAGAAACTCACTCAAAACCACAGAACTACATGGAAACTGAACAACCTTCTTCTGAATGACTACTGGGTAAATAACAAAATGAAGGCAGAAATAAATAAGTTCTCTGAAACCAACGAGAACAAAGACACAATGTACCAGAATCTCTGGGACACAGCTAAAGCAGTGTTTAGAGGGAAATTTATAGCACTAAATGCCCACAGAAGAAAGTGGGAAAGATCTAAAATTGACACCCTAACATCACAGTTAAAAGAACTAGAGAAGCAAGAGCAAACACATTCAAAAGCTAGCAGAAGACATGAAATAACTAAAATCAGAGCAGAACTGAAGGAGATAGAGACACAAAAAACCCTTCAAAAAATCAATGAACTAAGAAGCTGTTTTTTTTAAAAAAATAGATTAACGAAATAGATAGACCACTGGCCAGACTAATAAAGAAGAAAAGAGAGAAGAATCAAATAGACACAATAAAAAGTGATAAAGGAGATATCACCACTGATCACACAGAAATATAAACTACCATCAGAAAATATTATAAACACCTCCATGCAAGTAAACTAGAAAATCTAGAAGAAATGGGTAAATTCCTGGACACATATACCCTCCCAAAACTAAACCAGGAAGAAGTTGAATCCCTGAATAGACCAATAATAAGTTCTGAAATTGAGGCAGTAATTAATAGTCTACCAACCAAAAAAAAGTCCATGTCCAGACAGATTCACAGCCGAATTCTACCAGAGGTACAAAGAGGAACTGGTGTCATTCCTTTTGAAACTATTTCAAACAATATAAAAAGGGGGACTCCTCCGTAACTCATTTTATGAGGCCAGCCTCATCCTGATACCAAAACCTGGCAGAGACACAAGAAAAAAAAATTTCAGGCCGATAACCCTGATGAACATTGATGCAAAAATCCTCGATAAAGTGCTGGAGAACCGAATGCACTAGCACATCAAAAAGCTTATCCACCATGATCAAGTCTGCTTTGTCCCTGGGATGCAAAGCTGCTTCAGCTATGCAAATCAATAAACATAATCCGTCACATAAACAGAACCAATGACAAAAACAACATGATTATTTCAATAGATGCAGAAAAGGCCTTTGATAAAATTCAACAATGCTTTATACTAAAAACTCTAAATAAACTAGGTATTAATGAAACTCATCTCAAAATAATAAGAGCTATTTATGACAAACCCATAGTCAACATCATACCGAATTGGCAAATAATGGAAGCATTCCCTTTGAAAACCAGCACAAGACAAGGATGCCCTCTCTCATCACTCCTGTTGAACACAGTATTGGAATTTCTGGCCAAAGCAATCAGGCAAGAGAAAGAAATAAAGGGTATTCAAATAGAAAGAGAGGAAGTCAAATTGTCTCTGTTTGCAGATAATATGATTGTATATTTAGAAAACCCCATTGTCTCAGCCCAAAAACTCCTTAAGCTGATAAGCAACTTCAGCAAAGTCTCAGGATACAAAATCAATGTGGAAAAGTCACAAGCATTCCTATACGCAAATAATAGACAAGCAGAGAGACAAATTATGTGTGAACTCCCATTAGCAATTGCTACAAAGAGAATAAAATACCTAGGAATACAACATACAAGGGATGTGAAAGACGTCTTCAAGGAGAATGACAAACTACTGCTCAAGCGTATAAGAGAGGACACAAACAAATGAAAAAACATTTCATGCTCATGGATAGGAAGAATCAATATCATGAAAATGGCCATACTGCCCAAAGTAATTTATAGATTCAATGCTATTCACATCAAGCTACTAATGATGTTCTTCACAGAACAAGAAAAAACTACTTTAAATTACATATGGAAACAAAAAAGAGCCCATATAGCCAAGACAACCTAAACAAAAAGAACAAAGCTGTAGACATCACACTACCTGACTTTAAACTATACTACAAGGCTACAGTAACCAAAACAGCATGGCACTAATACCAAAACACATATATAGACCAATAGAACAGAACAGAGAGCTCAGAAATAATGCCACACATCTACAACTATCTGATCTTTGATAAATCTGACAAAAACAAACAATGGGAAGAGTATTTCCTATTTAATAAATGGTGTTTGGAAAACTGGTTAGCCATAAGCAGAAAACTGAAACTGGACTCCTTCCTTACACCTTACACAAAAATTAACTCAAGTTATATTAAAGACTTAAATATAACACCTAAAGCCATAAAATCCCTAGAAGAAAACCTAGGCCATACCATTCAGGACATAGACATGGGCAAAGACTTCATGACTAAAACATCAAAAACAATTTTGACAAAAGCTAAAATTGACAAATGGGATCTAATTTTACTAAAGAGCTTCTGCAAGGCAAAAGTAACTATCATCAGAGTGAACAGGCAACCTACAGAATGGGAGAAAATTTTTGCAATCTATCCATCTGACAAAGGGCTAGTATCCAGAATCTACAAAGAACTTAAAGAAATTTACAAGAAAGAAACAAAGAGCTCCATCAAAAAGTGGGCAAAAGTTATGAAAAGACACTTCACAAAAGAAGACATTTATGCAGCCAACAAACATAAGAAACAAAGCTCATCATCACTGGTCATTAGAGGAATGCAAATCAAAACCATAATGAGATATCATCTCAAGCCATTTAGAATGCTAATCATTAAAAACTCAGGAAACAACAGATGCTGGAGAGGATGTGGAGAAATAGGAACACATTTACACTATTGGGAGTGTAAATTAGTTCAACCATTGTGGAAGACAGTGTGGCAATTCCTCAAGGATCTAGAACCAGAAATACTATTTGATCCAGCAATGCCATTACTGGGCATAAACCCAAAGGATTATATATCATTCTACTATAAAGACACATGCACACATATGTTTATTGCAGCACTATTCACAATAGCAAAGACTTGGAACCAACCCAAATGTCTATTAATGATAGACTGGATAAAGAAAATGTGGCAAGTATCTACCATGGAATACTGTGCAGCCATAAAAAAGGATGAGTTCATGTCCTTTGCAGGGACTTGGATGAAGCTGGAAACCATCATTCTTAGCAAATTAACACAGTAAGAGAAAACCAAACACTGCATGTTCTCACTCATAAGTGGGAGTTGAACAATGAGAATATATGGGCACAGGGAGGGGAACATCACACACTGGGGCCTGTCTGAGGGTAGAGAGCAAGGGGAGGGATAGCATTAGGAGAAATACTTAATGTAGATGATGGGTTGATGGGTGCAGCAAACCACCATGGCACATGTATGCTTATGTAACAAACCTGCACATTCTGCACATGTATCCCAGAACTTAAAGCATAAAAAAAAGAAAGAAAAGAAATATTTATGCTAAAAAACCAATGCTTCTTACTTAGGTTCCCTGTATTTACAATCACATTTATTTCAAAAAACATTCTAGATCTAATGATATATTTATAATTCTTCAATAAAATCAATGATGGCTTAAAAAAACAATGGCACTATAATTTATGTGTAAAATTAAGACTCTAATAAGCATCCTGTTGATTTGTCTTTGTTTAAGAAAACAGGGTAATGTATGGTAAATTTTTTAAGTCTAAAAATATATATGGTTAAAATAAAAAAGAGAAGAAAAGAAAAGGAGAAGGAAGAGTAAATGGGACTTTGTCTTGCATCTTAGGTACCAGCTAGGCCACAGTAAGGTGGAGCCCTAAGTAGGTTCTTCCAGGCCTTCGCTCTTGGACGGGATGTCTTGAACTGCCCTGGGTCAGATGAGAGCCAACTTTCCTGAAGGCAGAATCCCAGGACTAGCAGCATTCACCACAGGCTGACTGAAGAGACTTTGAGCCTTAAGTGAACATCAGCAGTAGCTAGGCAGTTCTCACTATGGGCCTGGGATGTCAGTGGCTATGGGAACACTCTTCTGTTTGTGGAAAGGAGAGGGAAGAGTGGAATTCTTTCTTGTGGTTTTGGTGCCAACTCAGCTGCAGTAGAATAGAGCACCAAGTAGATCCCTAAGATTTCTGACTCCAGGCATTGGCTCCCAGATGGCATCTCTGGACCCATTATGGGCCAGGATTAATTTGCTACCCTGAAGGTAAGAACACAAGCTTGACTGGCCGCACCAACCACTGATTGTAGAGCCCTAGGACCTTAAGAAGACAAAGAGGGTAGCCAAGCAGTGGTTACCATGAGCATTGGGCAAGACCCACTACCCTGCTGGCTTCAAGTCTGAGCCAGCACACTCCCAGTTGTGGTGGTCACAGGGGTTCTTGTGTCAGCCCTATCCAAGCTCCAGGCAGCCCAGCACTGATAGAGACTCCATTTGTTTGGGAGTAAGCAAGGGAAGAGAACAAGAGTAACTGCCTGGTAAACCAGGGAATTCTTCTCTGTCTTATCCAAGACTACCAAGCTGGTACCTCTACACATCTGCAAGAGCCAAAGGGTTGCTGGGCTTAATGTGCCCCATAATGCAGATATGGCTGCAGTTACCAAAGATTTAAATCACAGCACCAAAGTCCCTTCAAACACCTGGAAAGCCTTCCCAAGATGGACGGGTACAAATAAACCCAGACTGAAAAGACTACAATAAACGCCTAATGCTTCAATGCCCAGACACCAGTGAACATCTACAAGTATGGTGACTATCGAGGAAACATGACCTCACCAAACAAACTAAATAAGGCACAAGGGAACAGTCCTGGAGAAATTGAGATATGTAACCTTTCAGACAGAACATTCAAAATAGCTGTTTTGAGAAAACCCAACAAAATTTAAGATAACACAGAGAAGAAATTCAGAATCCTATCAGATAAATTAAACAGACATTTAAATAATTAAAATGAATCAAGCAGAAATTCTGGAGCTGAAAACTGCAGCTGACAAGCTGAAGACTGCATTAGCGTTGCTTGTCAGCAGAATTTATCAAGCAGAGGAAGGAATTAGTGAGCTTGAAGACAGGCTGGTTGAAAATACACAGTCAGAGGAGACAAGAAAATAAAACAGAAAAGAATGAAGCATACTTAGATGACCTAGAAAATAGCCTCAAAGTGGGCAAATCTAAGAGTTATTGGCCATAAAGAGGAGGTAGGGACAGATCAAGATAGAAAGTTTATTTGAAGCAATAATAACAGAACTTCCCAAACCTAGGGAATGACATCAATATTCAAGTACAAGAAGGTTGCAGACAGGCAAGCAGATTTAGCCCAAAGAAGACTACCTAAAAGCATTTAATAATCAAACTTCCAAAGATCAAAGACAAGGGAAGAATCTTAAAAGCAGCAAGAGAAAAAAAATAGCATACAATGGAGCTCCAGTATGTCTGGCAGCAGACTTCTCAGTGGAAACCTTATAGGTCAAGAAGGACTGGCGTGACATATTTAAAGGTTGAAGGAAAAAACTTTTATCCTAAAATAGTATATCCAATGAAAATATCCTTCAAACATGAAGAAGAAATAAAGATTTTCTCAGACAAATAAAAACAGGGATTTCATCAACACCAGACCTATCCTATAAGAAATGTTAAAAGAAGTTTTTCAATATGAAAGTAAAGGACGTTAATGAGCAAAAAGAAATCATCTGAAGGTACACAACTCATGGGTAATAGTAAGTACACAGAAAAACATAGAATATTATAACACTGTAATTGTGGTGGGTAAACTACTCATGTCTTGAGTAAAAAGACTAAAAGGTGAACTGATCAAAAATAGTAACTACAACAACTTTTTAAGACATATTCAGTACAGTACAGTACAGTACAGTATAAATAGAAACAACAAACAGTTAAAATATGGGGGGGTGAAGTTAAAGTGTAAACATTTTATTAGCTTTCTTTTTGTTTGTTAGATTGTTCATGCAATCAGTGCTAAGTTGCCATCAGTTTAAAATAATGGGTTATAAAATAGTATTTGCAAGCCTCATGGTAATCTCAAATCAAAACACATACAACAAATACATAAAAAATAAAAAGCAAGAAATTGAAATATACCTCCAGAGAAAATCATCCTCATTAAAAAGAAGACAAGAAGGAAGGAAAAAAGAAAGAGAAGATCACACAGCAACCAGAAAACAAATACAAAAATACAGGAGTAAGTCCTTACTTATCAACAATAACATTGAATGTAAACGGATTAACCTCTCCAATGAAAAGACACAGAGTGGCTGAATGGATTAAAAAAAAAATCATCTGTTGCCTATGGAAAAACCACTTCACCTATAAAGACACACAGAGACTAAAAATAAAGGGAAGGAGAAACATATCCCATGAAAATGGTAACTAAAAATAAGCAGGAATAGCTAAACTCATATCAAACAAAATAGATTTCAAGACATAAACTATAAAAAGACACAAAGAAGGTCATTACATAATAACAAGTGTCAATTCACAAGAGTATATAACAATTGTAAATATGTATGCACCCAACACTGGAGCACTCAGATATATAAAGCAAATATTATTAGACCTAAAGAAGGAAGAAGAAAATAGATCCTGTTAAATTTATGACTGGAGATTTTAAGACCCCACTTTGGGCATTGAACAGATCATTTAGACAGAAAATCAATAAGGAAACATCAAATTTTATCTGCACTATAGACCAAAAGTACCTACTAGATATTTGCATAACATTTCATGTAACAGCTGCAGAAAATACATTTGTCTCTTTAGCACATGGATTATTCTCAAGGACAGACTACAAGTTAGGTCACAAAACAAGTCTCATAACATTCAGAAAATTAAAATAATATCAAGCATCTTCTCTGAACATATGTAATAAAACTAGAAATCAATAACAAGAGGAATTTTTAAAACTATACAAACACATGTATATTAAACAATATGCTTTCAAATGACCAGTGGGTCAATAAAGAAATTAAGAAGAAATTTTAAAAATTTATTGAAGAAAATAAAAATGGAAACACAACATATCAGAACCTATAGGATACAGTGAAAACAGTACTAAGAGAGAAGTATATAGCAATAAGCACCTACATCCAAAAAGTGGAAAAGGTTTAAATAAACAACATAACAATGCATCTTAACTAGAACAGCAAGAGCAAACCAAACCCAAAACTAGTAAAATAAATAAATAATAAACATGAGAGCAGAAATAAATAAAATTTAAACAAAAAATACAAGAAATCAATAAAATGAAAAGTTGTTTTTTAAAAAGATAAACAAAATTGACAAATTTTTAGCCAGACTAACTAAGAAAAAAGAAAGGAGTCCCAAATAAATAAAAACAGAGGTGAAAAAGGAGACATTAAAACAGATATTACAGAATTCAAAGGACCATTAGAGGCTACTATGAGTAACTACATGCCAATAACCAGAAAACCTAGGAGAAATGGATGAATTTCTGGACATTTACAACCTGCCATGATTGAACCAGGAAGAAACTCAAAACCTGAACAGATCAATAACTAGCGATGAGATTAAAGCCATAATAAAAACATCCCAGCAAGAAAGAGCCTGGAACCTGATGGCTTCACTGCTGAATTTTACCAAACATTTAAAAAAAACTAATACTAATCCTATTCAAATTACTTCAAAAAATAGAGGAGGAGGGAATACTTCCAAACTCATTCTATGAGGCCATTATTACCCTGAAACCAAAACTAAAGATACATCAAAAAAGAAAACCACAGGTCAATACCTCTGATAAATATTGATGCAAAAATTCTCAACAAAATACTAGCAAATCAAATCCAACAATAAATTAAAAGATCATTCATTATGACCAAGTGAGATTTATCCCAGGGATGCAAAAATGGTTCAACATACACTAATCAATGTGACAATTGCATCAACAAAATGAAGGATAAAAATCATATGATCATTTTGACTGATGCTGGAAAACATTTGATAAAATTCAACATCTCTTTGTGATTTAAAAAATGGGTGTAGAAAGAACATACCCCAACATAATAAAAGCCATATATAACAGACCCACAGCTAGTATCATATTGAATGGGGAAAACTGAAAGCCTTTCCTCTAACATCTGGAACATGACAAGGATGCCCACGTTCACCACTCTTATTCAACAAAGTACTGGAGATCCTAGCTAGAGTAATCAGACAAGATAAAGAAATAAAGGGCATCTAAATTGGAAAGAGTATTCTTGGGAAAACTGCATATCGATATGCTAAAGAATGAAATTAGACCTCTATCCCTCACCATATACAAAAATCAAATAAAAGTGGATTAAAGCCCTAAGTCTAAGACCTCAAACTATGAAACTACTAAAAGAAAACATTGGGGAAACTCCCCCAGTCACTGGGATAGGCAAAGATTTCTTGAGTAATACCCCACAAGCATAGGCAACCAAAGCAAAAATGAACAATTGGGATCAGATCAAGTTTACAACTTCTGCACAGTGAAGGAAACAATCCACAAAATGAAGAGACAATTCACAGAATGTGAGAAAATTTTTGCAAACTATCCATCTGACAAGAGATTAATAATTAGCATATATAAGCAGCTCAAACAATTCTACAGGAAAAAATCCAATAATCCAATTTTAAAATGGGCAAAATGTCTGAATAGACATTTCTTAAAAGAAGACATGCAATGACAAACAGATACATGAAAAGGGGCTCAATATCATTGATCATCAAAGAAAGGCACAACAAAGCTACAAGGAGATATTATCTCACCACGTTAAAATGTCTTTTATTCAAAAGACAGGCAATAATAAATGCTGGCAAAGATGTGGAGAAAAAGGAACCCTCGTACAGTATTGGTGGGGGAATGTCAATTAGTACAACTGCTATGGAGCACATTATGGAGGTTCCTCAAAAAACTAGAAATAAAACTACCATATGATCCAGCAATCCCACCGCTAGGTATCTATCCAAAAGAAAGGACATCAGCATATTGAAGAGATAACTTTACCCCCATGTTTATCACAGCTCTGTTCACAATAGCCAAGACATGGAGACAAACTAAGTGTTCATCAACAGACAAATGGATAAAGAAAATATGGTACATATACACAATGGATACTATTCAGCCATAAAAACAAATGAGATCCTGTCATTTGCAATAACATGGATGGAACTGGAGGTCACTATGTTAAGTGAAGTAAGCCAAGCACAGAAAGATAAACTTCGCATGTTCTCACTTATCTGTGAGAGCTAAAAATTAAAACAATTAAATTCGTGGAGATAGAGAGTAAAGTGATGGTTATGAGAGGCCTCAGAGGTTAGTGGCAGGGGTGGGGGGTTGAGTAGTGGGAATGGTTAAAGAGTAAAAAAATAGATAACATGAATAAGATCAAGTATTTAGTAGCATAACACCTTGACTACAGTCAAGAATAATGTATTTTACATTTTAGAATAACTAAAAGAATATAATTGGAATGCTTGTAACACAAAGAAATGATTAATGCCTTGAGGTGATGGATGTCCATTTACCCTTATGAGATTATTACACACTATATGCCAGTACCAAAATATCTCATGTACCGTATAAACATATGTAACTCTTGTGTACCTGCGAAAAATAAAAATTAAGAAGAGAAAAGTTAGAGGACCTGAGAGAGCCTCAGAAATGCTTAGTGCTTGCTGGGACTGCTGGTATAAGCTTTTCTGATTCTCATAAAAATCCTCTGAGAGCTAAACTTTCCATTCTTCCATAGTAGCAGGAAGAGAGACCCTAAAATAATAAAACAGGATGGCATCTCAGTCATCAATGTCATATTTGGAAACATACCTTTCAGAGAAGCCAGACATCCTGGTCCCTGGAAAAGGATGGTTACATAGCCAAGAAGAGAAATGAAATATTTCTGAATTCCTTTGCTCAGAGTTTCCCTCTGGATATAAGACAGGTTGCTTCTGGACTCTTGATAATTAGACATATTACATCTTAGATTCCCTTTGAGTCCTTTTTTGAGACTCTTTCTCATCAATGCTCCCAGCCTCTATTCCCCATCCCTCAACTTTGGGTTGGACCAAGACAAGTGGCTAACAATCTCCTCCCCAGTACTTATCCCCTCTATTGAACCTTTATCCCGTAAGGATATGGTATCAAAGGTGATCACTTGCTATTCTATCAACCCAACCAACATTGATAGTATAATGGAAGACCACTTCTCTCCCAGCTAGGGCCCTCATCCCCTGAAGAGTTAGCATTTGTGTATTTTCCTGTAGTCCTTGTATTGTGTCAACAAAGACAGCACTGTACTGAAGGGAGCCTCAATCCAAAGGCAAAAGTCTAGATCATTTAAATAAGCCTATAGGGCATTTTTCTAAAAGTTAAACCTAAAATCAAAACAATGAACTTTATTGTCCTCTATAGCCTACCTCAAATCCAATTCAAATCAATAAAAGATTGTTGCCCACTGTGCCTATGATTAGGGTCAGCCCTGATAGGGATTGTTGTGCTCACAGTACCACAGGCTTCTAAAGAGTAGGATCATTGTCAAAACAATCTACAGATTCAATGCAATCTCCATCAAAATTACAAAGGCATTTTTTCACCGAAATAGAAAAAACAGTCCTGAAATTCATATGGAACCGTGATAGACATTAAATAGCCAAGGCAATCTTGAGAAAGAAGAACAAAGGTGGAGACATCATACATTCTGATTTTAAATTATATTACAAAGATTTAGTAATCAGAACAGTATGGCACTGGAATAAAAAAAAAGACATATAGACCAATGGAGCAGAATAGAGAGCCCAGAAATAAACCTACACATATACTGTCAAATAATTTTTGACAAGGGCAGCAAGAACATGCAACGGAGAAAGGATAGTCTCCTCAATAAATGGTGTTGGAAAAACTGGATATCCACATACAAAATAATGAAATTGGAGCCTTGTCTTACACCACTCACAAATAAAACAGTTCAAAATAGATTAGAGATTTAAACATAAGACCTGAAACATAAGACTCCTAGAAGGAAACATAGAGAAAAAGCATCTCGATATTGGTCTTGGCAATTTTTGGGGGGTATTTGACACCAAAAGCACAGGCATAAACAGCAAAAATAAATAAGTGGAACTACATCAAATGAAAAAGCTTCTGTGCAACAAAAGAAACAACAAAATAAAAAAGCAACCATGGAATAAGAGAAAATATTTGCAAACCATATATCTGATAAAGGGTTAATATCCACACATATGTTTATTGTGGCATTATTCACAATAGCAAAGACTTGGAACCAACCCAAATGTCCAACAATGATAGACTGGATTAAGAAAATGTGGCACATATACACCATGGAATACTATGCAGCCATAAAAAATGATGAGTTCGTGTCCTTTGTAGGGACATGGATGAAATTGGAAACCATCATTCTCAGTAAACTATCGCAAGAACAAAAAACCAAACACCGCATATTCTCACTCATAGGTGGGAATTGAACAATGAGATCACATGGACACAGGAAGGGGAACGTCACACTCTGGGGACTGTTGTGGGGTGGGGGGAGGGGGGAGGGATAGCATTGGGAGATATACCTAATGCTAGATGACGAGTAAGTGGATGCAGCACACCAGCATGGCACATGTATACGTATGTAACTAACCTGCACAATGTGCACATGTACCCTAAAAGTTAAAGTATAATAATAAAAAATAAATAAATAAATAAATAAATAAAAGGGTTAATATCCAAATTATATAAGAATCTCCTATGACTCAATTTAAAAAAAAAAACAATTCATTTAAAAATGAGCAAAGAAACTGAATAGACACTTTTCTAAAGAAGATTTACAAACGGGCTAAAAATATATAAAAAGGAACTTGACATCACTAATTATCAGGAAAATGCATATTAAAACTACAATAAGATATCACTTTATAGCTGTTAGAATGGCTATTACCAAAAGACAAGAGAGCAAGCATTGGTGAGGGTGTGAAGAAAAGGGAACTCTGGTACACAGTTGGTGGGAATGTAAATTGGTATAGCTATTATGGAAAACAGTCTGCAGGTTGCTCAAGAGAATTAAAAATAGAACAGCCAAATGATCCAGCAATCCCACTTCTGAGGACATAACCAAAGGAAATGAAATCTGTATGTGAAAGAGTATCTGCACTCCCTTGTTCATTGCAGTATTATTCACAATAGCCAAGATATGAAAACAATCTTAGTGTCCATCAATTGGTGAATAGATAAAAAAAAATGTGGTACACATATACAATTGAATATTATTCAGCTTTTAAAAAGAAGAAAGTCTTGTCATTTGTGACAACCTAGATGAACCTGGAGGATACTATGCTAAGTAAAATAGACACAAAGGGACAAATAATACATTATACTACTGATATCAGGAATCTAAAACAGTCCAACTCATAGAAACAGAGAGTAGAATGGTGGTTGCTGGGAGGAAGAGAACAGGGAGGTATTAATTGAAAGGTATAAAGTTTCAATTATACAGGGTGAATAAGTTCAAGAGATCTAATGTATAGCATAGGGACTGTATTTGTTTTCACACTGCTGTGAAGAAATACCTGAAACTGGGTAATTTATAAAGGAAAGAGGTTTAACTGACTCACAACTCCACATGGCTGGGGAGGCATCAGGATGCTTAACAATCATGGCAGAAGGGGAAGCAAACATGTCCTTCTTCACATGGTGGCAGGAGAGAGAGAAGTGCAGAGTGAAGAGAGGGAAAAATCCCTTATAAAACCATCAGATCTTGTGAGAACTCATTCACTATCATGAGAACAGCATGGCAGAAACCACCTCCATGATTCAATTACATCCCACTTGGTCCCTCCCATGACACATGGGGATTGTGGCAACTATAATTCAAAATGAGATTTGAGTGGGGACATAAAGCCTAACTGTATCAGGCTCTGTAATTAATAATACTGTATTGTATACTTCAAATTTGCTACAGGAGTAGATTTTAACTGGTCTCACCACACATAAAAAAAAAGTAGCTATGTGAAGAAATGGATATATTTATTAGCTAACTGTAGTAATGTTTACTGTATATATGCATATCAAAACATCCCATTGTACATCCTAAATACATGTAATTTTTATAAAATTTAAATAAAAGTGGGGTGGCCATGAGGCTGGTTTCTCTGAGAAGTTCCAGCTGTCCCTGGGTAATTACTGGTAGTGCCCCCTTCCCACTCTCTTACTCTTCTAGCTCAGGCAATTGTCTGTATGGGCACACTACTAAAAAACTAACGGTTCTGGAGGGTCCTTATGACCTGCCTTTCTCTATTGCTCTTTCACTCATATCAAAAGCCATCTTGAGAGAACCCACCCTACCATGGCCATTTGTCCTCATTAATATCTCCACTGTCTCCTAGCACCCTTAAGACTGTCAACTCTCCAGGTGTCAAACAGTGCTGTATTTCTGGGGTCTTCCATGTGCCAAAGTCACACTGTATTCCTTGAAAAAGTAAAGAAAGCCTCCCTTCCTTTCCCTAACTGTATTAGTCCATTTTAATGATGCTGAACATACCCAAGACTGGGCAATTTACAAAAGAAAGATGTTTAATGGACTTACAGTTCCACATGGCTGGAGAGGCCTCACAATCATGGCGGAAGGCAAGAAGGAGCAAGTCACGTCTTACATGGATGGCAGTAGGCAAAGAGAGAGAGCTTGTGCAGGAGAACTCCTCTGTGTAAAACCATCAGATCTCATGAGACTTGTTCACTATCATGAGAACAGCATGGGAAAGACCTGTCCCCATGATTCAATTAACTCCTACTGGGTCTCTCTTAAAACACGTGGGAATTCAAGATAAGACCTGGGTGGGAACACAGCCAAACCATATTATTCTGCTCCTGGCTCCTCCCAAATCTTATTTCCTCACAGTTTAAAACCAATCATGCCTTCCCAACAGTATCCCAATGTCTTAACTCATTTCGACATTAACTCAAAAGTCCACAGTCCAACCTCACATCTGAGACAAGGCAAGTCCCTTCCACCTATGAGCCTGTAAAATAAAAAACAAGTTAGCAACTTCCTAGATACAATGGGGGTATAGGCATTCCAAATGGAGAAATTGGCCAAAATGATTCCATGTCTCCAATATGTGTCATGCTGATGCAAGAGGTAGGTTCCTATGGTCTTGGACAGCTCCGCTCCTGTGGCTTTGCAGGGTACAGCCTCCCTCCTGGCTGCTTTCATGGGCTGGTATTGAATGTGGCTTTTCCAGGTGCACAGTGCAAGCTGTTGATGGATCTACCATTCTGGGGTCTGGAGGACGGTGGCCCTCTTCTCACAGGGAGCACCCCAGTGGGGACTCTGGGTAGGGGCTCCCACTCCACATTTCCCTTCCACACTCCACTAGCAGAGGTTATCCATGAGTTCCTGCTCCTGCAGCAAACTTCTGCCTGGACATCCAGGCATCTCCATACATCTTCTAAAACCTAAGCGGAGGTTCCCAAACCTTAATTCTTGACTCCTGTGCATCCGCAGGCTCAGCAACACATGGAAGCTGCCAAGGCTTAAGGCTTGCACTCTCTGAACCACAGCCTGAGCTGTACCTTGGCCCCCTTTTAGTCATGGCTTGGCATGCAGGGCACCAAGTCCCTAGACTGCATACAGCATGCCTTGGCCCAGCCAATGAAACAATTTTTTTCCTTTTATGTCTCTGGGCCTGTGATGGGAGGAGCTGCCACAAAGTTCTCTGACATGCCCTGGAGACATTTTCCCCACTGTCTTGGTGATTAACATTTGGACCCTCATTACTTATGCAAATATCTGTAGCTGGCTTGAATTTCTCCTCAGAAAATGGGATTTTCTTTCCTGTTGCATTTTCAGGAAGCAAATTTTCTGAACTTTTGTGCTCTGTTTCCCTTTTAAAACTGAATGCTTTAACAGCACCCAAGTCACCTCTTGAATGCTTTACCGCTTAGAAATTCCTTCTGCCAGATATCCTAAATCATCTCTCTCAAGTTTAAAGTTCCACACATCTCTAGGGTAAGGGCAAAATACCACCATTCTGTTTGCTAAAACATAACAAGAGTCACCTTTGATCCAGTTCCCAACAAGTTCCTCATCTCCATCTGAGACTACCTTAGACTGGATTTCATTGTCTATATCATTATCAGCACTTTGGTCAAAGCCATTCGACAAGTCTCTAGGAAGTTTCAAACTTTCCCACATTTTCCTGTCTTCTTCTGAGCCCTCTGAACTGTTCCAACATCTATGCCTGTTACCCAGTTCCAAAGTTGCTTCCACAGTTTCAGGTATCTTTTCAGCAGCATCCCACTCTACTGGTACCAATTTACTGTATTAGTCTGTTTTCATCCTGCTGTTAAAGATATACTCAAGACTGGACAATTTACAAAAGAAAGAGGTTTAATGGATTTACAGTTCAACATGACTGGAGAGGCATCAAAATCATGGCAGAAGGCAAGGAGGAGCAAGTCATGTCTTACACAGATGGCAGTACATGAAAAGAGAGAGCTTGTGCAGGGTAACTCCTCTTTCTAAAACCATCAGATCTCATAAGACTTGTTCACTATCATGAGAACAGCAATGGAAAGACCTACCCCCATGATTCAATTACTTCCCACCAGGTCCCTCCCAGAACAAGTGGGAATTAAATATGAGATTTGGGTGGGGATACAGCCAAACTGTATCACTATCTGAATCATTTGGGCACCAAAGCAGCTCTTGTCCCTAGTCTCCAACTCCCAGAGTTCCCTGACAACACAGCTTTCCACCCTCTGCAGGCCTCAGGCCTGTTTCCTTGGAGTAAACCAGAGAATATACTAGACCTCATACTGACCCTGTCCTTCTGGCTTCCCTTCCTCTCCTTCCCAGGCTCCTGCCCCTACCCCCATGGAATCAGCTAGTATAATTAGATCTCATTGTAGCCTCTGCTCCACCAGCATTTCAGACCCAAAACTTGTTGCTATGTGTTGAATTGTGTCATCCAAATAGATGCACTGAAATCCTAATCCATGGTACCTGTGAACATGACCTTATTTGGAAATAAGGTCTTTGCAGGTGGAATCAAATTAAAATAAGATCATTAAGGTGGGCCCTAGTCCGTTATGGCTGGTGTCCTTATAAGAAAAGGAGAAAAAAAAAATGCATGAAGACAGACACATAGGGAGAATGTCAGGTGATGACAAAGGCAGAGATTGGAGTGATGCAGCTGCCATCCAAGAAATACCAAGGATTCTTGGCCACCACTAGAAGCTGGGAATAGATGAGGAAGGATTCTACCCAGAGTCTCAGAGACAGCGTGTCCCTGCTGCCACTATGATTCTGAAATTCTTGCCTTCAGAATTGGAAAGGATTGATTTGTTGTTTTAAGCCAACACGTTTTTGGTAATTTGTTACAACCACCCTTAGAAACTAATATACCTACCTGGACTAGAGCCGGGACCCTCCACCACACCTGTTCTGAGATGGTGAAAATCCACTCCATCTCATTAGGCTTCCTTTCTGTGACCTTGTATTTTCTAATCACAGAAAATTAAATGGCAAAGCAGAATATCCTGCTCACTCTAAGGGTAAAGATGTGGGCCAAAAGACAGACTTATTTTCTGTTATTTTTTCAAAATCTGCCAACATCTCAGATGATGTTACCATTGATGCTCAGCAGCCTCATTATTCTAGGAGATAAAAAGAATTGAGTTTGGGTGGAGGCATGGGGCAGGACCAGACATGAAGAGGGAATTGCCCACTCTGACACCTCTGGAGTGATGCGTTCCAATATTGTTTTAATATCAAATCCAGATAAGCTGGGAGGTCTCATCCTCCTTGCCATGTGTGCACAGAGAAGCACACATTTTTCATTAAGTGCCAAGGTCACCCACAAGTGCTTTGGCAGGGCTGTGTGGAGAAGTTGTATAGCACCTGCCTACATATGTTTGGCACAGTGCCCTCTCCTTGCTTCCTCTCTGATCAGAAGCATATTTATCTGCAACTTTTTTAAAGTCAGGAAAACAAAGAATCTCTCCTAGACTGTGTAAAATTTTAAAACCAATTCCAGACCATACACAATATTTTGGTTGAATTTCAATGATGACATCCTATTGAATTTATTTTGTTCAAATGAACACAAAGGGAAATTTTCCATAGATAGGTATGGATATCTGTTGCTCCAAAGCTGAACTCTTTTATTCTTTCACTCCACTTAACTCACATTTTCTAAGGGAACAGAAAAATCCCCCTGTGTAAATTCTTTGTTCTCCTTTTCTTCTTCTTCCAAGTTCTTTTCTTTGCTACTTTACGCTTTCTCTTCTTTCAGATTTAACCCTTCCCCACGATCTGCTTTGTCTCCCTCCCTGACTCACTTAATCCCTCCCTTCTCCAGCTCCTTCCACCGCAATGACCAACCATCATAGCCGCCTAAGGTCAACCATGAAAGGAAAATTTGCTCTTCAGCATATCGTGTTCTTTGACACACCTTTTATCCCCTCACTTCACCACAGTTGGTACACAATAAGGTGTGATAGGGCCTGATAAATATCTAATTCCTCGTATGCCAATAGCCACACAACCTTGAACAAGTTATTTAATCTTTCTGTGCCTTGGTTTATACAAAAAGACTTGTTCTTTAATACAAGTGCTCATCTTTGCATTCAATCTCGTGGTTTCCTGAAATTACAGCTGCCTTCTGGTTGAAATTGACCTTAGATGTAGCCTCACTCCTGAGATCCTGGGCAGCCATTATATCCCCAGAGTCAAGGAAGTGCATGAAGTAATTCATTTAACAAAAAAAGAGAAAATAATGCTGTTTTCATGGGAGTTGCTGCATAAATTCAAACGAACAAGGAATGCCTAAAACTGAGGACACTCTGTAACCATTACGTCCTTTCTGCATCTCACCCCTCCTGGTGCTCTGCTTCCTCTGCACTCTCCATCCCAGGTCTGATAATGGCCATTGAACTATATTGAGATTTTAAATCAAGGTGGAACTTCTTTCAACAGTGGTTGTTTTAGGGCTTATTTCTAATAGAAAAACAGAAGTCCTTAACAACCTGATCAAGGCATTTCAACCTTGATGGGTGAGAATTTGGGGAAGGGGTGAATCAAAGAAAGAGAGGCACCTCCTCTGCCCAGGGAAAATGCCAGCCAAACTAGCATTGACTTCACAACCCACCCTGCTTCCTCCATGTTGAGTTTCCATCTTGTGAAAGAGAAACAGAGACAGAGATGGAGAAGCAAAGACAGGCACACAGAGGGCCACAGTCCAGTTATTTCAGTGCCCACTAACTACTCTGACTTGTCCCCTGCACCCTACTATCCCCAGGATTCAGTGGTCAAAGATGTTCCTATTTGGTAACTTTACTCAAGTGTATCCTAACTTGAGCTCCAAAAAATAAACAATTGAAAACTTCAGTCCCTCTCCTAGCCAAGTTTAAGCCTATTGGAGGAGTGAAGGGCTTCACATGTGACTGTAGCAATAGTTAATGAAGCATCATATTGCTTTAGTCAGATTGACCTGTGTGCTCCAGATAACATCATCTCAGGCTTTCTCAACCCTCAAAAACCTACATACACTTGACCTGAGCTCTTAATGCCATGGATTATGACAGTCCAAACCCTCCCATGGTTTCTAAAGTCCCTTGACACTTGCTCCCACAAGGCCATTTCCCATTCTGCCTTCAGTGTTGAATGAACTCTGTTTTACTCCTTACTAATCCAGTCAGAAACTCAACCTCTTCTCTAGTTTATACAAAGAAGTCTATTCTTACAAAACGACTTATAAGTTTAGCAATTCACTAAAGATGTGCCCAGTCAAGATGGTGTGTCTCATCATCCCTGTAAAGCATCTCATTAGTGCATGGCCCTTTGCTGTCCTTCCTCCACAACTTGTCAGCTGCCACAAATTTCTCTTTCTGCTTCCCATAGAGTAACTTCAGTCCCTTCTTTGAAACCTTGATGCCAGCCAGCACCAGAGCCCCGAAAGAGTGAGTCTCTGCCCAAGAGAAATGATAGTTGACAACTGCTAAGAGAGCAAATGTTCTCCTAAGACACAAATACAGGATAAAGCAACACAGATTTTTTTATGTAAGAGAAGAGGGAAAAAACAGGTATTTAGTAGCTAGAGCTGAAGTCCTTGGGTCTGTCATAGACACTGGCCTAGAGCATGACAGTGATCAATGGGGAAAGTGCAGTCAAGCAGGGAGGAAGAAAGTCAGTGAAGGAGAGAAAGGTGGAAAGGACTGTGGTGATCTACAGTTTGCTAAAGGCTCATAGAACTCAGGCAAGACATATGTCATCTTTCTACCCTCATTTTCTTACCTGCAAACTGTTATGCTCGGGACATACTGAATCTTCATTCTCACATCCTTGAAAGATACCAAGGGTTAAGAATGGATCCAGCTCCTTTGAGGCAGAGGTACTTTGTATAATGCATTTCATATTTTTAAAGGGGCATTGGAGAGGGCCAAGATTGCTGAGTAGAAAAGGGCATCCAATTTTTACTATACTAAGGCACTAATTAGTCAATCTCAACTGGACTAATGTGCCAAATAGTATCCCAGAGAGTGAATTTCAGAGTAATCTGCATATAGCATTGGCCACCCCATTGATAGTTCAAATTGATCCAGCCAGTCAGGCTGGCTTCATATGTGAGGGAAAGATGGCAATTCCTCCAGAGAGAGGGGGCAGTGTGCTGACTGCGAGCTTAGGAATAGCTGTGTTTGCTGATCAGAACCTCCCAGTTGCTCTTGTAGTCTGTAGGGAGAAAAAAATACACATTTATCTTGGAGTCAAGGTGTTTTCCAAAATCCATAGGCCCAAGTTGTTAATTCCTACATGCCTCTCTTCTGCCACTTCCCTTTTCTAATAAAGCCACTCCACTCTTTCCACTATGGTTACCAGAAGCTGGGAGCCATGTTAGGGTAAAGGGCAAAGGTGGGGAAGGAGACCTACCTCACACACACACCCCCATTTCATTATCACTTCTCTAATTCCGACTTCTGCTAAACATTTACAGAATGCTAAGAATCAAGTCAGTGAATGTTTCTGCTGTGTTGGATTAACAGCCTGTTTCAGATTAGCACAAATCAAAGGAATAAAATCAAAAAACACATTGGAATTGGCAAAAAAAAAAAAAAGAGAGAACACATAATTTCATGTTGATATGGAGTCTAAAGAAGGCTGAAAGCATCATTCCTGGAGGCCCTCAAGTCCATGGCTTTCTTGGGAAGTGAAATCTTTAGAGGTTTCTTTTTAGCTTGTCCAAATGAATTACGAGGTGATAAAGCACAGGTTGAGCAAAGATCCTTCTCCATGTTTCTTTCGATAAAATGTTAACCAAGGGACCCATGTTGTAAATGGGAACACAGCACATGTAATCTAAAACATCATTCTCAGGAGTCCAAGTCATTGGCATGACCATAAACCCTCTCTGATGTTACAGAAGGAGCAGATGGGAGGGAGAGATGGAGAGAAAAAGATGGAGAGAAAGATGGAGGGGAAAGGACGAGGTTTGAAAAGAAACCATTAGGTTTCCTACAGTGAGGCTTTAAAAAAAACACTTTATTGAAGTATGATTGACATACAAAAAGCTGTACATATTTGTTGTATACAACTTGATGAGTTTGGAGATACATATACACCTATACAGAAAAAAGTAGAAAAGAAAAAAAAGAATAAAGTACACCTATGAGATCTAGAAAACAGCCTTAAAAAGGAAAATCTAAAAATTATAGGCCCTAAAGCAGAATTAGAGAGAGAGATTTGGGTAGAAAGTTTAATCAAAGAACTAATAACAGAGAACTTTTCAAAACAAGAGAAAGATATGAATGTCCTTTTATATCTATGAAGCCAACACCTCCATCATGCCACATACATATTCATTATCTCCAAAAGTTTCCTCCCACCTTCATTTATTATTTTTGTGTGTGTGATAAAAACACTTAACATAAGATCTACTCTCTTCGCAAATTTTAAGTATACAATACAATATTGTTAACTACAGGCACCATGCTATACAGTAGATCTCTAGGATTTATTCATCTTGCATAACTGAAACATTGTACCGTTTGATGAATACCTCCCCAGTGAGGCTTTTTATAAGTGAATTTTCAATGTGGATTATTTTTGAACACTTACTTGACTAAAATACTGCTTCAGAGAGGAAGAAAATAAGGGACAAGGAGAAAGAGAGAAAATTCCAAATGTCAATTCCAAATGAGTGATTATTTATTTTTAACTTATCCCTACAATATGTACACATGCCACTAATACAGATAATCTAGTGCTGACTTAAAAGCAAAAACAGACATAAGACCAGTGCTTGGAACTTTGCTCTAAAAGAAAGGGTGTCGAGTGAGAAATCTTTCTCCAGCCAAAAAATGCAAGCAATGTCTGAGAAGAGCCACAAAAAGCCTAGAACCACTCAGCTCCAGAAGACTCCTTCAGGAGCACCATCCAAAGTATCTAGGTTGAAAAACATACCTGTGGTCCTACCGACTGCACCCATGATTGCAGAAATGGAGTTGGAGGATGAGAGGAAGAAGATGGAATGAAACATATAGATTGTTGCCAGTTTCCAGGCAGGGATTGTCAAGAGCAAACACACTCAAATAACCAGAACATTTTATTCTGCTGGAGAGCTGGGTAATTTCAAGGCACAATGCACTCACTTTTCAGGGGCTCTGTTAATAAAGACAGAGCAATTCATGACCATCAGTAATGTGTGTGCCCTCATGTCAATCACAATAGCAGGTCTGACTTTTGCAAGTCTATTTGCACTTGGTCCTAATGATGGGAGATTTTTTGAGTCTCTTTATAGCAAGAGTCAAAAAACTTTTTCAGTAAAAGATTAGAGAGTATGCTTTACAGGCCATACTCTACAACAATTATTCAACTCTGCTGTTGTAGTGTAAAAAGAGCACATACCATATACATGACTGACCATTGCTGTGTTTCAATAAACCTGTATTTACAAGAACAGACAGCTGTCCAGATTTAGCTCACAGGCTGTAGTTTGCCAACCCCTGCATTAAACAATCAGTTTGTAACTCCAACATGCTCCTAGGATGGCTGACCCATACATAGTTCACAGCGGGGCATGAATAGAGATGAGGACTTCTGAATTAGTGTCATGCTCATGCACTCACTCATATTTACTCTCAACATAACACCCTGTGTTGGTTTCAAGTTGGCTTCAAATTCTCTGAAACACTTCCCATGAAAAGGTGAAATATAGCCTCTTCTCTTGAATGGAGACAGTCTCTGTAACTGCTTGAACAACAAAATACAGCGAAAGTGACGCTGTGCTTGTTTCCAGGCCTAGGCTCTAAAATACTGGCAGTTTCTACTTCCTATTTTTTGAACACTTGCTCATGGAATCCAGCTGCCATGCCATGAAGAGGACCAAACAGCCCTACAGAGAGTCTCACATGGAAAGGAATCGAGGTTCCTGGCCAACATCCCATTTGAGCTCCCAGCCTGGACCCTAAAACACTTCCTGCAGGATCCTCCACATACTCGATTGTCTGCCAGTCAGACGCAGAGGATCCAGTGGAATGCTCTTGGGTGTTGAGGAATGGCAAAGCCACTACATGAAAGAGCCTGAGTCCCTGAGGAACTGAATAAAGCAGATATACCTCTCCAACCTGCACCCCTACTCACACCACCAACCTCCAAGGACATCAGCCTGCATTGGACTTCATGTAAGTGAGAACCTTGATTAAGCCATTGGGATTTTAGGCATTGTTACATATCCCCCAAAGTTGGCATACCTTAAAAAAGAGGGAAAAAGGAAAGTGGGCCACTCTTGACAAATGTTACCACAGGACAGCAAGATTTGAGGAAAAAAAAAAGAATGTGCAGAATTTTCAAGGACAAATCAGCAGAGCTTCATGATTGACTCGCATTATGAATCAGAGCCTTCTGCGTTCTAAAACATAAATGACACATATGGACTGTTTACATAGCAGTGCCTACTCAACAGTTGAGCTTTTATAGAGCTGGGCAAATGTATTTGAAAAATGGAGCTCTTTGCATAGCTGATCTTAAAGAAGGAAGATGGACAGGCAGTCAACTCTGAGCTATGATTGGAAGCTTCCCCCATGTCTCTACACACAATACCTGAAATTGCTGATTACTTTTGTTGAAGCAATCTAACGTACTGGTAAATATAGAAAAATTATCTGAGAGGACTCACACTTTAGACCTGGAGTCAGAAAATTATGGGCCCTGGCCAAATCCAACCTGCAAGCTATTTTTGTTTGGTCAGTGAGCTAAGAATGGTTTTAACATTTGTAAACAGCTGAAAACCTCAAGAGAAGAATAATATTCTGTGGCAAGTGAAAACTGTACAAAATTTATATTTCAATATCCATGGTTTATTGGAATACAGCAATGTACATTTCTTTTTTTATTATTATACTTTAAGTTTTAGGGTATATGTGCACAACATGCAGGTTTGTTACATAGGCGATATACCTAATGTTAAATGAAGAGTTAATGGGTGCAGCGCATCAACATGGCACATGTATACATTTCTTTAATTTTGTCTATGGCTACTTATTCAGTACTACAACAGAATTCAGTAGTTGCAATAGAGACTGTATGGCCCACAAAGCCTAAAATACCTACTATCAAGCCCTTTACAGAAAATGTTTTTAGACCATTATGGTCCATTAGACCTCGCTTTAGACCATTATGGTCTATTAACCCTTTATCCTGAATTAATAGACTGCCCCCTTCTCCTAACAAGCTCCGAGGACACAGTCCATTGTTCTGGCAGTGTCATAATGGGGTGAGAGGTGAGGTGGGGCCGAGAATCCAAGAGCTCAGGAGCATGACACACTGCCCAGGGAGCAAGTGACAATGGAGGGTCTCAGAGTGTCAGGATGAGCACAGGCACTTGAGAAAGGATGTCTGACCCACAGAAGCAGTAAGGGAGGGAAAAGGGAAGGAAAAAAAATAGAAAACAAAAATTTAAATATTCTCCCAGTTAGTCCCAGCTCCCCCAATCTATAAACATATCCAGTGGTTTTAATGTTTTGTTAAAGAAAAACAAACTGATTAAAAGAGTCATGTGTAAGGAAGTTTCAAAAACAAAGTTTGAAAAAGAAACACAAAGGGCAAACATCTTATTTAACACAAGACAATGTTTTCCAGTTTTGTGGAAATCAGTAATTCAGCTCAATGCTAATACAACTTCAGATGACTCTGTTCCCAAACCTGCCCTCCCAGTGATGGGGTTAGCTGGTTATGCCCGCGTTTCTACCGGGTCTGTCTTCTAAACAGCTGCTTCCTGTGGAGCCAGAGTCTCATCTTAAACCTTCGCGGAGTGAAAACAACAGAAAAAAAAAAAAAAAAAAAACAGAAAACTTCAAAGGATTCCTCACTCAGGCCAGCCTTAGAGGCATATCCCCTAAGACCTCCTTGAATTTGGCTTTAGCAGGGCCCAGAAGGGCCCATAAGGGATTGGAGAAAACAGAACTCTTTGTTCATATTCCCATCTTCAACTTGACATCAGCCCAGAGCTACAGCCTGTTCAGTTGGCACTAGCTGGCACTTGGACCCAGGTAGACTAACTTCTAGGAGATTTTTTCTCAGTAATCTTTCTTTCAAAAGGTTGAGAAAAGCTTCAAAGTAACAAATATAATTCACAAACTTTTTCTAAGTAAAATAATAATACAGATTTGACATCTGTGCAGATTTCAACTCCAAGCAGAGACAAGGAAAGAAACTTCAAATGAAACTCTCCCACTCCTACCTCCTTTCATACACATCTTGTTCTTTCAGGAAACCTCCACTCCTTGCTAATTCCCTCACTCCTTTAATGTTCCCCTGGCCCCCAACTGCTTCCTCTAGATCACTCAGTAACCAGTCCCTCCTAAGGTGTCCTGACAAGACTGAAGAAGCATGACTTTTTTTCAAAAATTAATAATCTTTTAAATATCACCTGTGAGTTTACTGTGGAAAATCAGAAGTGCTGCCCTAAATGCCATGGACATTTAAGATGATGTAAATGCTGGTCCTGAGCTCCATGAGGGCAATCATCTAACACAAAAACAAAGTTGTAAAATATGGTAATGAACAAAAACATAGGCTCTTAGGACTGCAGAGAGCCTGAGGCATAATCTAGCTCAACCAGGTCATTTTCCAGATACAATAAGTAGTAGAGCCATCTCCAAGTTTTTTCCCCAATTCTCAGCCCAGCGCCATCTGGAATACTCCCTGTTGCCCCTAGGTATTCTTTCTGCCATCCTTAGCCTCCCTAGATCAGCTGTCTTCAGAAGAATACAAACTAACCAAGCCTTCACCTACTAATCATGGTAAATACCCTTGTGACTCTTTTGTTATTTTAAGTAAAAATGCATGAAAGTTTCTTGTGGATTGCCACAACATGTTTCTCGTGGAATAGAATCAATAAGCTATCATATTCTTCTGAGTTAGTGTGACCCACCTTAAATACCTAAGTAAATTGTATCTGTAAAGAAAACCTGTGATAATTAAAGAAGTGCCTCTACCTTATAGGGAACCAAGTAATCACCTGAGACTATAACCTAATACAAAGATACAGGATTAATCACACAGCCAACTTAACACTGCACAGAAACCCATTCCAATTTCATCTACAAAACAGGGTTTGCATTAACTATAACATGTAAGTGGGCATGTACATTTGGCTTAAAAGAAATGGGGGTGTGGCATGGGAAAGGATTAGGTATAGATATGGTTTGGATATTTCAGATTGTACAATTATACACTATGAAAAATATACCCCAAATTTTAATTTGCATATCACTGACTGACAGGAACCGAGTAAACCATAAAATAATTCAAAGCATCAGAGAGAAGTTAACTAGGCCCTAATCAGTAGCCAGTGTGGTCTAGTCCAACTAATTTTGATAGTTGAAGTAACAATTTACAAACAATGTAGATAGACTGAAAAATGTGAACCATTACTGGTTAGTATCCCATATTACAAGAATAATGCCAGACCTATTCCATAAATGTCTTCTAGTGGGAAAGTCTGTGACAAGGGAAGAAAAACTGAATTGAGCTTTGAGCAAGTCCAGCATGTAACCGTTTCCTAGTCCTTGGAAAATATCAAGCTCCCTCTGTCTCCATGGTTTTCAACCCTGACTGCACAACTAATGCCCAAATAAATTTTTTTAAATACACAAAAGCAGGCCCCAACCCAGATCAATTAAATCAAATATCTGTGAGTGGGTCTTGGTATCTTCATTTTTTTAAAGAGCTGTTTGGGAGGTTCTAACATGTAGCCAGGGTTTAGAACCACTGTATCTCCTCCAGAGACACTCCAATGTCCAAAATCCCCAGACAGAAGAAAATACCAAGATAGTTTACATGGTAATTGGAGGCAGCAGCCCCAGCAGTTATGAAAACAACTTCTGGACTCTTCTTTTCTGCAGCAACCAGCATTTCCAGGGAAGACATGCTAAGTTGCCACCCTCTCCAACTCCGAATCTATAGACAAGATTCTTCCCAGCTCCAGCCCCCTGTAGGTTCTGCTAAGAAGACCAATACCCTACATGAGAAGAGATACTATGTGATATGGAATTAAGAGCCATCAGAACTCAACAATTCTGACTCCACAATTATTAATGCACACTCTTCTGCCTACCTAGTGCATAGGCTAGGGGATATTCAAAGAGGTCCTTAAGTTGTTGTCCTTAGCGGTCCTCCAGGCACTATAAAGATTGATGAAATTTTTTTTCTTAGAATATTTCTGTAAAAGTTCTCATAAGTAAAGTCTGGGAGCCTCATTTCTAATGTTTTCCTTTCTACAGCTGAATTCATGAAAAAGCAGAATCCAAAATTATATTCCTTAAATATACAATATTTTCAGTCTTTTACACATATTGAAGATCTGTTAACCACCAACAGATGTATTATACAGTGGTTTTCTTTGGACGAAATTAAAGCTTTCATCCCCAGAATCCCTCTAGCTGCTTCAAGGTGTGTTGAGCCCAAAGCATAATTTAGTGTTTGCTCCACTGTGGCTAATTAAAATATGCTTTAGGTGGTTCAGCTATTTTCCCAAGCAACTTGTCCCCCTGAGTTGATCTAGTTCTTTCCTTCCTTCCTTTTATTTCTGTGATTCATCCAACAATCATGTTATTTCAGAAACCACGGTGCAGAGAATAATCATTAGCCAACTTTAGTTGAAATGCAACATTAATCCTTAATTTATTCTTCTGAGGAAAGTCATGCTTAAGCATTCTTTCATTCGTTTTCCATGAAGAGCTAAGCTTTCAGCCCAAATTGTGTCAATGGTAGCTTCCCAAATGAAATTCCAGCATGCTTTCAGACTCAGGCACCACAGGGATGCAGGTGGATGAGAAAAAGCTCAATTTAAATTGAGTTAGAAACTTCTGGACATTACTTTCACTAAATAACCTTGTAGTAAACCCATCTAATGAAAATCAGATCTCATTCAGAGCAGGGAAATTTGCTTTTCTGGATGAAACTAAATTGGTCCCATAAGATCTATTACCCCAAGAGCTAAAGGTCCTGTCTACACAGCACTAAATAAAGTGGTCAATGAATTTAGCCAAAATCCCTAAAAAATAACAAAATATTCTCTTAAAATTTAAATCCTTTTAGGGAACATATTGAATAGGTTGATTCATATTTGTTAATGGGTTTCAGGCACACTTGTTCCTTGATCAAATAAATATACTGCTAATGAACAGATATGTTTGAGTGTTTTCTGTGTGTTCAGTCAGAACTGTATTGAGTCAGAAAGAGATATGCTAGGTGTATAATTTTGAAGCAGTAAAAAAACAACAGGTTTACATGACTTCTGCTATTCATTATATGTTATGATGCAATATAACACATGCATGTTTGGAAATTTGGGTTTTTTTCTCTTTTGATGGAAAAAACAAATCTAAGTCATTTCCATTTTAGTTACCAGAACTAGCATAATGAATAGTGCATGGTAAGTTCTTAAAGAGTGTGTGTGGCATGAATAAACAAGGGAATAAATGAATGAATATTTTTCAGGCATATGGGGCCCATTAAGCTGAGAGTTCATAGTAACAAAAACACTCTGTCAAGTACTATTACACCTAGAGATTGCTCCATTTTCACCAAAATCCATGTTTTCTTCTCCTTGAGTATATAGGTAATCCCCCTTTTTGCAGCCTCCCTTGCATTGGATGTGGCCCTATGATGAGATTTAGCCAATGGAATATGAGTGAAAGAGGTATGAGCCACTTCCAGGTCTCACTCATAAAACTGTCCATGCTCCTCCCCTTCGAGCTAATTGGAATTGAGACAAGCACAGTGAACTTGAAGTTCACACGTATGTGATAGCAGAGCCTCATCAACCTGAGACCCTGAATGGCAGTGGAGACTTCTCACAATCCCAGAAGATATGTTTATTATTATCCCAACTTTACCAATGAGAAAACTGAGTCAGAGAAGTTAATCACAGATAATAAGGGGCAGTAAGCGACCTGAACTGGAGCCACTTCTGCCTCAGTCATCATATTCTTCTTCAAAAATACTCAGAAGCTTTAAAGGAGCATCTGAATCATTGGCCTATAACCTCTCCCAGATGACCATTCCCATAACCTGAAATAAAAGTAATGATCTTTTTCAATACGCCATTTTCCGTCTGTCCCCATTCACTTACTCCCTCCCTTCTAACAGATCAATCGCCCCTGCAAGTGCATATCATGATGGCATACCCACTTAGTGAGACTCCCCCAGAACTGCCATAACTTCTGTCTTATCCTAGTTATTGTGTCTACCTCTCAAACAATGCCATCCTGCCTGTTCATTAACTGATTTTTGACAGTGACATAGAATACAGCCTATGCATTCTGTAAGGTTTTCTCCATTTAAAACAAAACAAAAAAAAAGCACAATTAATATTGCATAAGGTTGGCCAAAAAACCCTAAAGGTTTTTATATTTTGCTACAAAAACATTCACATTAAAATATTCAGAAACAGGTAGGTGATAACCATAGAACTCATTTAAAGGTTATGTAATGTTCAAATATGTCTATAACATACAATAACACCTAATATAAAAGCATAATTAAGAAATCAGAATATTCTCTTTAACTGAAATGGCCAATTAGCTGAGAATTAATTCATTTATCCAATAAAACTCCCCAAGGCAGAGATGCATTTAAGATGGGGACATGGAACTAAGCTCCGGGGGTGCCCACACAAATAGGCAGAACTTTAAAATGGCCTCGTACAAAAGGAATGTTATCTCCAATGGCCTTAATAACACACAATCCACCTAGGAGAGAAATAAATATTTTGCCCCTGAAATTTCTTACATGCAGAGCAGAGAAACTCACATACATGAAGCAGTTCATGAAGAGTGTTGTATATTTCACAAGTCAAATGGAATTTAGAACCTGAGACTCGGCTGAGCATGGTGGCTCATGCCTGTAATCTCCGCATTTTGAGAGACTGAGGTGGAAGGATCACTTGAGCCCAGGAGTTAGAGGCTTCAGTGAGCCGTAATCATGCCACTGCACTCCAGCGTAGATGACAGAGTGACACCCTGTTTTTAAAAAATAAAATAAAATATGATACTGTAGCTGACTCAGAAGCAAAAGGGAAGGACAACGAACCACAGATTCCAATTCCTACTTGTGTGTCTTGATGACCAAAATCAATGTACAAAATCTTTTCAGTAACTTCATAAGCATTATATTTGCTCTAAATATCAGAGCTGATACCCAGCCATTTGGACAAGTATTATATTCCCATATTCTGCCCTTGGCTTCCATCTTCCCCAGGATATCTGCTGCTCTAGAGTCACAATACTAATGGCACAGAAACATTTTGGAGTCAAGAAAATCTAAATGAAATTGGGTGGGCTTAGGTTTCATAAATGGTGTTTTTAAAAGTTTATTTAGAGATAGAGTCTCGCTATGTTGCCCAGGCTGGACTCAAACTCTTGGGTTCAAGTGATCCTCCTGCCTCAACCTCTCAAGTAGCTAGGATTATAGGCATTCAAACAAAATGTTAACTGCTGAAAATATTGATATTTCTTATATCATTGTTTTACAAAAGTCTTTAGATAAAACAAAAAAGTCCCCCAAAAATATGGACGGAGTTATGGCACACGTATCCCAAAAGTAAATTTGATTCAGCCTTGGAACATACTCTCTACTTGAACCTCAACTATATGTAAAAATACAAATAAAGAAATGGTCAATGGACAGACTTTTAATCTTAAAATTATTTTATTTACCATTGTAGTGTATTGTTGCATACTATCTAGGGCCATTTCCAGAGTAGGTAAGGAAGAGATATCAGAAAGGACCAATCAAGAGAAGGATGGATGGAGCTCATCAGTTCACCCTTAGAAAACTGCTAGTGCATATCAGTTTTCATTCACAGATGGAAAAATTAGAAACAATAAGGAAAATGCAGTGAGCCTTTCATAAAGTTAAATGTATTCAATTCAAAGAACTATAATTTTAAGATTATATCATTTCTGTTCTTCAGTATTCAACTGTGCTTTCTTTAATGAAATGATATAACTATATGGGATAGTTGCTAGTATTTGCCTATAATTGGCAAAATAAAAAAGTTATCAATTCTATTCTATACCCAAAGGTATGTTCCTGAGATTCTACTGCTCCATAGAATCCAACATCTAGAAGTCACTAAACTAGTTCACTGTCCTTCTCATAAATTGTAGTTTAAATATGGCAATAGATGATGAATACAGGATTTCTTTGATAAGTCTCCAGATGATTTACCCATAGACTGGAGTGTTGAAGACTCGAAGTGTTTTCCTGGTATTTTCTGTGTACTCAGTAGAGATCTAAGAATTCCCAGTGGAGAGGGAAATCCCTGGTCGGTCCTTTTCAACAAAGAGTTTACAGAATAGTTAAAACCAACAAGCACCTACATGAACTAGAAAGAAAACACACACACACACACACACACACACACACACACACACACACACACACACGGCTTTCTGAATAGACAGAAAAGCATTAAAAAGAAATCATGGAGAGAGTGCATATTGATGTGGAGGAAAGCAAAGTGACAGGCTCGGCTACCATGAATAGGGTCCAGAGAAGAGAAAGGAACTGGGCACAGAGGAACCTCTTGACAGAAGGCTTTAAACAACGTGCCCAGAATTTAGTCAGAAGCTCATGGAAGACTAATGCCCATCATACTCAAACCAAGAATCAGGTTCAACCAGGAATGAAGAGGCAAGGAAATGTCTGAGGACCCCAAAATTCACTCTCTCCTTTCAGTCACAAGCTACAAATAAGCCTCCATTAACAGTTATTTTAGATCAACTTAAAAGTTTTAAAGACATCAAGCCCAGTTACGAGTCTAGCAGCATAATTTATGTGAGACATGAGTCAACTGTGGTCTAGTTTATGCATTCTCAACAGAGAGAAAATTGGTTGATGGTGGGGCACGAAGAAAATCTTAGATATTACAATGGTTTGTGTTCTTCCAAAGCTTCGTCCTATCTGAAAAAATATTATTTCTCAATGTTTAATTTCTCTCACTAGGGAAAAAATAATTTTAATTAAATTAACTAATTCACAGACATAAATTTTAATTTTATTCCATTTTTCTTCTCAGAGAGGCAACAATGAATGGAGTTTGAGAAACATTGGTCTGAATCTAGAAAGAAAACGAGATGTAGCTTTACTAATGACATTTCTTTTTTGCATTTTTTTAATGAAGATTGCCTTTAGTGTCTCAGTTGCCATTTCAGCATTCTTTTCTCTTCCTGTGGAGTCCCTGGTCCCAAGTTCTGACACACAATTTTTTTTTTTGCACTCAGGAAAATATTTGCCATATCAATCATGTACACATTAGGGAAAATTTAAGACAAGTTTTGTCCTTTTGGCATATTGGAATTATAAGGCTTTTATCACACTATGGAATAAAAGGATTACTCCATTGTTAACCTTAATAATTATCACATCACATCACCTCACAGGGGCACACACTTGCTGGGTTTAAAACTGTTTTTGTACTGATTAGCAGACATTCTTCCAGACGTGCCAGGTAGTCATTGCCCTTACTATAATACTTAGACTTCATTGCCCAAATGTGTCAAGACCCAGGACCCAAAAGGCATTATGACCAACAAGGAATGGGCATATGGTAGTAGCTAAAGCTTATTAATTTAAGCTCTTACTATGTGCTAGGCCCTGTTCACATCACTGTATGTGCCCAACTCTATGAAGCTCCAAACAACTAAAGCAGCTACTAATAATAGTATCTCATCTATTCTAGAAATGAAGAAACTAAAAAGAGAAAAGTTAAGCTCTATGCCAGGTTACACACCCAGCAAAAACCAGAGCAAAGGTTTATACCCTGCTAATTTTATACCAGAGCTTGCTTCCTGAAGCACTTCACAATACTGCCTTGGAAACTGGTTCAGAGAAGGAACTCTTGGGCCTGGTAGATCAGCATTCAAATCCTGTCTCTACCATTTCCTACTTGTGTGACTTTGAACTAATTACCTACTTTATCTGAGCCTGTGTTTGCAGTTTGCTCACCTCATAGGGATATTATAAGGCATAAATGAGATTGTGCCTCGCTGAACAAAGCAGGACTTAAATAATAATCAAGATCAATATTGTTAAGGTGTCAGTTCTTCCCAAATTGATCTATAGATGCAATGCAGTACAGCCAAAATATCAGCAAGTTATCTTGTGGATACCAACAAACTGATTCTAAAGTGTATACGGAGAGGCAAAAGACAGAATAGCCAACACAATATTGAAGGAGAAGAGCCAAGATAGAAGAATAACACTACCCAACTTTGTTTATTTTTATTTTTTTACATTTTTTTCTTTAACTTTTAGTTTAGATTTAGGGTGTACATGTGCAGGTTTGTTACACGAGTATATTGTGTGATGCTGAGGCTTGAGGTATGGATCCCCTCATCCAGGTAGTGAGCATAGTAACCAATAGGTAGTTTTTCAACCTATCCCCCTTCCCTCTCTTCCCCCTCCAGTACTCCCCAGTGTCTATTGTTCCCATCTTTGTGTCCATATGTACTTAGCGTTTAGCTCCCACTTATAAGTGAGAACATGTGGTATTTGGTTTTCTGTTTGTGCATTAATTTGCTTATGATAATGGCCTCCAGCTGTATCCATGTTGCTGCAAAAGACATGATTTCATTCTTTTTTATGGCTGCATAGTATTCCATGGTATATGTGTACCACTTTTTTTTAATCCAATCCATTATTGATGGGAACCTAGGTTGATTCCATGTCTTTGCTGTTCTGACTAGTGCTGCAACGAATATATGCATGCATGTGTCTTTATGGTAGAATGATTTGATTTCTTTTGGGTATATAGCCAGTAATGGGATTGGTGGATCAAATGATAGCTCTGTTTTAAGTTCTTTGAGAAACCTCCAAACTGCTTTCCACAGTGGCTGAACTAATTTGCATTCCCACCAACACTGTATAAACATTCCCTTTTCTCCGCAGCCTCACCAGCATCTGTTAGCTTTTACTTTTTAATTATAGCCATTCTGATTGGTGTACAATGATATCTCATTGTGGCTTTGATTTGCATTTCTCTGATGATTAGTGAAAAACTTTTTTTAATTGTTTTTTGGCCACTTGTATGTCTTCCTTTGGGAAGTATCTGCTCATGTCCTCTGCCCATTTTTTGATGGGCTTATTTGGTTTTTGTTTGTTGATTTAAGTTCCTTATAGATTATCGATATTAGACCTTTGTCAGATGCATAATTTGCAAATATTTTATCCCATTCTGCAGGTTGTCTGTTTACTCTGTTAATAGTTCTTTTCCTTGCAGAAGCTCTTTAATCTAATTAGGTTCCACTTGTCAATTTTTTGTTACAATTGCTTTTGGAAAATTAACCAAGAATTCCTTGCCAAGGCCAATATCAAGAAGGGTATTTCCTAGGTTTTCTTCTAGAATTTTTATAGTTTCAGGTCTTACATTTAGAATTTTAATGAATCTTGAGTTAATTTTGTATATGGTGAAAGGTAGGAAGGTAGGGGTCCAGTTTCGTTCTCCTGCCTATGACTAACCAGTTATTCCTGCACCACTTATTGAATAGGGAGTCCTTTCCCATTTGCTTGTTTCTGTTGGCCTTGTCAAAGACCAGATGGCTGTAGAGGTGTGAATTTATTTCTGGATTCTCTATTCTGTTCCACTGGTCTATGTGTCTGTTTTTATACTGGTTTCTGTTGGCCTTGTCAAAGACCAGATGGCTGTAGAGGTGTGGATTTATTTCTGGGTTCTCTATTCTGTTCCACTGGTCTATGTGTCTGTTTTTATACCAGTACCATGTTGTTTTGGTTACTATATCCTTGTAGTATAGTTTGAAGTTGGGTAGTGTGATGCCTCTGACTTTGTTCTTTTTGCTTAGGATTGCTTTGCCTGTTCAGGCTCATTTTGGGTTGCATATATTTAGGATACTTTTTCTAATTCTGTGAAAAACGATGTTGGTAGTTTGAAAGAAATAGTATTGAATCTGTACATTGCTTTGGGCAATATGGCCATTTTAATGATATTGACTATTCCAATCCATGACCATGGAATGCTTTTTTCCTTTATTTCTATCATCTCTGATTTCTTTCAGCAGTGTTTTGTAGTTCTATTTATAGCGATCTTTCACTTCCTTGGTTAGCTGTATTCCCAGATATTTCACTTTTTTGTTTGTGGTAAATGAAAGTACATTCTTAACTTGACTCTCAGCATGAACATTATAGGTGCATAGAAATGCCACTGATTTTTGTACATTGATTTTTGTATCTTGAAACTTTGCAAAGTCATTGATCAGTTCTAGAAGCCTTTTGGCAGAGTCTTTAGGGTTTTGTAGGTACAGAATCATATTGTCAGCAAAGAGAGATAGTTTGACATCTTTTCCTATTTGGATGCCTTCCATTTCTTTCTCTTGCCTGATTGCTCTGGCTAGGACTTCCATTACTATGCTGAATAGTAGTGATAAGAGTGGGCATCCTTATCTTGTTCCAGTTCTCAAGAGGAATCATTCCAGCTTTTGTCTGTTCAGTATAACATTGGCTGTGGGTTTGTCATAGATGGCTGTTATTATTTTTAGGTATGTTTTTTCAATGCCTACTCTGTTGAAGGTTTTTATCATAAAGGGATGCTAGATTTTATCAAAAGCTTTTTCTGCAAATATTGAGATGATCATATGATTTTTGCTTTTAATTCCATTTATGTGATGAATCACATTTACTGATTTGCATATGTTGAACTACCCTTGCATTCTAGAAATAAAGCCTACCTGATCATGGTGTCTTAACTTTTTTTTTTTGAGATGGAGTCTCACTGTGTCACCCAGGATGGAGTGCAGTGACACAGTCTTGGCTCACTGCAGTCTCTGCCTCCCAGAATCAAGCAATTCTCCTGCCTCAGCCTCTTGAGTAGCTGGGATTACAGGTGCACACCACGACATCCGGCTAATTTTTGTATTTTTAGTAGAGACAGGGTTTCACCATGTTGGCCAGACTGGTCTCAAACTCCTGACCTCATGTGATCCACCCTCCTTGTCTTCCCAAAGTGCTGGGATTATAGGCGTGAGCCACCACACCAGGCTGGTGTGTTAACTTTTTGATGTGCTGCTGTACTTGGTTTGCTAGTAATTTATTGAGGATTTTTGTGTCTGTATTCCTCAGGGATATTGGCCTGAAGTTTTCTTTTTTCATTGTGTCTCTTCCAGATTTTGGTATCAGGCTGATACTGTCTTCATAGAATGAGTTAGAGAGGATCCTCTCCTTCTCAATTTTTCAGAATCGTTTCAGTAGATTGGTACCATTTCTTCTTTGTACATCTGATAGAATTCAGCTGTACACTCATCTGGTCCAGGGCTTTTTTTGGTTGGTAAGTTTTTTTATTACTGACTCCATTTTGGAACTTGTTATTGGTCTGTTCAAGTTTTCACTTTCTTTATGGTTCAATCTTGGGAGGTTGTGTGTTTCCAGGAATTTTTTTTTCATTTCCTCTATATTTTCTAATTTATTTGCATAGAGTTGTTCATTATAGTCCCTGAGGATCTTTTGTATTTTTGTGGGATTAGTTGTAATGTCAACTTCGTCATTTCTGGTTATACTTAGCTGGATCTTCTTTGTTTTTCTTTGTTAATCTAGCTAGCAACTACCCAATTTTAACACTTACTATAAAGCTACAGTAATCAAGACTAGCAAAAGAATAAACACATAGATCAATGGAACAGATAGACAGCCCAGAAATAGATCCACACAGATATAGTCAACTGATCTTTGACAAAGAAGCAAAGGCAATACAAAGAAAAAATGATAGTTATACAGGGAATCTGCACCTCCCATTCAATGTTGCTATAAACCTAAAACTCCTCTAAAGAATAGTCTATTTAAAAAAGGAAAAACCATCAGGACAGGCTACAAAATCAAGACTAGGAAGACAGAGGAAGAAGAGTCTTCTCAGTTTACAATCTTCTGAGCCCAAGGTATCTAGGATAGCACTTAAGGAGGTAACAACGAAAAAATAAGTGCAGAATCTTCAGATAACAAGAGAATACAGTCAGGCACATGGTCAGCCAGATTGCTAGGGGCCACTCAGACAAGAGTAGAGAAAAGAACTGAATATCTGTGTTGACGGGATGTGCTGGTGACCAAAATACTCCTGAGATGTCTCCTTCCTAGCTCCAGATCCCATCCCAGAACAAGCCCTTCTCCAGAGGCAAAGCTTCCACCTCTCCCACTCGTCTATAGCTTTTTGAACACATCGAACAAAGATGTAAAGGGTGTACTAGTTAAGCTCTTGTTGAATTCCTATAACAATATTGGAAAGAATATACAACACTTCAACGCAGACAAATGATGACAAACCACCGAGAGGGCTATGGGAATGAATGTTCTAAAAGAGTCAGGAACCAGGAAGCTCTGCTTCCTGGAATCAAATACAGGCCAAAAAGCATTCTCACCTGGTAGCCTCAAACATATCACATGGTTAGAAGATGCTGCCAAAAACTGAGATCAAAAAGAATGGAGAGAAGGAGGGGAAGAGAGACCCAATATTTTCCCCCAGGACCAAGGTAATGGCACTTAATAGCGTGACCCACCCTATGGCACCTTAGAAACAAAAGGTCACCATCCAAGTGCAAACAAACTTCTTTCCCTGCTGTGACTGCATTTCATAACTTTTGTTGCACTTCCTAATATGGAGCTGCTCCATCTATGAGGTCATTTGTTTTCCTGGAAATTCAGTTACAGGGCTTGCCAATCATTCAGATCATAGCGCTGGCTAGGAAAGCTGTGTGAGGAAAGAAATGCATTAAGCTCTTTACTGCTCTCTGTTAGGTCAGTCAAAGCATTTGAATCCCATACGATTGTCTTAAAAAAAAAAAAAAAACCTATGCATACAAAGATAACAAGTTCCAAATGTCTTTTTCTAAAGGTATGTTTATTTCAAATCATATGTTTTTAATCTATGACAAAACAGTCTCAGTTATAATTATTCCAATGCTACACATTATCCAAAAGCCAAGAGATAACACGCGGAAGTGATGAATGTGTTATTGGTGCTACAGAATCAATCTGTTGATTCAAAACAACAGAGTCACAAAGAAAAAGAAGAAATATTAAGCAACAGATCCAATTTGCATTATGCCTGCTCACAGAACAGAACAGTTTCAGGCCTTCCAGGTCAGTAGCAAAGGATCCTCACTTTGAGGAAGGACTCTGGTGTTAGTCACTTGCACTTTAATGTGAATTCGAATTACTCAAACCCCACACTTTATTTGCATTTGAACCTTTACCTCTCTAATTGGAAAACTAAAAGGTTTTCTCTGGTTATTAAGGGAATTTGGAACCTTGATGAATATATAAAATAGATACAGAAAGAGAGACTGGGAAATCCACAATATGTTTAAGAAAAAAGACTTTACCAAGAGTGTTTTTAATTGCACGCTGCTGAAACGTTAGCTTTAGTGCCTGCCTCCTTAGCCTTATAACCACAGGATCTAGAGCAAGATTTCTTTTTTTTTTTTTTTTTTTTTGTCACATCCCATCAAGCATCAGGCTCCAAAAACAGTTTTTTGTATGTTTGTTTTGCTCTTGGTAAATATTGCCCATTTTTCAATGCATATCTCAAAATGGAGAAACTAAAAAATGATTGAGAAGACCTATATTTTTCTGTCTTCACCACTGAAGTTTATGTCATTTCACTAATTGTTAGATGTAAAGCTTTAGACACATATAAACTATAGGATTTAGTGAAGTGATGTAAACAATGTAGACTATCTTATAAGTATGATACAATCCACTGAAATTCATATTTTAGAGATTTCAAAAAAGAAAGGCCCAAAACATTGTCTAGATGGAATTTTGGAATCTTAGAGGCCTCCTCCTTCCCAAGCAATGATGCTGTTATTGATCCAGGCCTGTTTTGCCCATGATGCAGTATGCCAATCACCAAGACAATGAGTTTTGCAGCAGAGAAAGCATTTGTTTATGTAGCAGCCAAACCAAGAGATGGGAAAGCAGGTCTCAAACCCACCTCCCCAAAGATGGGGATTGGGAATCCTTATGGAATAGCAGAGCAGAGTGGTGTGAGGCAGAGAAAAGTGAGTGGGGATAAGGAAAAGTGTGTGGTAATCTGTGTTCTGTGCAAGAATTAGTCAAGATTCATGGCTATTCATAGGATGTATGTTTGCAAAATGGCAATATTAGCATGATATGAGGGTGGAGCTCATGGCCCTCTGATGTCAAAAGGTCACCCACTGGACATTTGCACAGGCCTAGCTGAAGAGTCAGTGGTCTCAACTGGCTCAAACTGGACGAGAGGAGACTCTAAGTTATTGAAAATCAATTTAGGCAACCATTACCGTTGTGAAACTGAAGCCTCCCTAAATTGAAGACTCCCTTCAGTTTCACAATGGTAATTTGAAAACCTTTTAGTCAACCATCACCACAGAGAAACTGAAGGGAGTCTTGTGATACATTGCTTAGCTAAGTGATATTCAGGGTAAGTAATTTTTTTAAATAGCTAAACCAGCTAAAAGCAAGTGAAGCAGGTTAAAGTTTGGTAAACCTAGTCAGGTTTGCCCTTAGCTTCCATGCTTTCCCTTAATCATATACCTCTACTTCCAGCCAAATTAGACCACATTGACCATGCTGAAATCACTTCAGATTCATTTCTGAAAACGTATCTTTTTTCTCCAAAGAAAGTAAACAGAGCTGGTCAAATTAGGAAAAAACAGACAAAAACAACAAAACCCCTTGGTCAAGACCAATGGGCAATATCACACTGAAGGGAAGTGAGAAATTCGTTTAACTCAAGCTTAAGTCTGAATTTTGCTCTTTGCAATGAATAATCTGGCATTTCCCTATTTACAAGTGAGCTTCTGACAGGCATCCTAGCACAAAAAGCCCAAACCTGTCCCTTTTTTTCATTTTATAATGAAAGCCAACACCACAGTTGTGGAAAGGGAAAGTAATTGTTAGTTAAAAACCCTTTTTTAGAATTAATTTTATTTAAAGATTGTTACAAATCTATGTATTTCAGATTAAACTTAAAGCATACCATACCTCACAGAATTTTGTGGAAGAAATGAAATAAATGAATATTCCTTGATATGAAACCCAGATCCTCCATGAGAAAAGAAACCTAACTTGTGTTGCTCCTGGATATAGTAATCTCAGCCTGATGGAAATCAAATTTCCTAGGAATTCAATCCATAGTGAAGTATTCTATTACCTGAGAAAGAAAGGGAAATAATCTATAGATATACATTTCAGAAGAAAAGCATACCATTAACTGACATACCTTCCCATCCTGATATGAGGTGATTAAAATAAACACAAAATCTAATATCTGCATCAAATAATGAACTACTTTTAGAAATTATTACAAAAATTTTATTTTATTCTTGTAGGCGTACTAGAAATATTTGTTGAGTATCTACAATATCTGAAATACCATCCCAGAGAAAGTCACATTTAAAAGGGATATAAGATAAAGTCCTTTCTAGTCTCAGCACATGCACACACACACACACACACACACACACACTCACTCACTCACACAAATAAAAAGTATCAAAACCCCCAAGTAACTTTGACATATTGGAGAGAGATGTTTTCTGAATTCAGTATAATTTTTTCTTCTATAGAATATACATAAACAAATACAATTTGAAGGCTAAGTTCTGTGGTGGATACATTGGGTTAAATGTTATTTAATAGACATCCTGCGTTTGCAAACAGATTTAAATAATTTGTAAAGTGCCCAAAGTGTCTACCTGTTAGCTTTAGTTTACATGGAATTCAATCATGTGCATGTAAAAGAGTTCCTAAAATGGTGGGAAAAAAAAAAAACAGCTCTCTTAAGTAGGTACCTATTTTCTTCTAAGAATTTCTGTAATTATATTTAGGTAAGAATATCTCATTCTTGTAGCTCAGAAGTAAGTATAAGCTTATGTATAATTATCATAAGTTTTAAATGACTGAAACCCTGTTCAATAAACTGCAATTTGCATAAAAATTGCATGCAGGAGTGACTATCAAAATAAAAATAAAAATAACAGATAACCTTCTTTCAGTGCTTATTATGTGCTGACCCCTATGCTTATATGTATGCTGATCTCATGTAGTCATCAAAACAACCTCTTCAAGAAGGTATTCTATTTATTCCCACTTTTAACAAGTGGGAACTAGTAGTCTGAGTGTTTAAACATTATGAGATACTGCCTGCCTTCCAACCAAGATATGCAAATTAATATAATATGTCATTTTTAGGCACAACCTCAGCACATTTAAATAAAAAGTAGGTGTTCATTAAAAAAAATTCTAGCTTTTTTTTCTAGTACATATAAGTAAAATCTTAGTTTAAATAGTAACTCCACCACATCCTATTCTATTTTACAATTCCCATTCCATGATCAACCAAGAAACACATGTCCCTGGAAACAGTGTGACCACAGATGACCTTTTTCCTGACAATGGCAGCACCACCTGTCTAGTCTCCCAGCCTTGGGGAGCCCTCCTGCCTAGTTCCCCAGTATTTTTTCTTACCTCCTATTGCTTGTCATCAACCTGGTTCATGCAGTCACAACCCTGTGGCCGGATCATCCCAGTAGTACACAACTTTCTGTGCATTTTCTTCTAATTATTGTTTCTCTCCCCAGATCTTAACTACCAAGCTTTATAAACGTAATCCACACGAGTTTTCTCCCATTTACTTCCTGCTCCCTGCACTCTGGTTCCTGCCCTCATCTTTATTCTTTTGCAGACTCCTTTATGGTTGCTCTTCCTCCTCCTACCTTTATGTGCTTTCCAGGACCCATCTTGAACCTGCTCTCTCCCTACTCCACACCCTCCTTGACCCAGTTCATCCACATATGCCAGTAATGCCACAATCTCTCTCTCAACCCTGATCTCTCCCTTGAGCTCCCGACTTACATCCAACCTCTACAAGACGCTCTGTCTGTGTGTTTCACAGGCTCCTCGCACTCATGATTTTCACCCAAGCTGACCATGCTTCTTCTCCTGTGCTTCCTTCTCATGAATCCAAATCACCCATACCACCCTTGATCTCCAGTCAGTAAATTCACCAGATTTTTCTCCCAAATAGTTCATGAAACCATCCCATCCTCTCTAAATGTACTAAGCAACAGGTCCCAACAACCACCCTCATCTGGACTATTATGATAGCCTCCTAATGATTTCCCTGACTCAGTCCTGCCCCTAGGGACTCCATCCTCCACAATGCCATTGGATTTTCCCTAACACATAAAGTCTGCTTATACCAACCCCTTGCCCAATTGCTACTGATGGCTCCCATCACCTGCCTGTCTCAGCAACATCCCCACTATTTCCCATGATACATTTTATATTTTCACAGAACCAAATTCACACAGGCCCTCCATGCTCTCTAGTCCTTTCATTGTTTTGTGTGTGTGTGTGTGTGTGTGTGTGTGTGTGTGTGTGTGTGATATTCTTCCTGCATGTAATTCCCTCCCCATTCTTTGCCAGTAATCACAGAGGTTAGAAATGGGTCCAGGGAAATTTTCCTGGAGAGGAAACACACCTTTCTAACAAAAGAAGCATGAAATGGAATACCAGACACAAAGTCCTGGGATCCCAGCCTATGTCAGCCTGAGCTAATAGCCCCTGAAGAATTATGGCTTCAACTGACCCTTCGCACTAACTATCTTGCTCTGAAAACCACCTTTTTATGTCCCCATTTTATTGCCACATTTCTAAATTCCCTGGGGGCAGACCATGTTTTAGGCCATTTCACATTCCTGCTGTCCACCACAGTACAGCACTTTATACATGGTAAATATCTAATAATTTCCCAGTGATGTAACTAGACAACATCTATTAGACATCATCGTTATGAGAAAAAATGTGCTTTTGGATTTGCATAGAAGGCAAGGTTTCATGGTTAAGATTTCACATCCTGGCCTGACTTCACATATTTAACTCATTGTGTCCCCACAGCAACCCTCTGAGATAGGTTTATCATTACCACCTCATGGACCAGGATGCTGATGCACAGAGTGGGCCTGAGGAAGCTCATCAAGAGAAAAGGTAGGCTGTGGAATCAAGTCACCTGACTCCAGAACCTCTGCACTACCCAGTGCTCAAGGGCCTGCCATGCAGGAACCAGGGTAACAGCTGCCACCTGCTAGACACTTGCAATATTACTTGACAGTTTTAGCCTAAATTCCACTAGTTATAAAGCCCTCTAACTCTACCCCCCTCCAAAATATACCTTCATCTCAAAAGAACAACATATATCACAAATGTGCACAATTAAAATTGTTTTATTTAAGTGTAGTTTCTGATGAAGGACTTAAGAATGTATTTATCCTCTTTCACATCTGACTGGTCATAGTTACTAACTCTATCATGCAGGGAAGGATATAGAAACATTAAAAGAAAAACATTGATTGAACCCTTCAGTAGATTGTAGGAATAAGCTTTCATTACAGTGAGATTTAGAAGCAAGAAAATATTTAATGTCCCATCAGGCTTATAAAAATGAATAGTTTCATATATATGGAAGGATAGTGATTTGAAGAATTTACAATACACAACCTCCATCTCCTGTACACCCGTGTTCCCCAGGGTGCCTGCTACCAGCCCAGGCAGCTGGGATACTCCAGCTTCATGCCCTCAGAGTCAAGCTGTTACTGCAGAAATGCAAAATGTCACTACTCAGGTTGATTTTCTCAAATATTTCACACATGGAATATTATACATATAAAATGGCTGTATAAGCCATAAAAGGGTTATAATGAAATAAAGTACAATATGCCCAACTCAAAACTGGTCCAAACTCAGTTTTGAGGTTCAAAATACAATTTTGAATCTTTGGAAGAAACAATGGCCTTGTGAGGAAGGCTTTCAAGCTGTGATTGCATTGTTTGGGTCCTAGCTTAAACAGTAAGAACAGAAGCAAGCAATATGGTTATAATAAGTTTGTTGGGAATCCTTCTCGCTCTTCCTTTCCAACTTAGGCCTGGCACCATGGCTCCCACAAAAAAAGAGTGGTGAGAAGAAGGGCTGTTCTGCCATCAAAAGGTGGTGACCCAAGACTACACCATCAATGACATTCACAAGTGCATCAGTGGAGTGGGCTTCAAGAAGCATGCCCCTCGGGCACTCCAAGAGAACCAGAAATTTGCCATGAAGAAGATGGACACTCCAGATGTGTCCATTGATGCCAGGCTCAACAAAGCTTTCTGGGCCAAAGAAATAAGGAATATCTGATACCACATCTGTGTTATTGTCTGGAAAACATAATGAGGATGAAGATTCACTAAACAAGCTCTATACGTTGGTTATCTATGTACCTGTTACCACTTTCAAAAATCTACAGCCAATATGAATAAGAACCAGCTGCTGATCATCAAATACATCAAATAAAGTTTTAAAACTACCAAAAAAAAAAAAGGTTTTTGTCCAGACTCAATAAAGATTCCATAAGACAAAGGAATCTTTGGAGCAGAATTATCAGGGCAGCAAGAATAAGACATAATGACACCTTCTTAGACAGCAACTTTGTTGCTCTGTCCCCATGCCCTTTGCTCCAGTGAGTGCGGTTATAGAATGCCCCAATAAGTTTGCAGGCCCATGAGTTCCTGTGTGGAACCCTGGAAGATGGCACCATTGACTGGGACAAGAAAAAGAGATAGAAGGAAAGCCTCAAGTGTACTGGGTTGTAACCTAAAATTACCATGTTTGCCTGACATTTTCTAAGATTTTATTTTCTACGGTAATGTGGATGGCAAATGGTGATAAGATGAAGTCAGAAAAATAAAGACAGTTTTGAATGTGACTAAGACATTTGCACTTATAACATTTTGAGTAGAAAAAAGACACACTGTTTTTCCTCTGCTCTCACACCACAACAATCATCACAGACAACTTCTGTGACCAAATGTGTGTAGGTTTTTCCACACACACCAAGCAAACAATCAGTTCTGCAATGGCCATAGCTGGGTATCCTCTAACTCTGTTCAATTCTGACACTATCTACCTGGAGATAGTGTTAGATCCCACAGGCTGAGGGCTCAGTCCCCAAGACTGCCGCCCGCTTTTTAGATGCCAATCACAAGAGGTTGTTTTATCTGTAATTCTGACCAATTGTCTATAAATTAGAGGTGGCACAACCCTCTCTTTGGATTTATTAATTTGCTAGAGCAGTTGACAGAACCCAGAGAGATACACTTACATTTACCAGTTTATTATAAAGACTGTTACCAACAATGCTAATGAAAAAATGCATAGGATAAGGTATGGAGCAAGGGGCCTGGAGTTTCCATGTCCTCCTTGGGTGCACTGCCTTCCAGGAACCCCTACATGTTCAGCTGTCCTGGAAGCTCTCCAAAACCTGTCCTTTTGGGTTTTTATGGAGGCTTCATTGCATAGACATAATTGATTACATCACTGGCCATTGGTGATCACCTTAAATTTGAGCCCTTCTTCCCTCCCTGGAGGTTGGGTAGAGGGGCTGAAAGTCCCAAACCTCCATTCCTGCCTTCCTTTCTGTGACTAGAAGCCATCCTGAAGTTACCTAGAGACTGCCAACCATCAGTCAGCTTACTAGCATACAAAAATACATCACTTTGGAGATTCTAAGGACTTTTTTAAGACTTGTATATCAGGAAATGGGGACTAAGACCAAATATACATTTTATATTACAAATATAGGTTGGAAAATTTTTTTTGAATTTCACTATAGTGGCATATACAAACCACTAGGGAACAGTATATCAAGTAGTATATGTAATGGATCCAGCTAATGGAGCAAATCAATCTAAGTATCTCCACTTTTGTTAATGCAAAGCATTTTTCTGGAAAAGGAGTTAAGAGTTGGTTTGTTAATCGACTTGTGAGCACTACGAATATGGAAAGTTGGGATTATCTACTCTTCAACTTTTGCAAAAACAACTTTTGCAAATAAACTTTTGCAAATAAAAAAATTAGGATAATCTTTGAAGTGTTGCTATCCTCTGCTCAGGAGAGGAATTAAGCATCTTGGGTAGATTCTCTGAGGCCAGTCAGTGGTATTTACTCCTGACAGCTATCAGAAGAAAGATGTGAAACCTTCCTCCATTCCAAACATTGTGGGATCTTTGTTGCCCGTTTTGAACCAATATTATTCTTTCCACTTTGAAGACCATTTAAGATTCCCAACTTCTTACAAAACCATGAAAAACACAAAAGGGGAAGCACAGATGCTAAGCTTTCTAGCCAATCCACCTCTACACAAAGATCATGCACACAATGTGAAGCTTCAGATACTGAATGGTCAACTATTACATGATTTTGCCCTCCAATAGATGGTTTCTAGAGCCCTCAGATAACAACCAGTTTCTCTTTAAAAAAAGGATGTTATTATGTGCAATTGTGTAGATACTATGTGCACGTTTAAATGCATTGTCATTACAGATTTCTGAATCTCAGGCCCTCGTGGCTTCACTTTGTAATGCAAGTGTGGCAAAGTACAAAGAGTTTGTGGGTTTTGGAATCAGAGAAATTGGAGCTGAAATCTGAGGAAGCCACTAAATTTCTGTGTTGTCTGGCAGGGAGGTAGGGCTGAGAGTGTCTGTTAATGATTGCTTGTTTTAAGGATGACAGGCAATGTTTGTAAAGCTCCTATAATGTATTACTATTTAAATTCTATGATTATTCAGTTATTACAGCCCTTGCTTTGAACAAAACACTCTTACTTTTGTGGGTACTTCTCAGTCTTTTCCACACAAAGACTGATAATGGGAGAGGAAAGTAAATATCATCCTCAAGAAACAGGAGAAAGTTTCCATAACAGATTTCTTTGTAATCTTATGGTTGACCTTATATATTTGCATTAATGTGATGATTAACTCCATTCCCTTCTGCTATTGAAGAACACTGAGGTCTACAGAGGCTTGTTAACTTGCTCAAGGTTACATACTACATGATAATCTGATGGGGAAGCCACTGTCACGTATCATCTTGCATCTTTTTATTAATATCTGACTCATTTTAATTGAAATAAATTAAAATTTAACAGGAAATTGTATATCACAACAATAAAGAAAAACCAGTATCACTTGCCATAAATAGAAGGTGGCCAAAAAATAAATAAACTCTATGAAAAACAAACAATATTATGACATTCTGGGTGGATACAGTTGTCTGTTAAAGACTCTAAGCCCCAAGATCAATTAAAATAAAGCCTTAGCAAAGTTAGGGACACATTAATAACATGTTAGAACCAAGTAAGAATTTCCTCTTGTCATTATCAGAAGAACTGGAAAAAAATTATAAAGAGGAATAACATTCTTATATGCAATTGAAAGTAACTGAGTGCTGGGTCCATGTAATACTTAAAATCAATCCCTGCACCAGCTAAAGTTGTCTGCAAACTCTACAGTTTGAGAAAGATACTTCTTTGCTCTCCAATGCTTCAGGACAGGATATACATAGATGACTAAGACTTGGTCATTGCCCTAGAGAAGCTTACGCTTTAGAAAGGATGACAGATGTACAGCACAAATTTCAATACAGTGTTGTGAGTGCTTTGACAGACATAAACACATGATATTATGAGAGCAGAAGCAAAGTTGTTAGGGGTAGGGGGGAGGTGTCAAGAAATAACCCTTGCAGAGATGTCTGAGCCAAGTTTTAAAAGAGAAATAGAAGCCTGCCAGGCAAAGAAAAGCACTCATTAACTGCTCAACAAGGAAGATCAGTTACTCCATCCACATGGCTACACAAGAAAAATACACATCATCAATCCCTGTGAAACCAGCATGAGAATCAATCCTGAAGGAGCGTGTCTCTGGCGCTTTTGATGAAAAGTGGAGTAGGGATCTCAGGGGGAAAAGATGAAAGATCAGAGAGACCTCTAGGTATAAGAACCTTGTCTCTCCACACCATTCATCCACTCAAACTATTTTTATTGGACACAACTGAAAGAAACATTCTTGGCAAATAAAATATCTACCAGAACGTTCTGGACTTCTTCGTGCTGCATACATGCTCGGTCTTTGACCTGTACAGCACAAATCCATATTTGAGTGGTTAAGGGGCTTTATAAGACAAGCGCTTGTTGTGAATGAAACTTTGGTGATTACATCAGCTGCACTAACCCAGAACAGCTGACAACCACTGCCAATATCATGCGTTCAGCAATCAGCAACATCTTTGGTACAGATGTCAGGGAAACCATAGTGCCAATTATGCTGTAATGAAGAGAGTAGAGAATCTGGCTAGGGAATACTCATTTCATGTCTTCTTTGAAAAAGCAAACCTTAAAAGAGGGCAATATACAATATATACTGTGCATCCTGTCACACTTTTTGGCTTCAGCTGTGCTCCTTTTGACTCCGTGGATTGTTGAACTTTCTGATCTTAGAGTTGGGTTGGTATAAGCTAAAGGGTTTTGGCACACACAAAACTCACTACAATCTTGAATGCTCAAGACAGCTTTACAATGTCTTAAGCTACATCTGAGCAAACCTGTTTCTTACTAATACTGTCAGTGTTTTTCAACATTTTCTCTACAAAAGACAAAATTTTTAAAAATCTTTTGTTAAGGCTCAGTTAATCAGAATCCATCTAAACTTAACACTCAGTTGAATGATCTTTTTGTGTTCCACTTTTTACAAAATAATTTAGAAAATAAAGAGTAAAAGACAATCTTTTATAGAAAAATAGGCAATGTATCCCTGGGGTCAATGAAGACTTAAGTCCTTCTCTCTAATTTCTGGAATGGTAGTACTGTGCAATGCATTCATTGTTTTTCCAGTAAATATTTACTGAGCACCTATTGTATGCAAGGAACTATTCCCAATGACAGTCAATGTCCAAAACCGTAAGCCTCGGGCACAATAGCATTCTCAGTCATTAGAGAAAAGTTATATTATGCTTACTATATTGAAATTAATAAGGTTAAAAAAAGTTCCAAAGATTTTCATCAACAAGGTAGGAAATAAAATAGATTTATTATCAAGTCTTTGTTATTCAGATAATTCCATTACAATCACCTCTCTCCTCCCCCAACTATACCATTTAGTAACCCTTTTGGTAGTTTCAAGGCTTTTTAAAATTTGAATAACTCTATGGATCAAAGGGCATTAGAGTAAGCAAAAAATTTTAGTTTCTGGCCAAAATATATAAGTGCAAAACTATAGAAGAATGAAGAAGAAAGGAATTGCTACCAGGCAGATCTTTGGATCATGAAGGTGATGCACCTTCAAGGGGCTGTGTAAATTTAGATGCCAAGTACACTATTCCTTCCAGAAACTGCTTCCAATAGAAAATTTTATAGGCATTTGAAAGCCTCATGGGTGAGTACCTGAAAATATCACAGTTGGTCAAAAAACATATGTGTTTCAACTTTTTCTAACTTGCTTTGGTGTTAGCTTATAAAAACTCATAGGTGTATATTGGACTCATTAAATTGAGGGACTTGTAAGCACCAGCTCGATCAAGGCAGGGTGCTGACAGGCATTATGCATTAAGCAAGCTTCCCCACATCACTCTGCCAATATGCTTCCATTTTAATCCAAAACATTCCCAGCTTGTCAAATACTAGGCCTCCCTGGAACACATAAAACCAATCATGCCACCTCATGCAGAGGTTCTCTGATGTGGACAGATTTCCACTAGAGACTGTAAGGAACCTCAACCACATTTTCACATGTTACTTCAAATCAATCCAAACGTCTCTCTTCACAGCTAGTATAATCACCGTAGTGACTACAGGAAAAGTAGGTAGAAGAAGAGTCCAAAGCATGCTAGCTTAACAGTTGTCAAATACCAGATTTATCATTGAATAAAATTGTGAATATTCATGAATCAGCTAAAGACATTTCTTTTAAGAATGCATTGGGGGTGAATATATACATATATATACATATATATATACACACAAATATATACATATATATATATACATATATACACTTTTCAAAATTAGAATCTTCTAGGACTGTTAAGATCAGATTTAAGATGAATACAAAAAGATACTTTCAAATATCCAAATTTTCTAAAGGGGCCACAGAGAGGGCTCACATAATATATTTTACAATTTCATATTGACAAATTGGTATGTCAAGAAACTCAGCATCTTTGTAGCAAGATAGTGGACAGATGCATAGAAGAATCATGACTCCAATTGTTCTACAAAGTCAATAAGACTAAGTCTTTCTAACAGAGCTAAGGAAGTCAAGGAAGAGAGAGATAAGAATTGGAAATCTTATGGAAAATAGCCAGGCAGGAAATACAAAGGGAAGCATGTTAAATTATAATAGAAAATCATATGAGTAAACTTTGTTCTAAAACATATGTGGTGCTGGAAGCAAGACACCCAGGAAGAGTGATTGTGAGCTATAAATAAAAGATTTATGACAACCTGAACTATAAAAGCCTCGTAGGGTGGTGAATTCCTCATGATGGAATGGGAGCTGTATCCAAACCTGGTGAGAAGAAGTCGGGGAAGAGCTCTGAATTCAGCAGAGGACCCAAAAGAGTGATAAAGCAGAAAAAGTAATCATGTGCTTCCTTCAATAAAAATAAAAGAGAAAAATGCTACAAAAAATAAAATCAATTTGACTAATATCTAGAAGAAGTTCAGGGGGTATTTAATAGTCACGCTATATCTGAAAATGTACTCATTTATGCCACTTTTTATAGGTGTTTAGTGTAGATGAGTCTTTGGGTTAGGGAGCCTAAGAGATAGATACATTCATGGAAAGTTATGTAAAATGCTTGGGTTGTCCAGGGGAAGAATTATACAGGTCAGAATTAGTGATATAAAAATCTGAAATCCAAAATGCTCCAAAATCTGAAACTTTTAAAGCACCAACATGATGCCACAGTGGAAAATTTTACACCTGATATATAAGTCTGTTCTCACACTGCTAATAAAGACATACTGGAGACTGGGTAATTATAAAGGAAAGAGATTTAATGGACTCACTGTTCCCCATGGCTGGGGAGGCCTCACAATCATGGCAAAAGGCAAAGAAGAAGCAAAGGCACATCTTACATGGCAGCAGTTTACAAATGAAACAGCAACATTCAGAAGTTACCCAATACGCTCTAAAAAGGGGAGAAACCCTCAATTGCCCACCCCTTTCCCAGAAAATTCATAAATAACTCACCCCTTGTTTAACTTATAATCAAGAAATAACTACAAGTATAATCAGCTGAGCAGCCCACGCCACTGCTCTGCCTATAGAGTAACCATTGTTTCATTCCTTCACTTTCTGAATAAACTTGTTTCAATTTACCCTAAAGACATGCCCAAAATTATTTCTTATGTGAGGTTCAAGAACTTTCTCTTGGGGTCTAGATTGGGACCCCTTTCCAGTAACAATATGATCCATCCATTCTACTTCCTACAGATTTACCCAAGAAAAATAAAAGCATATGTTCATACAAAGATTTGTACACAAATGTCTATAGCAACTTTATTCATAACAGCCAAAAACTGTAAACAACCCAACTATCCATTAACAGGTGAATGAATAAAGAAATTGTGGTATATACATACAATGGAACACTATTTAGCAATATAAAAGAGTGAACCATTGATACACAGTACAACTCTGATGAATTGCAAAATAATTCTGCTAAGTGAAAGGAGACAGAAAAAAAGGAATTCATATTGAATAATTCCATTTACATAAAATTGTAGGAAATGTAAACTAATCCAAAAAATGACAGCGAGTGTATCAGAAGTTGCCTGAGGATTTCACAGTTGGGAGAGCGGGGGCATGAGGAGGATAGGAAGAGGCAGCAGGAGAAAGAGATAAAAAAGGACATGAGGTCCCAGGCATGGTGGTGTCTCATGCCTATAATCCCAACACCTTGGGATGCCAAGGCTAAAGGATTACTTGAACTCAGGGGTTTAAGAAAAGCCTAGGCAACACAGTAAGACCTCATCTCTACAAAAAATTAGCTGGGTATGCTAATTTTTGCATACCTGCAGTCTCAGCTACTCAGGAGAATGGCTTGAGCTCAAGGAGGTCGAGGCTGCAGTGAGCCATGATCATGCCACTGCCCTTCAGCCTGAGCAACAGAGCAAGACCCTGTCTCAAAAAAAAAATAAAATAAAATAAGTAAATAAAAATAAAAGAACATGAGGACACTTTTGGGAGTGGTGGATATGTTCATTATCTTAATTGTGTTTATGGTTTCATTGTTTCATACATATGTTGAAACTTATAAAACACTACATATTAAATACATATAATCTATTATATGTTGATTATACCTCAATAAAACTATAAAAGCACTTGCACAAAATAGAACTTAGGGAGAAAATTACAAATAATGTAAAAAATGGGCATGATAATGGATAGCTTAGCGCATCTATACATCATCTTTATAAAGGCACTGTTAGAAAGGCAACATGATATTGTTGTGCAGGAGCTGGCAAGTAATCTTTCCATTATAACAGTCCTGGTCTTACCTTTATTCAAGTACAGAGGTTAGGCTAGGGTTCATATTTGAAAAATGATATAATGAGATTGAATAGAGGATCTATTCATTACATATGTTGGTATAAGAAGTATAAGCATGGAATCATTTTAATTTTCTAAATAATGGCTACTAATCTCCCCTTTCAAAATCCCTTTCTGCTGGGTAGCCACCTCCCTTAACAAAATCTCAATTTGAGTCCCATCATTTTTTTCATCTTTTTTGGTGATTAAAGCTATCTTATGCCCTGTGCAAAGCTTTCTTTTTCTTTTTTCTTCACCTTTAGCTGAGCTATTGGTTCAAACTGCCTGGGTTGCAAAGGTGGGGCAAGGTCTGCTGTCCCACTCTGCCCTCTTACTCCCTCCTTTCATTCTTCTTTACCACCCCCCGACAAACACATGCTCCTCACAAACGTATCAGTGGTGAAGCAGTGGGTGCTTCAGTGGCCATAACTCATGGGTGGCAAGTCCACTATCCCTTTGTCTGTTCTTTGTTGCTGTTCCTCTCCCTGTGGCAGGAACCCAAATACTGCCTGTGTCAAGGGGATACATTTGCTATCTTCAAGAGGATTCTCAGTGTATTAGTCCATTTTCACACTGCTGATGAAGACTTACCTGAGACTGGGCAATTTACAAAACAAAGAGGTTTAATGGACTTACAGTTCTATGTGGCTGGAGAGGCCTCACAATCACAGTGGAAGGTGAAAGGCATGTCTCACATGGCAGAGGACAAGAGAAGAGAGCTTGTGCAGGGAAACTCCCCTTTGTTTTCTTTTTACCTTTTTATTTTTATTTATTTGTTTATTTATTTATTTTTATTATACTTTAAGTTATAGGGTACATGTGCACAACGTGCAGATTTGTTATATATGTATACATGTGCCATGTTGGTTTCCTGCACCCATTAACTCATCATTTACATTAGGTATATCTCCTAATGCTATCTCTCCCCCATCCCCCAACCTCATGACAGGCCCCAGTGTGTGATGTTCCCCACCTTGTGTACAAGTGTTCTCATGTTCAATTCCCACCTATGAATGAGAACATGCAGTGTTTGGTTTTCTGTCCTTGCGATAGTTTGCTGAGAATGGTGGTTTCCAGCTTCATCCATATCGCTACAAAGGACATGAACTCATTCTCACCCTTTGTTATGGCTGCATAGTATTCCATGGTGTATATGTGCCACATTTTCTTAATCCAGTCTATTATTGATGGACATTTGGGTTGGTTCCAAGTCTTTGCTATTGTGAATAGTGCTGCAATAAACATATGTGTGCATGTGTCTTTATAGCAGCATGATTTATAATCCTTTGGGTATATATCCAGTAATGGGATGGCTGGGTCAAATGGTATCTCTAGTTCTAGATCCTTGAGGAATCGCCACACTGTCTTCCACAATGGTTGAACTAGTTTACAGTCCCACCAGCAGTGTGAAAGTGTTCCTATTTCTCCACATCCTCTCCAGCACCTGTTGTTTCCTGATGCTTTTTAATGATTGCCATTCTAACTGGTGTGAGATGGTATCTCATTGTGGAAACTCCCCTTTTTAAAACCATCAGATCTTATGAGACTTAATATCATGAGAACAGCACGGGAAAGACCTGCCCCCATGATTCAATTACCTCCCACCCGGTCCCTCCCACAACACGTGGGAATTCAAGATAAGATTTGGGTAGGGACACAGCCAAACCATATCACTCAGGGACCTCTTCCTGCATAGTACCTACCACGTGGAAAGCCACTGAGGTTTGGAGGCTCTGCCTCTTCCTCCCCACCCTTATCCACTAAAAACCCTTATCCACTAAAACGATGGCCCATCCACACCTTTTTATGGCTTAGGTCCCCTCACCCAAATAGACATCACTCTTGGAGACTCCTAGCAAGATAACTTAAGCCCTGCCCCAATTGGCAGTCTTCCCTTGACCACAGGGAACATCCTACCCCTTGGTCAAGTCAGACAGTGGGAAAGCAGACTGCCTCCTGCCCCACACCAGCACCCTCTTTCTTCCGCCATCTCTCTCTAGCTCCTTCCCCTCATGGGCAGTGTTGCACATTCTGATGGTTTCAGGTTTAGGAGCATAGTAACTTTCAGAGAATAAACTGTTTCTAACTATGGAGAGAAGAGACTAAACCCCTCAATCTTGTAGAAAGTAGAAGGAACAAAACAAATACCTTCTCTTCCCCAAGGCAAAAAGAGGAAGAGGATACCATTGCCACTTGACAAACTGCATTTCCCCCAAAGTCAGCTTCTTCCCCCACTCACCCTGGTAGACCTTTTCTTAATAAAGGCCTTAAATTGTTGTGCCACTGTCAATGGGGTAGGGTGGGGGACACACATTGAGAGATAAGTCCTCTTTGGATTTGGCTCTAGAGAATTTCACAGTTGTTCTCAACAGGGTGGGCTCTCCTATAACCCCTGAGACACAGCAAGATGGCCTCCAGGGTAGATCACCAAAAGGCCCTACACACATCCTGCATGAACCTATTCCTTCCATAGCCCCCTGTGGCACGCTCCAAAGAATTCCTGTGTGGATGGGTGTGCAGTCTGACAAGGAATACCAGACAAGTCACTGAATAACCATAATAGAAAAAAATAGAACAAATTCCATAAGGAAGCCAGAGAAAAAGGTCAAAGTTAGATTGTCCTGTACCAAGTGCTGCTCAGTCACCACTTTCTCAAACTCAAAATAGAGGAAGAGATTTCCCCAGCTGTGGGATCATGAAAACACTGGCATTTGTTCTGAGCCTTGGAAAGAATGAAGTTTAAACTTGTAGACATAGGTGGGGAGGCAATTAGAAGTGACACATTTTTTTGGAGACAGTAAATCACAAGGGGGTACCTTGTTAACTATCGTTAAATACAGTCTTTCTCAACTTCCCTGATTATATAAATCGCTAGGGGTGCTTGTTAAAAATACGGATTCCTAGCTCCACCCTAGATCTCTGGATCAGATCCAGAGTAGACAGGGAATCTGAATTTTTAACACACACCTCCTATCGGATTCTTATAATGAGGTAAGTTCATTAGTAAGAAATACTAATAAAAGATCTAAAGTCTTAGAGTAAGAAATAAAATTGTTACCTATCTCACTGGACAAAAAAAAAGAAAGAAAAATGGACTATCATTTCTGTAAAAGTTTGGTGTGGAATAAGAAAGACTCTAATTAAAGGTTTCTAAACACTGGAATAGGGTTTTATGAGAGTTGGAATCCCTATCCCTGAAAAGCTTTTAAAATGGAGATCACCATTTGCCCTGGAGGGGCTGGCACTAGGTGGTGAGCAGAGAACTGAACTATTTGGGGATCATTTTGGGAGTGTGAGAAACTGAAACCCACTCAAGCCAGCATGAATAAAACGAGTTCATCATGAAGACACGCACAAGGGAATCTCAAAGAGGCCAAACAGAGGAACCAGAGCTGGCCTTAGGGAACCCAGAAAATCACCAGGCACCTTTGCCCTTCCTTTCCCCCTCTCTCTGGGACCAAGTGTTCTCTTATGACTGCTTCTCTCTGCACATATATTTCATTCTCTTCTCTCCATAGACCAGCTTCTCAACTTAGTCATTCATATAGTAAGGGCAGCATGATGCCTTAGATACTCAGAGTGAACTGATACAGTCTCCATGCCCCGGTTCTATATTCCTCCAGGTGGCAAGATCTGATTGGTCCATCTTGAGTCTCTTGCCCACCCCAATCTAATCACCTGTGGATAGGAGGACTCCTTCCTGGCTGTGTGTGTCTCAGGCACTAAGAAGAGGGTATCACTGGGAGAAAATGAAGAACCTCTCATATAAGAATAGATCAAATGATTCTTCTGTTGTCTTAATTTTATATTTTACTTCAAAAACAATAATGTTTTTGTTCCAAAATTTATTCTCTTAAGAATTGCCCATCTTGGCTTTGTTTTGAAACTCTTATGAAAGGACCACTTTTTTAATGCCACTGAGAAGGGCTTGTAAACAATGAATGATCAGATGCAGAGTCTTCTGAGTCATCTGAACTCTTACCTAAAGAATTTCTATGCCTACAAACTCAACCCCAGGAGCATTTGCTGAACTTCCTCAAACTTATGATAACTAATCTCCGTCATCTTAAAACCCATGAACTTCAAGATAAATTTAATGTGTGTTTTAGATTAACTATCACTTAGCTTATCTGAATATTGACTAGTTATCTGAAGTCCAGAGAGCTGTTAAAAAGCTATTGCAGTCCTTTATCCTTGAACAAGAAGATTGATTTTTACCCTTGGTACATGGAACTTGATTCCGGTAGCTCCTCCACTTAAGCTTGTCTTGTCAATCTGGGTCCCCCAGGGATTCAACACCAAGTTTATTCATAAAGTCAGTTCTTCTTGGTTTAAGTAGGAAAACTGCTGTCCTTGTTTCCTGAGGATAAGAGACACGAACAAAGAACCAGATTACCAAACTAAAGTACAATCATATCTAGAGATTCTTGTAGCATCATCGATGGAAGCAGTGGAGCAGTGATCCTAAGTATGTCTTGCCTCACCATGCATGCAAATCTCCAGGCTCTAAACACCCATCATCATTCCTTTTCCTCTGCTTCTAATGGGCCTACTTGACTCCCTTCCTGCTCATTCTCTCCAACCTCATCTGCTGCCTCCTCTCAGTCATGGGTCTCTTCCTAGTCAGGGGCTCCCACTCCCAGAATATGAATTACAATTGCCCAATGACTACTGGATTTATAGGGTTATCTACTTTTACCAATAGGATCATTTTAGCATCTTCCAATACTTTGAGGCTTTAATTAAACAGAAATAGGAAGGAAGAAAACACTTTCCTTTATTAGAACATTCCACAGAGAAAAATCAGCCAAGGAAATCGCATGAAAGACCAGAAGCAAAGGAGGTATTTAGTTTGCTTCTTTTGGTTTTTGTTTTGTTTTGTTTTTGTTTTTGAGACAGAGTCTCACTCTGTTGCCCAGAGTGGAGTGCAGTGGCGCGATCTCGGCTCACTGCAAGCTCCGCCTCCCGGGTTCACGCCATTCTCCTGCCTCAGCCTCCTGAGTAGCTGGGACTACAGGCGCCCGCTACCACGCCCGGTCAATTTTGTTTTTGTATTTTTAGTAGAGACGGGGTTTCACCGTGTTAGCCAGGATGGTCTCGATCGATCTCCTGACGTCGTGATCCGCCCGCCTCAGCCTCCCAAAGTGCTGGGATTACAGGCGTGAGCCACCGCGCCCGGCCAGTTTGTTTGTTTTTTAAAGCTCCACTTGTTGCACTCTGACCTCCAAAGCTTTGAAAAGCTAACAAATTATTCATCTAGAGCTGCCAGTTCCAGAGATTATATCAGTTTTCCAGAGTTCTTCTCACCTGCAATCAGGGTTAGTCGTGAGCATAGATGTACAGATTCTGAAAAGGGTATATTTGTCACTAAGAAAAAAAGGCAAATTGAGAGATGCTGTGGATGTATAAATTTCTGGGGGAGAATATAAGAAGATAGGCTAAATATCAACTGTACCCATTTCAAGGGCCTGAAACGGATCATTTAGATAGAATGTGAAGAATAAGCCTCTCTGGGCTGGCTTCTAACAGAAGGAAAGGCACGGACCCAAACAAAAATAGGACACCTCTAAAAATCAAACAACATACCTCTTTAAAAAAAAAAGTTTTTAAAGTCATGTAACATACAATTAACCATTTTAAAGTACACAATTCAGTGGTATTTAGTGCACTTGTAATGTTATACAACCACTCCCCCTCTCTAGTTTGAGAACTTTTTCATCACCCCAGAAAAACACACCATATCATTCTCCCTTTCCCCCATCCCCCAGGAGCCACTAATCTGCTCTCTGACTCCGTAGATTTGCCTATTCCAGATTTATCATATAAAATGAATTACACAGTATGTGACCTTTTGTGTCTGGCTTATTTCATATCTTTTTTAATAATATTTTAATGTGTTAGCATCATGTTTTCAAGAGTCATCCAAATTGTACGATGTATCCCTACTTCTTTTTTTTTTTTTTTTTTTTTTTTTTCAGTCGGAGTTTTGCTCTTGTTGCCCAGGCTGGAGCGCAATGGTGTGATCTCGGCTCACTGCCACCTCTGCCTCCCAGGTTCAAGCGATTCGCCTGCCTCAGCCTGCCGAGTAGCTGGGATTACAGGCATGCGACACCACGCCTGGCTAATTTTGTATTTTTAGTAGAAACGGGGTTTCTCCAGTTGGTCAGGCTGGTCTCAAACTCCCAACCTCAGGTGATCCACCTGCCTCGGTCTCTCAAAGTGCTGGGATTACAGGCGTGAGCCACCGTGCCCGGCCCTTCACCCCTTTTTATAACTAGATCATTATTCCATTGTATATATGTACTAACATTTTATTTATCTGTTGATGGACACAGGTTGTTAAATAATGCTGCTATAAACACTGTATACTAGTTTCTGAGAAGAACACCATTTATTGTGATCCTTAAAAGAAAGGAAAACACATTTTTAAGATAGCAACTCAACACCCATTCTTCTACAAGTTGCAGCATGTGCAATAATACAAACTTAAAAGATGGCCCAAACACAGGAGAGGAGAAAACCTGAATGGTTTCTTAGCCATATACAAAATTAGAAAACTCTAGGAGCTGAAATTCACACCTCAACACACTTAAAGGGGAGCCCATTTGCCCAGATAAAATCAATGGGGATGAAACTGACCACACTTCTACCAAGAAGCAGAAAAATGTTGTGACCAGCTTCAGACATGATTGAACAGGGGTATTTCCAATGATTGATGAATTAACACCACTGAGAAGTGAGCTTTTCTGATGATGTGCCCAGAGGCAGGCATAGAGTGTGGGTGGGAAGAGGAATTTAGAACCATTGTCTTTTTTTCTAAGACTTTTTTGTTGTTGTTTTGGGTTTTTTTTTTTTTTAAACTGCATAGCTGCAGAAATTGTGTGAGCATTTTGGGACTGTCAAACTCCCATCTAACTTTGTGAAGAATTCTTCTGAGTGGATTTTATTGGTTTCAGCTGGAGAATCCACCCCCACATCCCGCCCCCTGCCACTAGCAGAAAGCCACATGCCCACCAAGCACTGCCTCTCTCCTCCTGCCCTGAAGTGATCAGAAAGCAAGAGTTCACCACGGGGGAAAACACGTGGAGTCAATTTGTGCCTCAAGTTAGTCCACAGCTTTCCACAATCTACAAGAGATAAGGTGGAGATAGCAACATCCCAATAGGCACAGCAGCCCAGAGCACTTCTCCTTTGCAAAGGGTATTTGTCCCTCTTTTTCTTTGTGGCAGGCAGTGGGTTTGATTTTTCTAAATGTTCAGTAGAAGACTGTTCAGATTTTTCTTTCTAAAACTTTCTGGAGCTTCAGCAGCACTAACGTATTCTATATCAACATGCACAATGGAAAAATATTACTGGCACCAAATAAATAAGGACTATTTAAGGAAAGGGGTGGGGTGGGAGGTTGCTGGGAACATCTGCTCCTGTTCACAACATTCAAGCCGGCCCACCTCGAAGCGCCCCCCAGCCCTGCTAGATCTTGATGCTCTGATGTTCACAAAGCAGCTCAGCTCTCCTCCGAGTCACCATGTCAACACTGGGGATCCAACCCAGTGTTGAAAAGCCATGTGGGGACCTCCTTCAGGCATAGGCTGTGAACAGAGGGAGCAATCACTTCAGCTCTCTTTGCTCAGACACCAAATGTGAGTCTTTGCCAACTCCTTGGCTTTGAGGACAAGCTTTAAGGAAGACAGTTGCTGGATAATATTTCCCATGTTGGAGATAAACTCTAAATTCTTCCAGGCCATCATGAAGGAAAAAATCCTGACGATAAATGAATCTAGCCAAACAATCTTCACGTTAGGAACACTGTGACAACTTCCTCGCCATTAAAATGCACTTAAAAGGGGGCATTTCTACAGTGATTCCCCAGAAAACGTGTGTGTGTGTGTGTGTGTGTGTGTGTGTGTGTGTTTGTGTGTGTGTGTGTTTCTGGAGTAGGGAGTAAGAGTTCATGTGGACCTCAAGATACATATGACTTAAAATTTCGGTGTACCTCTTTGTATTAAGAGTATTTTCACTGAAATGCCAAAAAAAGGAAGTCCACTGGAGTCTGTGACTTTTTAATTGTGGTAAAAATACATAACATAAAATTTATCATCTTAACCATTTTTAAGTAAACAGTGCAATAGTGATAACTATATTCACATTGTTGCTCAACAGATTGCTAGAACTTTTTCATCTTGCAAAACTAAAACTCTACACCCACTGATAACTTTCCTTTCCCACCCCCCCTTCCCAGTCCTGGGGAACCACCATTCTACTTTCTGCTTCTCATGGTTTGGAGTCCCTGACTTTTAAAACTGGAAAGAACTTAAAAGCCATCTAATAAACCTTCCACTCTCAGCTAAGTAACCTGAGCTGTGGATAAGTGACTGGTTCAAGGTTGCCCAGTGAGTCATGGAGCCAGGATTCAGGCCTCTGTTGTCCAAACCCAGCTCTGTCCTCTGTGTAGCATCATATCAGTAATAATATTATGGTTTTAGTTGTCTCCCATCATCCAAATCAATGCTCATTTATATGCAAAGAAATCATTTTGCAGTAATTAATATTATAAACATCAAATTGCAATTCCAGAAATATTCTGTAAATTCAGTAAGACAGTCAAAGAAAATTTATGTCTATCACATAATCCTCCCCACTCTGCTTAGGTTTGAGATAACAGTATAAAATTCTGATAGAGAGTCTGGAATAAGCTCTGTGTTAGAATTTAGATCTAATTTAAATGTTAGGCATTTAGTCTAGATAACTGAAAATTCTGGGGAGAGTTCAAGTACATAAAAGGTGGGAAAGGGTTATTTTACTTGCAATGGAGTCACAGTAAGTACAAGAGGAAAACAATGTGCTGATCACAGGGTGGTTAAATATAAGAATGGATGACCCAATAATGCCATGAACTCACCTTTTCTGAAGGCCATAAAAATCTGTTTCCAGATTCTTATCAATGTGACATCACTGAAGGAAACCCTGGTATTTCCTTGCCAGGCTTCAATTCTATGATACTAAACCACCAGGGTTTTCATAGGCTATCCTAGAGGTCCAGGGATGGACTGAAAAATAAATCAGAGGGACCATCTGCAGCCTGGTGGGAGCTTTATCTCTTGGGCAAAACAGAGATTCTGAAAATATCCTGTATTGAATTCCACCTTTGTCTCAAGATCCTCAAAGTCTACCTGGGTGACATCCCTAGAAGGCAACAGAAGGTTGAGTCCAAAGCTTTGACACCAGGGAGGCTTAACTTGCTTTTGTAAAATCACAAGCTTGAGCTGACACTGGAACTCCAAAAATGAGTCTCCCAGTTCTGTGGGCACAGTAAACGAACACAGGACAGAGGAGCCACTGAGGCATACCAAAGCCATTGAGGGCAGCCATGAGATTCATGATGAGGAGTTTAGACTACAGAGACAGGATGTCTGGTTTTGAGTCTCGCCTTTGGCTTTATGCCTCTGGACAACTCATCAAACCTGTCTCTGACTCAGTTTTCTTTTTTTTTTTTTTAGATTCAGGGGTACATGTGCAGGTTTACAGTATACCTAAATTGCATGTCATGGAGGTCTCAGGTACAGATTGTTTCATCACCCATGTAATAACTATGGTACCCAATAGGTAGTTTTTCAGTCTTCGACCTCCTCCCAACCTCCACCCTCATGTAGGCCGTGGTGTCTGTTCTTTGCTCTTTGTGTCCATATGTACACAATGATTAACTGCCACTTATAAGTGAGAATATGTGGTATTTGGTTTTCTCTTCCTGCATTATTTCACTTAGGATAATGGCTCCATCATGTTGCTGCAAAGGACATGATCTTGTTCTTTGTTTATGGCTGCATAGTATTCCATGGTATATATGTACCACAATATTTTTGTCTACTCTACCACTGATGGGTGTTTAGGTTGACTCTATGTCTTTGCTATTGTGAATAGTACTGTGATGAACATATGTGTTCATATGTCTTTATGATAAAATGATTTATATTCCTTTGGGTATATAGCCAATAATGAAATTGATGAGTCAAATGGTAATTGTGCTTTGAGTTCTTTGAGAAACCCTCATACTGCTTTGCATGATGGTTGAACTAATTTACATTCCCGCCAGCAGTATATAAGCATTCTCTTTTCTCTGTAACCTCGCCAATATCTGTCATTTTTTTACTTTTTAATAGTAGCCATTCTGACTGTTGTGAGATGGTATCTCATTGTGGTTTCGATTTGCATTTCTCTGATGAGTAATGTTGAGCATTTTTTCATATGTTTGTTGGCCACGTGTGTGTCTTTTGAGAACTGATCATGTCCTTTGCCCTCTTTTTAATGGGATTGTGTTTTGCTTGTAAATTTGTTTGTTTCTTATAGATTCTGGATATTAGATCTTTGTCAGATGCATAGTTTGCAAATATTTTCTCCCATTCTGTATGTTGTCTGTTTACTCTGTTGATAGTTTCTTTCGCTGGGTAGAAGCTCTTTAGTTAGGTCCCACTGGTCCATTTTTGTTTTTGTTGCAATTGTTTTTGGAGTCCTTGTCATGAAATCTTTGCCAGGTCCTGTGTCCAAAATGGTGTTGCCTAGGCTGTCTTCCAGGGTTTTTATAGTTCTATATTTTAAAGTTTTTAATCCATCTTGAGTTGATTTTTGTATATGGTGTAATGAAGGGGTCCAATTTCAATTTTTTGCATAGTCCATCTCAGTTTTCTTACCCATAAAATGAAGATGATAATAGTAACTACCTCACAGGGTTGTGCTGAAAATAAAGTGAATTAATAGATCTAATTCACTTAGCACAGTGCCTGGCCAATCATGAGCACTCAAAAAAAACCACCAGCAGTTATTATTAATAATCCACTCCACAATATGCACTGTGATCTTTTTACTCACTCTTTCTACCACTCTCTCCCTCTTCTTCCTTTCCTTGACACCTTCTTTCCTCTTATCACCTGCCTATGCCCCCACTCATTCCCATGGGCAAGATCAATCTTACTTTTGGCAATTTGAGGGACAGCCAAAAGGACTCTTCTGCCATAACATAAAAGTTCCTCTAAAATATAATTAGACATTCAATCCTCCAAATAAATAATCATTTTTAATGTAAAAGTCATGGCTTTTAATAATATTTAATAGCCATTAAATTATTAGCTTTATTCCTAATCACTCTGGCATATCCACTTATAATTCTGTCTGAAATTATCTTGTTTACTTATTTTTAGTTTAGTACAGTTCTCCCCAAGCTCTCTAAAAACAGGAGCTTTACTATCTTGTTCACCATTATATCTCCAATCCCTACAGAAGAGTCTAGCATATAGTAGATGCTCAATAAATATTTGTCAAATGTTGAATGGCTGAACTACTTACTCTCTTCCAAAATTTGCCGTGCTGTTCACCCTCTGGTTCTCTCAATATGCTGTTTCCTCTGCATGGATTTCAAAATTCATTCCAGATATTCAGTGACTGCCTACTGTGTATTTCCCTGGCCCACTCCTGCCAGGTCTCCAGGACTCAACATGAGCATTTTGTCTTCCACAGGGCCTTCTCTGACCTATCCAGGCTGGATCACTGATCTTCCTGCCAGCTGCTGCAGTGCCCTTACCTGTCCTACTCCCAGCTTTGCATTCCTGAAATCTTCATATACCAGCAAAGCCCTGAATATAATAGATTGTCTACTATAAAATTTGTACTGGAGTAGATAATAACAAAACTGAGCTCTAACAGGGTTGGTGTGTATGTATAGGGATGGAGGAGGAGTCTGCAGAGCATAGTCACTTCTGTGACCGCCCCCCCACCTCCACCCACCATGCTCTGTCCCTCTGCAAAATTCTAAATGGCTTCATGTCAGGCCTTGAGGACAACACAAGACGAGTCAAAACCATGAACACCAAAGGTGCGGCTGTATCACTGTCAGGTTTCCTATGGTGATAACTCTTTGAAGAGAGAAACTGTCTTCCTCACTGTTTCCCTACAATTGGCCCAATGTTGAAAAGTGTCAGAGCCTACACTCTGTACATGAATAAATGAATGTGCTAATTTCTATCAATTTAATTACTTTTGACTATAAAATTGTTGTTTTTAGTTTTTTAATCAAATTTTTGAATCATTTTGATGATATGTTTGTCCCATCTCGATAACACAATGTTTAAAAATAAATGAAGATTTATTTCTACTTATTCCTTCTCCAAGATAAAATGATGCATTTAAGACACAAAATCCAGAAATTACATGGGCTCAGAATGGAATTCCAGACACTTCATCAGGCTCAACTCTGACCCCAAATCAAGACACTAGGTGTTGCCACATCACCACTCACACACTTGGGTCAGGCCATTGTCCTGTATTTGACATTAATTGCACCTTCTGGACATATTTGCTGAGGGTTAAAAAGCTCTGAATGTGTGAAAGAGCAACTGGCAAGCACAGGCCAACATCAACATATTTAACCAGGGCAAGAATGGAAAAGATCTGGATGCTGGTTCTGAACTAGCTCCCTGGCCCCAACCCCAACGATAATCCAATAGCTTTGAGCCTTATTTCTCAAGTTAAGTCAGGTCCAGAGGACATTTTGAGAACCTCTATTTGTGGGAATATGCCCTCAGATACCCATGGGAATAGGTAATAAAATGGGGTAAGACAAACATACCCAGTTTTATTTCTAGACTATATCATCAAAACAGAAATAGTCTAAAGTTGACAAATTTTCTCAACTGTACCATAGCAATGATTTATACATCCTGTAGTCTTAATATTGCCTCCAAATGTGTGAAAGAAGAGACTGTACCATTTCAAGACATTTAATTTTTGATGTCAAAATAAGTTACTAATTGTATCAGTTCCAGACAGTTAGGGACCTCACCCTGATATTTATCTGTACAACACATCCTCTTCCAAAATACTCTATTCCATTGCTCTAAAAGAAAATACATTGGAATCATTTTGTGACAAATTTAGACATGTTGGGCAACAAAATATGTAGACAGTTGCTTGGTATGCAATTAAAATACCATTGGTGGGAACAACTGGCTCTGGCAATAGTAAAAGGAAATACACTTTTCTCGTCAGGAAAACAATTCCAGTTGACAGTCTCACTGAGCAAAATGAGATGGAGGTCTCAGCATGGCTCCTGATAAGAGATCCACTTGACCCCCATTCTGCACCTGGGGAGTCATAAATACTTCTGGAAAGGAATGAGAGAGAGCTGCACACCCTTCACACTCTGAGTTAACAGACAACGCACAGCAGAACCCCTCAACTCTGCACACTCTGTTGGTGCAGCCCTCTGGGAAACAGTTGCAAGAGCTGACCTCAGATCTGAAATCACAAGCACTCCTCTCAGTGTCCTAGGGGGAACACATTTTAGCAAAATTGAACTAGAAGTCATCAAGAATATGTGACACCTCCAAGAAGACCTATGCTGTAGTTTCTACGGATACACCTGCCCTCTTCATTGTACTTTGAAAATTCCAAAATATTAGTTAAGCTTCCCATTTAATAATTTTTTAAAAGGTCAGTTTATTCCGTGGTTTAACTAGAGTGAAAGAAAATCTTATCTCTCAGTATTCCCCTTTTTGAATAGAAAATGCCAAACATGAGCAAAAATAGGGAGACTAATACAATGAACTTTTCATTTATTACCTAGCTTCAACAATTATCAAATAATGGCGAAACACATTTCATCTCTAACCTTGCACGCTCCCCTCTGCCAATACTGGATTCCTTAAGGCAAATCTCAGACATCACATAATCTTATCTGTAAATATTTCAATCTGTAAATATTTCCATCTGTATCTTTGAAGGATAAGGGCTCTTTTTTAATATGGCCATTAACATATATAAAAACTGAAAAATAATTCTGTAACACCAACAAATATCCAGTCAGTAATCAGACTTCCCTGATTGTCTCATAATAGTTTTCCTTGTTTGTTCAAATCAAGATCCATGTATTGCAATTGACACATCTCATATCTCAATCTATAGTGTTCTTTCTTCCCCTGTCTCCACCCACCCACCCCCCCACACACACAATTTGTCATTGAAGAAACCAGGCTTTTTTCCTGAATAATTGTTCACATACTGCATTTTGCTGGCTGTATCCTCATGGTGTCATTTAACATGTCCCTCCTCCCCTGTTTTTTCCTGAAAACTATTTGTTATGTATAGAGGCTTGATTACATTCAGGTCTGACTTTCTGACAAGATACTTCATGAGTGGTTAAACATAGGGATCAGGTGGCACTTTATATCTAGTTGTCTCTCTTTTTGTGATGTTAGTAGCCATTGCAGATCATCCTGGATTGTCTCATTAATGGTTGCAAAATGGTGATATTCTCCATCTACCCTTTCTTTGTCTGTTATGAATACTTATTTAAAGAGATATGTTTCATCATCAGCTATTTGATTATCCTGAGGTATGGCTTGTAAAGAAAAGACGATAAAATTCTCAATTATTTCCCTTTATCACTTTTCAAAATAATGAGTTAGTTCCCTAGCATCCTCAAAAGGATTTTTTGTTTTTATTTCTAAGTATCATTATGAACTTGTGAATTTTAAAGCATTTTGTATAATTTGATTTATTTCAGTTATTAGTTTACTGTTTATTGGTGCTCAAATTGTCCCATTTTTAACCAATGACAATCTCTTCAAGTTGGTTCTTGAGTTCTTTCCTCAGGATCCCATATTCTTTAATTAATCCCTGCTTTGTGCTATAATATGTTTCAGGCTCATCTTGTACATTTTCTATTACAGACCTGGAGTTAGATAGTTCTTTAAAGAACCCTAGTTCTTTTCACTGGGAAATGGTATTCAGAACCCACAATGTGGGGGCTAGGGTGCTCCGTGCTACTGGATTGGTCATTTTTTCTTGAGATTCTCGATAGACAAATATAGAAAATATGCTTTTTGAGATAAAGTCTTGCTGTGTCACCCAAGCTGGGATGCAGTGGCATGAATGAGGCTCACTGCAGCCTCCATCTCCTGGCCTCAAGAAATCCTTCTGCCTCAGCCTCCCAAGTAGCTAGAGCTACAGATACATACCACCACATCCCACTATTTTTTTTTTTTTTTTGTAGAGGTGAGATTTCTCCAGTTTTCCCAGGCTGGCCTTGAACCCCACTGGGCTCAAGCAGTCCTCCTGCCTCAGCTTCCCAAAGTGCTAGGATTACAGTCATGAGCCACTGTGCCCAGCCCCTAGAAAATGTTTTTTAAAAAACATATACCATACATTTTTACTGATATTTTTTCTTTTTCCTTTTTTTTTTTTTTTTTTTGAGATAGGGTCTCACCCTGTCACCCAAGTTGGAGTGCAGTGGTGCTGTCATGGCTTGCTGCAGCCTCAACATCTCAGGCTCAAGTGATCCTCCTGCCTCAGCCTCCACAGCAGCACCACCCTACTTGGCTAATTTTTTTTTTTTTAAATAAAGGTGGGCGGTCACACAATGTTTCCTAGGCTGAATACTGATATTTTCTATTTAAATGTATAATAATAGGGTTTTTACTTAACTTCTTTGATTTTATATCTCTTTTCTCTTATGCTAAAAATACTAGTTAACCATAAACATTTACATAATTATTCTCTTTGTTCTATAATATACATGCATAAGAGTTTCAGAATAACAATACTATTATTAAGAACATGATAACAATATATAGCCTAGATTTTGTATAGACCTTTTTAGTCTTTAAGTGTATATACCACTAGGGATATGTTGTAAAGTATTGGGTTTTAAAGTCTCTTGGAATAGACCTTCATGTGGTGATGTCATCAACTTGATAATTGGACTCACTGGTTTTACTTTTTATTTGCTATTTTATAGATTTATTTTTAAATTTTACTTCATTTCATAACTATATAAAATATGTACATAGTTTCAAAGTCAAATCTACAGATTCAAACATAATTTAAGTGACTTTTTTCATTTTTGAGTATCCTATTCAATATCAGAATTTATATTTTTATATATATATATTCCTTTCTTTGATCACTTTTCTTATTTTGCTTCTTTCACTTAAAAATATATTAACAATATATCCTAGTGATCATGAAAGTATATAAACATATTCACTTACTTTACTGTTTTATAGTTGTATAGCACTCCTCTTTTATTTGTATAACTACATAGTACTCCACTGAGTGACTGTACCAAAATTTATTCAACCAGTCCTCTGTTATGGACACAGGTTGTTTCTAACCTTTTGGTTACAAACATTACATTAATAAATTGTTTTGTGCCTAACTTGGGAGCTTATTTTTGTCTTCAGGATAGATTTCTAGAGGTGAAATTGCTTGGCCAAAAAATAAGTACATACATAATTTTGCTAGATATTGTCAAAAGTCTGCAATAGTTTGCATTCCTACTCAAAATGCCTGAGTACTTATTTCTCCACAAACTGACAGAATTTAAAGTAAAATTTTTGAATTATTGCCAATGTGATAGCTGAGAAGTTATATCTTAGTATAGTTTTAATTTACATTTCTTTTATTATAAATAAGACTACCTATCTTTTCACATTTCTAAAGGCTATTTAAACTGCTGTGAGTTATCAATATGTCATTTATTTTTCTGTAGAATTGTTGGTCTTTTTTTGTATTTAGAAGCCATTGAAATAATAGAATATTAATCCTTTATCTGTGCTAGAAGTTGCAAATACTTTGCCAGCTTGCTGTTTTACTTTATTTGGGGGACAGGGGTACAAAAACAATTTTTTGTTCCATGTTTATCAACTCATATTGCTTAAGTATTTTGAATCATAAAATTTTTTTTCTCATTCCCAAGTTATAGAGAAATTCATCCATGTTTTTTATCTGATAATTGTATAGCTTCATTTTTATGGTAAATCTCAAATATATTTAGAATTTATCCTGATGTGTACCTTTTTCCACACGGCTACCCTGTTATCCTAACACTTGTCTATTTTGGATTTCATCTCCCACCAAAATAAAGTAAAAACTAAATCTAATCATGAGGAAACATCATAGAAACCAAAACTTGAGGGTCAATCTCTAAAATTACTGTCATGGATTTTTTATATTAAAAAAACTTTATTTTTAAGAGCTATTTTATGTTCACAGCAAAATTGAGAGGGAGGTATAGAGATTTTCTTTATACCCTGTGCCCCAACACATGCCTAGCCTCCCCTATTATCAACAGACCCTCTTCCCTCAGAGTGGTACATTGGTTAGAATAGATGAACCTACACTGACACATCATTACCACCCAAAGTCCATATTTTTAGATTAGAGTTCACTCTTGGCATTTGCATTAGTCCATTCTTACACTGCTATAAATAGCTACCTAAGACTAGGTAATTTGTAAAGAAAAGAGGTTTAATTCACTCATAGTTCTGCAGGCTTAACAGGAACCAGGACTGGGAGGCCTCAGAAAACTTACAATCATGGCAGAAGGCAAAAGGGAAGCACATACCTATTTACAAAGGTGGAGCAGGAGAGAAAGAAAGAGAGTGAGGGGGGTTGTGCCACACTTTGAAACCATGAGATCTTAAGAGAACTTTGTCACTATCACCAGAACAGCATGGGGGAAGTCTGCCCCACCATGACCCAATCACTTCCCACTAGGTCCCTCCCCTGACACGTGGGGAATTACAAGTCAACATGAGATTTGGGTGTGGACACAGAGCCAAATCTTATCAGTGTTTTATATCCCATGAGCTTGAGCAAATGAATAATGACATGTATTCATCATTGCAGTATCATTCAAAGTAGTACCACTGCTCTAAAAATCCTGTGTGCTCTATTTATCCCTCCCCCATCCCAATCCATGGCAACAACTGATCTTTTTATTGTCTCCATAGTTTTGATTTTCTAGAATGTCATATACTTGGAATCATACAGTGTGTATCCTATTCAAATTGGCTTCTTTCACTTAGTAATATGCATTTCAGTTTCCCCCATGTCTTTTCACAGCTTGATAGCTCATTTTTTAGTGTTGAATAACATTCCACAGTCTGGATGTGCCATCTGGCCTGTATTTTCCAAAATATAGCAATACAGCAATGGAAAAAGACAAAGAAAGGCAACTAAAGAGATATGACAACTGAAAGCAATATATGGTTCCAGTTTCCATATTGTACTTGCGGGGGCGGGGGGAAATGCTGTAAAGGACATTATTGGGAGAATTGGCAGAACTGGAATATGGGTTGTATATTGAAGTGCTATGTTGATATTGAATGTCCCAAAACTGATAATTCACTCTACTGTGAATATATATGAGAATATTCTTGCTCTTAGGAAATATACACTGACATATTAGCAGGTAAAGGGGCATGATGTATACAACTATTCTCAAATGATTCCAAAAATACATAAAATATGTGTGTGTGGGGGTGTGTGTGTGTATAAAGAAAGAGACAGAGAGATAAAATAAATATGACAAAATGTTTAAAATTGGCAAATCTTGCCAAAGATTATTTGAGGGTTCTTTATACTATTCTTGCAAGGTTTTTTTGGTAAGTTTGAAATTATTTCAAATTAACAAAATAAACAAAATTCTATCTTTTCCCCTACTGAACTCAGATGCTGCTTGTATCATATTCTCCATACCCATTTGCAGTGAGCTTTATTCTGTCTCATTCTCTGTGAGCAAACACTACACTACTTTAATTATGGTAACTTTATAATATGTTTTGTATATTTTAAGTTTTAAATAATATCTGAAAGAATTTATCCTTCTCATCGTTCTTCTTTTTCAGAGTTTTCCTGTATATTCTTCCTTCTTTGTTCCTTTTTACACAACCTTATGATACTTTTATTGGAATAATATTACATTTATAGATTAACTTATAATTGACAACTTTGTGATGTTTAGTCTTTCTATCCAAAAGCTTGATATGCATTCCCATTTGATGAAGTCCACTTTTGTGTTTTTCTGGATGTTTTATAGTTTTTCTTAACTGTGTTTTGACACTTTGCATATTTTGCCATTATAAGTGCAATATTGTTTCCATTATATCTTTTAACAGGTTTCAATATCCCATTTGAGTTCCCGAATAAAAAGTTTTTAAATCATTTTACAATTATTCTAAGGCAGATATTTTCTGGCCTGTTTTTTGTATCTTATTATTGCTGGTTGTGATGTGAAATTTTCAAAACAAAATATACTATCATCCACTTTAATTACTATTGAAAAGACAGGCTATGGTTAATACATGGGGAGATAGAAAACCCTGAATTCCAAAAGTTAAACGGGTTGAAAGCAACACATGGCAAATGACCTCAGCAATCTGCAGAAGGCTTGTATCTCCACTCCAAAAACCAAAGGAAGAGCACTGGAAAAAATAATTATTCTTGATGAAACGTTAACAAAATCTTTAAACTTGTTAGTGGCATCAGCATACCTGAAGAAAACATATGTGAACTAACTCTTTAATTAAATGTTAAGAATTTGTCGAGGTTTGTTCAGTTCTGTCAAGGAGGAAAATAACTGAAATATTTAAATAAAAAAAAAAGGAAGTCTGAGGACTGAAGAAAAACCCTCCAAACAAAACAAAATTCTTTATGATTCTGTATCTCGAGTATGTGCTTCCATACCTGCCAAGCAAATTTCAGGGAGTGAAAGCACTTGCCAACTTTCAAGTGTCCAGCCTCTCCCAGGCATATTTCTCACTGAAAACAAACCAATTCACCTGTGATGTACACATCAGTCTGTAGCGAGCCTGAGGGGAATACAGTCATCAGGCCCGGATGATCTGAGTGCAAACCCAGCACTGCAAGCCCAGAGGCCTCCTCAGGTGCTGACTTCTGCGTCTCAAACTGAAGGCAAGTCATACTGGACACCAGAGGGAGATTAAAAACTATAGAATCAAGTGGGTGAAGGATATGAACAGACGCTTCTGAAAAGAAGACATTTATGTGGCCAATAAACATATGAAAAAAAGCTAATCATCACTTGTCATTAGAGAAATGCAAATCAAAATCACAATGAGATACCATCTCATGCCAGTTAGAATAGCGATCATTAAAAAGTCAGGAATCAACAGATGCTGGAGAGGATGTGGAGAAATAGGAATGCTTTTACATTGTTGGTGGGAGGGTAAATTAATTCAGCCATTGTGGAAGACAGTGTGGCAATTCCTTAAGGATCTAGAACCAGAAATAGCATTTGACCCAGCAATCCCATTACTGGGTATATACCCAAAGGATTATAAATCATTCTACTATAAAGACACATGCACACGTATGTTTGTTGCAGCACTATTCACAATAGCAAAGACTTGGAACCAACACAAATGCCCATCGATGATAAACTGGATAAAGAAAATGTGGCAAGATCGACGCTGCCTCCCCAACTCAGCTGTTGAGGTTTGGGGGTGGGGCGGGGAGAGGAGAAGGCCGCGACGGAGGAAGAAGGAAGCGGGGGAGGAAGAAGGATGCGGCGGAGGAAGAAGGATGCGGCAGAGAAAGAAGGATGTGGCAGAGGAAGAAGGAAGCGGCGGAGGAAGAAGGATGCGGCGGAGGAAGAAGGAAGCGGTGGTGTAGCGGACACAGCGGACACAGCGGACACAGCGGGCACAGCGGACACAGCGGACACAGCAGACACAGCAGACACAGCAGCTCAGGCGGCGCCAGGTTCCTGGGAATGTCAGTGCGGCACGGTAGTTGGTGCGGATCCCGCGGAGCTTGGAGTTAAATTAAGGAAGAATAAAAGAGATGAACATCTCTTAAAGAGAAGGAATGTACCACATGAAGATATCTGTGAAGAGTCTGATATTGATGGTGATTATAGAGTGCAAAGTAACTCTCTAGAAGCTATTGTTCAAAATGTTTCAAGTGATAATCAACGAATTCAATTAAGTGCAGTTCAAGCTGCCAGGAAGCTTTTATCCAGTGATCGAAATCCACCAATTGATGACTTAATACAACCTGGAATACTGGCCATTTTAGTCCATTGTCTTGAAAGAGATGACAATCCTTGTTTACAGTTTGAAGCTGCATGGGCTTTGACAAACATTGCATTTGGAACTTCTGAACAAACTCAAGCAGTAGCTCAGTCCAGTCCAATGCTGTGCCACTTTTCCTGAGGCTTCTCCATTCACCCCATCAGAATGTCTGTGAGCAAGCAGTGTGGGCATTGGGAAATAGCATAGGTGATGGGCCCCAGTGTAGAGATTATGTCATAAGTCTTGGAGCTGTGAAACCTTTACTTTCCTTCATAAGTCCATCTATTCCTATAACATTCTTTTATATATATACTTTAAGTTCTAGGCTACATGTGCACAACATGCAGGTTTGTTACATATGTATACATGTGCCATGTTGGTGTGCTGCACCCATTAACTCATCATTTACATTAGGTATATCTCCTAATGCTATCCCTCCCCCCACCCCCACCCCACGACAGGCCCCGGTGTGTGATGTTCCCCTTCCTGTGTCCAAGTGTTCTCATTGTTCAATTCCTACCTATGAGTGAGAACATGCAACATTCTTAAGAAATGTTACTTGGGTTATAGTCAACTTATGTCGCCACAAAGACCCACCACCACCAATGGAAACCACTCAGGAGATTCTTCCAGCCCTTTGTGTTTTAATTCATCACGCAGACGTAAATATATTGGTAGATACAGTCTTGATCCTCTCTTACTTTACTGATGCTGGCAATTATCAAATACAGATGGTAACAGACTCTGGAATATTTCCTCATTTGGCTTCCTCAGCCACCAGGAAGTTAAAGTTCAGACTGCTGCACTTCGAGCTGTGGGCAACATTATTACGGGAACTGATGAGCAAACACAAGTAGTGTTGAACTGTGATGCCCTTTTACACTTCCCAGCACTCCTGACACATCCCAAAGAGAAAATCAATAAAGAAGCAGTGTGGTTCCTCTCTAATATCACTGCAGGAAGTCAGCAGCAGGTACAGGCAGTAATTGATGCCAATCTTGTACCAGTGACAATACACCTTTTGGATAAGGGGATTTTGGCACTCAGAAAGAAGCTGCTTGGGCCATAAGTAACTTAAAAGTTAGTGGAAGGAAAGATCAAGTGGCTTACCTTATCCAGCAGAATGTTATCCCACCTTTTTGCAACTTGCTGACTGTAAAAGATGCACAAGTGGTCGTCCGCAAAGCCTGAGTCCTGTCCTCTCACTCTCCTCCCCAGACAGCATGAGCTTCACCACTTGCTCCACCTTCTCCACCAACTACCAGTCCCTGGGGCGCCTGGACAGTCAGCGTGTGGCCAGCATCTATGCAGGCGCTGGGGGCTCTGGTTCCCAGATCTCCCTGTCCCACTCCACCAGCTTCCAGGGTGGCATGGGGTCCAGGGGCCTGTCCACAGGGATGGCCGGGGGTCTGGCAGGAATGGGAGGCATCCAGAATGAGAAGGAGACCATGCAAAGCCTGAACGACCTCCTGGCCTCCTACCTGGACAGAGTGAGGAACCTGGAGACCGAGAATTGGTAGCCGAAGAGCAATATCTGGGAGCGCCTGGAGAAGAGAGACCCCAGGTCAGAGACTGGAGCCATTACTTCAAGACCATTGAGGAAGATCTGAGGGCTCATCTTCACAAATACTGTGGACAATGCCCACATCGTTCTAAAGATCGACAATGCCCGTCTTGCTGCTGATGACTTGAGAGTCAAGTATGAGACAGAGCTGGCCATGCGCCAGTCTGTGGAGAGCGACATCCGTGAGCTCCGCAAAGTCATCGATTACACCAATGTCACTCAGCTGCAGCTGGAGATAGAGATTGAGGCCTCAAGGAGGAGCTGCTCTTCATGAAGAAGAACCGTGAAGAGGAAGTAAAAGGCGTACAAGCCCAGATTGCCAGCTCTGGGTTGACTGTGGAGGTAGATGCCCCCAAATCTCAGGACCTCACCAAGATCATGGCAGAAAACTGGGCCCAATATGGCAAGCTGGCTCGGAAGAACCGAGAGGAGCTGGACAAGTACTGGTCTCAGCAGATTCAGAAGAGCACCACAGTGGTCACCACGCAGCTTGCCAAGGTTGGAGCTGCTGACATATGCTTATGGAGCTGAGACATACAGTACAGTCCTTGGAGACTGACCTGGACTCCATGAGAAATCTGAAGGCCATCTTGGAGAACAGCCTGAGGGAGATGGAGGCCCGCTACACCCTGCAGATGGAGCAGCTCAACAGGATCCGGCTGCACCTGGAGTCAGAGCTGGCACAGACCCAGGCAGAAGGACAGGGCCAGGCCCAGGAGTATGAGGCCCTGCAGAACATCAAGGTCAAGCTGGAGGCTGAGATCACCACCTACCACCGCCTGCTGGAAGATGGTGAGGACTTCAATCTTGGTGATGCCCTGGACAGCAGTAACTCCATGCAAACCATCCAAAAGACCACCACCTGCCAGACAGTGGATGGCAAAGTGGTGTCTGAAAACAATGACACCAAAGTTCTGAGACATTAAGCCAGCAGAAGCAGGGTACCCTTTGGGGAACAGAAGGCCAATAAAAAGTTCAGAGGTCACACCTTATACAAAAATTAATTCAAGATGGATTAAAGACTTAAATGTTAGACCTAAAACCATAAAAACCCTAGAAGAAAACTTAGGCAATACCATTCAGGACATAGGCATGGGCAAGGACTTCATGACTAAAATACCAAAAGCTATGGCAACAAAAGCCAAAATTGACAAATGGGATCGAATTAAACTAAAGAGCTACTGCACAGCAAAAGAAACTATCATCACAGTGAACAGGCAACCTACAGAATGGGGGAAAATTTTTGCCATCTACCTATCTGACAAAGGGATAACATTCCAGAATCTGCAAAGAACTCAAATAAATTTACAAGAAAAAAACAAACAACCCCATCAAAAAGTGGGCAAAGGATATGAACAGACACTCCTCAAAAGAAGACATTTATGCAGCCAAAACACACATGAAAAAATGATCATGATCACTGGTCATCAGAGAAATGCAAATCAGAACCACAATGAGATACCATCTCATGCCAATTAGAATGGCAATCATTAAAAAGTCAGGAAACAACAGGTGCTGGAGAGGATGTGGAGAAATAGGAACACTTTTACACTGTTGGTGGGAGTGTAAATTAGTTCAACCATTGTGGAAAACAGTGTGGTGATTCCTCAAGGATCTAGAACTAGAAATACCATTTGACCCAGCAATCCCATTACTGGGTATACACCCAAAGTATTATAAATCATGCTACTATAAAGACACATGCACATGTGTGTTTATTGCAGCACTATTCACAATAGCAAAGACTTGGAACCAACCCAAATGTCCATCAATGATAGACTGGATTAAGAAAATGTGGCACATATACACCATGGAATACTACGCAGCCATAAAAAAGGATGAGTTCATGAAGGTGGAAACCATAATTTTCAGCAAACTATCACAAAGACAGAAAACCAAACACCACATGTTCTCACTCATAGGTGGGAATTGAACAATGAGAACACTTGGACACAGGGTGGGGAACATCATACACCGGAGCCTGTTGAGGGGTTGGGGGCTGGGGGAAGGATAGCATTAGGAGAAATACCTAATGTAAATGACAAGTTGATGGGTGCAGCAAACCAACATGGCACATGTATACCTATGTATCAAACCTGCACATTGTGCACTTGTACCCTAGAACTTAAAGTATAATTTTAAAAAAAAATGCAGAGGCAAAAAAAAAAAAAAGATGCACAAGTTGTGCAGGCAGTACTCAATGGACTAAGTAATATACTAAAAATGGCCAAAGATAAGGCATAAACCATGGACAATCTTTTTTTTTTTTTTTTGAGACGGAGTCTCACTCTGTCTCCAAGCTGGAGTGCCATGATGCAATCTTGGCTCACTGCAATCTCTGTCTCAGCCTCCTAAGTAGCTGGGATTACAGGCACATGCCACCATGCCCAGCTAATTTTTGTATTTTTAGAAGAGACGGGGTTTCACCATGTTGGCCAGGATGGTCTCGATCTCCTGACCTCGTGATCCGCCTGGCTCGGCCTCCCAAAGTGCTAGGATTACAGGCTTGAGCTACCGTGCCCCAGCCAGGCAATCTTATAGAAGAAGATGGAGGGCTGGAGAAAATTAAACAACTTCAAAATCATGAAAATGAAGACATCTACAAATTGGCCTATGAGATCATTGATCAGTTCGTCTGTTCAGATGATAATTGATGAGCCTTGTTCCAGAGGCAATTCAAGGTGGAACATTTGGTTTCAATTCATCTGCCAATGTACCAACAGAAGAGTTCTAGTTTTAGAAAGACGTCATGGAAGTTAGGTACAATGCAGCACTGAGATATATATACACACATGTATACACATATATATACGTATATACATCTATCTATATATACACATATACATACATATATATATATATATATATATATATACCATGGAATACTATGCAGCCATAAAAAAGGATGAGTTCATGAAGCTGGAAACCATAATTCTCAGCAAACTATCACAAAGACAGAAAACCAAACACTGCATGTTCTCACTCATAGGTGGGGATTGAACAATGAGAACACTTGGACACAGGGTGGGGAACATCATACACTGGGGCCTGTATGCTATATACATGTATGTATATGTGCATACATGTGTGTATATATACAAAGTTTTGATCCATCAAGCTTGGCTCGTGGTATCTGCTGCTGCATTAAATAGGGAAATAAAATGTGAAGATTTCATTTGAAATCACAGAAAATGCCCAAATGAGGTCAAGATGGAGAATGGGTGCAAGTGAGAATGAGTGGCAAAATGTAATGGAAACTTCACATGAATGCTTATTTATGTTGTTCAAAGTAAAAAGGGCTACAGGTCACAGATCATCAGTGCCTGAGAAAGAACATTGACTTGCTTTATATCAATTGAGGGGAAAGTGCAGTACTGTTATCTTCAACCTTGTAAGCATAAAAGAGAATAGGCTGCCCATATAAGTCAAAGGAAAATAGCCCAAGGCCTTGTTATGAAGCAATGTGTGAATGGACAATGTTGAATGAATGTCTGGGTCAGTGATGGAGAGCCAGGTTCATCTTTAAAATCTAGGGCTCGTCACTTATGAAGCAGACTCCTAGTACTGGAGTGACTCTGTATGAGAGTGTGGTTATGGTGCTGTATGTGAACTCATGTAAGCTTGATTCACCTTCAGGGGCTGATAACAAACCTAGTAAATCATCAAAATGAGATAATAAGTGCTAATGTACACTGGACATGAAAACAAAGACTGGTTTAGCAGCAGACATTGGTTTACTCTACAGCCTCTGTTTTCTATTTCCCCCTTTCCCACCTCCTTCCCCCTACCCAATTCCTTTTTTTTTTTTTTTTTTTTTAGTTTTTATTTACCTAGTGTGCCTTTTTTTAGTTGCTTCTCAAGTCGGGAAACTTTACAGGAAGGATTCCCTGTGCATTTGCACCAGGTGAATGTTTGATGCTATGAAAAACTTTCCATAGCATCAAAACTAATTTGTGTAGATTTTTGCATAAAAAAATCATAAATTTCCCTCAAAGTAGACTGTGTTGCAGTACACAAGTTGCCATAATAGTATAAAACAGTAAAATGTGCTTAAAAGGCCATCTTTTTCATTTTCAGAGATAACATAAAGATGTTTGCATGAGGTAAATCTATAGCACAGTTCATTTTTAGATTTTGTTGAGTCCTGTAAAGAAGAAGAAAAAAAAGTTTCAGCTGTGGTAGAATACCATGCTGTGTTTAAATGTTACTTGTTTTCAAACTTTGTTTTCTATGAAAATGACATGGAAACTTCTAAAATTGAATTTGGTGTATATGTACTGCTGAATAAAGACCAATGAAGAGGTTTGGGTAGATGTACAAATCAAGTAATGGTTTGAACACCTTTAATAATATGCCTAATCTGTTCAATTGTTTCAGAATCTTTTTATCTTAGATGTAGGCCACCATGAACAATCTATTTTGAGCCCCTTTAGGGAGAAAACTTTGTATTTTTAAAACTTGCATAAAAGTTATGCAAGTGGTTTTTATAAATCAGAATAACACCTCAGTTTTGATGTTATGCACACTAAATTATATGTGACATAAATTAATTTGTACAAAAAGAACTAGGTGGCTCATTGTAAGAAATCCTGTGCCTTCCCCTTTGAGCACAAGTGTTGCATGAACAACAGTTTGCTATAAGAAACATACCAGATTAGCCACCATTAGCATCTATATCTACTTTGTGTTTAAAAATCAACTGGTAATTCTGAAACACTGTAGAATAGATAAAAATTATTTTGTGATCATAACTCTTTGTTGAACTAGAGTATTTTTGCAACATTCCTTGTCCTCAGAATAATGGTTAAAGTTTAAAACTAGAAGCAGCAGAAAACTAGCTTGTAAAATGTATCCAAGTAAAGTGCAGGCTAGGCTGTCTTGGGGAAATAAACATTAAAACTTAAAGCAATGTTTAAAAAAAAAAGAAAAGAAAATGTGGCAAATATACACCATGTAATACTATGCAGCCATGAAAAAGGATGAGTTCATGTCCTTTGCAGGGACATGGATGAAGCTGGAAACCATCATTCTCAGCAAACTAACACAGGAACAGAAAACCAAACACCGCATGTTCTCACTCATAAGTGAGAGTTGAACAATGAGAATACACGGACACAGGGAGGGGAACATCACACAATGGGGCATATCAGAGGGTTGGGGGCTAGAGGAGGGATAGCATTAAGAGAAATACTTAATGTAGATGATGGGTCAACAGGTGCAGCAAACAACCATGGCACGTGTAAGCTATGTAACAAACCTGCACATTCTGTACATGTATCCCAGAACTCAAAGAATAATTTTAAAAAAAATCCTTCAACAAAAAAAAAAACACTATAGAATCAATTTAATGTGGTTTCATGTCTGCAATATAGAGTTTGAAAACCCTATATTGCTTCAGCACAGAGAAGAGGAAATAGTTGGCTTTTCTAGACCTATAAATGGATTGCTGAGAGAGAAGCTAGGTGGACCTGAGATTCCTTTGACAAGCAAGATTCTCCATCTGGATGGAGTAAACGGAACCTCTACAACAGGGCAGGTTAGAGCTCTGATGCAAGGGATCTAAGTATTGAGCTGCCAAGAAAGAGCATTGATGGCAAGAGCAGATTTTTCTCAAGTCATTCTAACAAATGGTGTTTTTGCTGTGTAACACTGTAAACCTCAGCAATTAGGTGGTGGCTATTCTCCTCTAGTAGAGATTTAGTGGGATCAACAGGAGCTCTACTTCAAAGTCACACTAATTTAAAATTATTCTCCAGAGCAGCCCTACCAAGTCCCCTGGCTTATTCTTTTCTATTTAAGGGAGGAAACCCAACAGGATTAGGGAGTTTGACTGCCTGCCTAGAGTTTGACATTTTACACAGCCAAGAAAATAGGTTTGTTACTCTAAAAACTCTCTCAGACTAAAATTAATTTGAGAACAAAGTTGAAATCTGCCTCCAACTTACTCTTTATTGTTACATTTCCACTGAAAATTTCATCTCCACTTTTTATATGTCCAATATATTTTCTACTTTATTTCTTCTCAAGATTCTTAAGGTCAAAAACTTTAAGAGCTAGATTATAATAAATGATGCTGAAATTATGTTAAACCTATAAAACCAAAGTCTGGCTAAACCTATGGTTTTACTAAAATAAATAAGTGGTTTTGTTAGCAAATTGCACTACATACTTAGAAAGAGTCAAGCCTTCTATTCTATTTAACACGGCTTTCATCTCTATCCCAACTGCCTTTCACTCTATCAACTAGAAAAAAACACCAAGTATACTTCTAGGGCTTTCTTGAGGTTCAGCAGTCATTCTCACAGTCACGAAACAGACTTTTTCCCAGGAGCCTACCTGTCCTCAGACTTGAAGATGTATCTGTTTTCTTTTCGTGCCACTTTTTCGTTCATCTTCACTAAGAGAAATAACAAGGAATAGCTTTAAGATAATAAACTTGCCCTTTTACCTGTAGATTCACTTTGCCAAAATAAGAGACACAGAACAGACTAGCCAGGAAGATCCAACTTCTACTCGTTGCCTTGCTACCATAGGTATTTGATACCCAATGGCTAGGTGGCACTGCACTCAACCAATATTCTAAGATGTTGAATGAGGAAATCAACAGCAGACCCAAGGCCTTCTATTTTTAATTTACTCTTCTTTGGGGCCTGTCTCACAGCTTTATGCATAGCACTCTCCCAGCTATCAGCCCACCCCCACCCTTGAATCATTGAGCTACGAAAGCCTGATGTCAGGCAATTGCTCGACCATCAGTTTTTACTGTTGACCTCCTAGTGAAAGCATTCCTAACCAAAGTGTTAGGACTCTTGTGTTGCTGTTCCTGATAATTCAAGGATGATATACACATAACCAAAGACACTAAAAAGTATTATAATGTGTACATTTCCCTCCCCAACCCTTAAATTCGTTGGGTGATTTATGTCCTGGGTGTATATGAGTGAATGATATCAATCTCACACATACAGACGTCCATGTATATCTCCATCTGAGAAATGCTTGGTCCTTGCACCAAATATTAAGGAGGGCCCAATTCTTTACATGGTAAAGAGAAACCAGCTTTTCAGATGAAGGAAAACACAGGTGCAGAACATGGAGGTGTAAAATGATATGAGGAACTACAGCATATGTTGGGACATTTTTTTAAAAAAAGGTAAAACCAGAGAAGTGGGCAAGGTCCAGATATGAAGCACCTTAAAAGCCATCTAAAGAGCTTGGAATTTATTCTTAGCTGTGAAGACTCAGGGAAGAGGTTAAAGTAATAGAGACATGACTGGATTTCTATCTAGGAAAGAACACTCTAACAGCAGCAAGGAGAATGGATTGGAGACCTGCAAGATTAAAGGAAGAGGTCTCAGAAGCTGCTGCAATAATCCAGGTATGAAATTAGGAAAGCCTAAAATAAATCAGCAGCAGAAGAGATGAATATGAGGGGTATAAAGGAGAGATTTTGACTTGTTCTTAAATTAGGTTTTGGGGAAAAAAAGAGAAGGGCAGAGTCACAGAAGACTGTCAGTTTTCCAGTTGCATAAGGCAGTGTTTTATACCAAGGGAGACAATACAATAGGAAGAACATGTTTGGTTTGTGGGGGGAAAAATGAGCTCCATTTTGGACATAACAAATTTGAAGCAACTGTACAAAATATGAGTCAGGATAAACTGAAGGCAGTTAAATAAATCATTTTGGAGACTAGGAATGAAGCCTGGACTGGAGCTATGGATTTGGGTGCCAGATGCTTATCAGTGGCAGTCTGAACCAGAAGAAAAAGTAAGATCTCTCGGGAAGCATGGAGAAAATAAGGCAGAGGATACAGCCTGGTGATCTCCCAACATTTTAGGGGCAAGTGTGGGAAGAAAAGCCAAGAAAAGTGACTGAGAAGAACAGAATATTCACCAGCTGAAGGAGGACCAAGGATCTGTGTCATCACAAAAAGACACTCCAAGGCTGGAATAAAACATGGCCAACAGAGCCAAATTCCACCAAGGACATAAGCAAAAGAGAGGATTTATTTAGATTCAACAGTTTGAACACAGTCCTGAAAAGGGCCAAGAGGATTGGATCAAGTGCACAGGTGGGAAAATCAGTCTGGGGAGAAGAGACCCCTTGTCTTCCAGGATTAGTGATAAGATCAGAGGAGGCTGAGGGCAGAGAAAGGAAGTTTGCAGAGTGGACATAGGAAATTGAGGAAGTTTGTGCCAATGGACTCAGTTTGACTGAAGAGGCAGCTCTGGATACCTGCTGAGGGAAAATTAGGCAATAGTGAGGGAGGACTCTGAAGACAGCCAGTGGTATTTGCAGAGGATGCTGTAGGAAATTCTTCCCTCCCCTGACACCACTTCCTTGGCACCCACCTGACCCCATGCCTAACCCCATGAAACAGAAAACTATTTCAATTAATAAATTAAATTAAATTTTAGATTTATTTATTCTTATTATTGAGTGCCTATGTAGTGCAAGGCAATGTGCTGAACTCAGGAGATGTAAAGATTTCACAATGTTTGAAGAGCTGTAAATCCTCCCCACTGAAATTTTATCAGTGTGATGTCTACTCATCTTCAGGTCTCATCTTAAAATGACACTTCCTCACAGGTACCAGTCCTCACTCCCTATACTAGGTTAGGGCCTCGTCTCCAACATTCTCAGCACGCCATATGCTTTTCCTTGGTAGCTCCTCCAGTAATAACTAAATAATTAGTTATAATCAAATAGGTAATGTAAATATTAATTACATTACATATATAGTTTTTAATATCTATCTTCTTTGCCCACTAAATTGTAACCCCCATGAGATCAGTAAGCTAGTTATTGCTGGATGCTCAGCACCAACATACAACATGATATTTATTAATTCATTCATCCAATAAGTATTCAACCCGCCTATATAAGAGACATAGTGTACATAACAGACGCCCAGGAAATACTTGTTGAATGAATCAATGAATAAATAAATGAAGTTCTATAGGAAGATTCATTTCTAAAAAATAAAGTCTACTAAGTAATCTATAATCACAATTTGATATGGTACAAATTTAAGGGATTCCAAGTATGGGGCACTCACTTGGTTGAATTTAAATGGGGAAAGCTAACTTTTGACAGAAATGATGATTTGGGGGGGAAAGTATGAATGTAGATTGGATGCTAAGAGGGTTGATGGCCCACAAAAGAAAATCTTATTACTTGAACCACTCTTCATAGGCTGGGCCTCACTGCATACTACAGCAAAAGGAATAGAATGTCTCTTACCTTAATTGGACCATGAATAATACTTCTGTTCTATTTCTAACCAAAAGCATATATATGCTAGGTTATGGGATTGCTGGGGACTAGGACTCACAGTACAATTCTGTAAAAACAAATATCATTATACTTTTGAATCTCTCAGATTTAATTGAAGTTTACAAATGAAAAATAGCTTTGTGTTACTACTCTGAAAAAAAGTATGATAGGAGCCCACCATGAGGAGCAGCAACATAAAAACAGCAAAATGATAAACACTACAGGTCCAGCCAGCTCAAATCTGTCTGTCTTGTAAGATACAGACTTGTGGACATTTTCTTGGCATATCTGGTCTGTTTGAAGTAAATAGACTGTAAAAAGGCCTTACCCATATTTTTTTAAATTCCATTGACCCTCTTAAAAAGACCAGTGAGTCTTTTAATAACTAAACAGTAAGTCTGGAAATCATACCTAATCCTAGGAAATTTTACACTGTTAGGGTGGCCTACAACAGCAAAGACTTTTTAAAAACCTTTCCTGCAGTACCTTTTTGCAAATAAATCACCCTTGCAAACAACTTTTAAAATCAGGATACCTCCAATAGCAATGCCATTTGCCTTGCAAAAGTTTCCTTGGCTCTGGCATATTCACCCAGTCCAGGGTCTCTCTAAATTTCCATCCTTACCCATATTTCTAGTGTAGAGAAAAAACAAAACCTGTCATCATTTTCATCTCCTGCCCCCAGCTCCTTCCAAAATCAAAATAAACAAACCAAAGCTAATTAAAGGAAAAGTCAGAGCTAGTGCTAAGCTAGTATTCACTAAGATGGTTGTACCAGTTGTTAAAAAGTTGAAATATTTCTTCAACTTTCCTTTAAGAGTCCTCTTCCTTTCCAGCAACCCCATAATCTAGCAAATAAAAGGTTAATGATTTGTACCTACAGAGATATCTATTCTGACAAGTCAATGCCTTTACTGTTTATGATTATAGATAGAGATTGAAACGACAGAGAGCTATACATAGGTATATAATATCATTCTTGGAAATAGGCAAACTACTTTCACTCTTTCCAGCACCTACTTCCTTATTCCCTTTAGTTTCATCACAGTTCTCTCCTGCTTTTAAGCAAACAGGTGAATTTCATAATTAAAGAAAGTAAGAAGCCAATGTATAAATAACCCTGTACTTCCACAGAGATGTATTAGAGCAGAGCTGGTACAAAAGATGACTATTGTAAAGAAAACCCAACTTTTAATTTTCATTATGAAATTGAAGAAAATCTTCTAATAAACTTTGCTGTAGAGTTAAAAATCATGAGACAAAAGATTTTTAGACCCATGTGTGCTCAACGCCTGAGGTGCGTGGACCTGTTTTCGATTTGCAGTGTTAATTCTCCTGATACTGTGAGGTTGCCTGACAGCTCACCTTCCTTTGTCAGTCCTTCCCAGGGTGTGTCTCCCACCCAGGCTCCACTGTGTCACTCTTTAAACATGTCTCTCATGCTCTGTTAAAAGTTCCCAGATATTTATTTTCCTCTTCCTTTTATCTAGGTGTTTACAGTTTCTAAATGTGCCAGGGTATTTATCAAGAACAACCTATGAAAATGCTGGGAATTTGAGGCTGAATATTAATAAATGAATGAGTTCCCTTCAAGCAAAGAGCATGCCGCTGTTCATGAACCACTGCTCACTTTTACACTACTCATCAACTGATAATTATTATGCAGTTGTAGCTGGATGGTCCTTATGGAGCCTAAACTGACATGGGGCTGGATGTGGAGCCAGAGGTATTCCCTCACCCAGTGTCATATGGATGAGCTCACTGACATAGGGACACAGGGATCCCATAAGAAGACAGTCATCTTACGTTAAGAATATGGAAGAGAGACAGAGAAGACGAGGATAATGTAAGGAAGGACATAGCATCCACTCCAGCCCCACCTGAGAGGCTCCACTGGACCCTGAGAAGGGAAGGACCTTCCTTCTCTAAGGGAGCTCTGGAGCTGCAGTGAATGGCAGGGGGACCCTGTGATCCTTTGGGGTGGACACATCAGCAGAAGGGCAAGGGCAAGATCCCTCCCTTAACTACCCTGTGAGCAGTGGACACCAACAGAGTCTCTGGAGAAGAAAAATATGAGACACTTGGGTCCCACAAACATAGAGAGAAACACATTAGGGCCTCCCAGAAATAACTAAAAAGGGATAAGGAGGCCCTGTGGTCCCTCATGAGTAGGTGCAAGTAGGAACCAGAAGACACAGATTCTGGCTGTTCCTGTGACCTCTGTACACCAGGAGCTAGTGAGGCCTGGCAACATCATTCTGGGTTTCACTCAGTCACCTGCTAAAAGGAAAACCTTAGACAAATTACATTTAACATGGTTTAATTGAGCAAAAAAACATTCAGGAATTGGGCAGTCCCCAAACCAGAATACATTCAGAGAGATTCCAGCACTGCCACATGGTCGAAGAAAATTTATGGACAGAAAAAGGAAAGTGACATACAGAAAATGGAAGTGAGGTACAGAAACAGCCAGACTGGTTACAGCTTGGTGTGTGCTTTAGTTAGTGTGTGCTTATTTGAACACGGTTTAAACAGTTGGCCGTCTTTGATTGGTCGAAACTCATTGACTGGCGCAAGAGTAGGTTATAGCCTGTTTACACATCCAGTTAGATTACAGTTCATTTTATACAGAGAAAACTTTAGGCTGAATTTAAAATATATAAGGAGGCAGCTGTAGGCTAAACTTAATTTAACAACCTCCAGGTTAAGAAGCACTGTCACCATTTCTAACAATCTCCTGGGATGCAGGGAGGTGGAAAGGCATAGCACATACTTTTTATTTTTCACAAAAAGGCCCTAAGTGAAGACCCCATTCCAAGTCATTGGTCCACACATACACAGAACATCACTGGGGCTGCCAGGAAGGAAAACAGCAGTGCTGTTCAGGAGAGTCTGATCACGTCCCTGCCATGGGCCTCTGCTTTTCTGGATATGAACTCGGAAAGAACATTCCACACAATGGAAATGTCTGGACTTGTTCAGATGGTGTTGTCAGGGATAACTTTTCCCCTTTATTTAAAGTAATGTATCTAAACTTTTTCTTCTCATTATTCCTCCTTCACCAGCTTTTCTTAAGTTTTTTTTTATGCCCTCCCCAATGAAATGAAATTTTAATACCACAGATTTGCAGTACGTTTATGTACTGTATGTATAGTCGCACTTCATATACTAAAAGCAAAAGTAAAAATTTTTTTGCCCACCAACAACAAATATTTACCACCTTGGGGGTGAGAATTCAAGATTTAGATTTATTTTACTTTCACAGCATCTTGGGACCTAGGCCTGCAATCTTGTCCCATCTGAGACCCAGCTCATCCCCCACTGAAGCCAGCAGCACATACACCCCCAGGAGCCTGAAACTTTCCATCATGCACACAGCATTGTTACCCACGTGTGCCCAAACACCGTGTGGCTTGTGGTTATTACATCCCCAAACCAGCCAGCTGCTGGTTGGCAGGTATTTCCAAGCAATATCCACTTTTGTTTTACTGCTAAATCACATGTGCCTCTCAAATGCAATCTACTACTACTTATTAATATAGTTAGATATATCCTGAGCTTTTCCAGGACACCACAGTCTAATTACTTTACCCCCATGATTTGGAAAATCTAATTCCCCTTTTTATACCAGGGATACTTTTAAACTACATAGGCTCTCTGAAGTATCCCTTTATATAAAATTATTTAAAACTTACCAAATTCCAAACTCTCCGTTTTTCATAATCTACATGAACTGTCAAATCATTGGTGAAGGCGGCAAAAATGGCAAAAATAGTTTTGCTTATCTCCCCACTCACCACTCAAAGAAAGTAAACTTCTACCTTTTCACCATAGGCTCTAACAATTCTCAAAAAGTAAATTTTTAAATGGAAAAGGTGTTTTCCCATTATATTAAGCAGGGGGAATCATTAAACAGGTACCTACTACTCTAGGGGAAAGTCCACACATTCAATTCCAGTCATCATAAAACAGAAATATCCTAAACAGAAACTTTATGCTACACCATGGCACCTTCAGCCTTCATTTAGTGGTCTCACCTTCTCAGTAAGTCCACTCCAAGGCTGCTGATGGCATCCAATTAATCAAGCAAGTATTAGACTTTGCGATGGAGAGCAATGAAGTGCTAATGAGGACCACGTGCAGTTGTGAATGGCCTCCATCCATGTGACCAGCCACGCCACCAAATGGAGAGGAATTGCTCAGGATGGAGCTATTAGGAATCTTAGAGAGCAACCCCAAGTAGTTACACTGTGTGTGTTTGATTGTGTCGTGGGCCTCAGAGAGATTCCAAATGATCCACTGGTGGTTTGTGTCAATTCAATTTCAACACGTTATTTTCAAAAGCTTTTAAGGGGGTTTATAATTCACTTATGGTGATTGTGGGCCCATTACACTTTGACACATAACAATCTAATAGTTCAATATGTTAGGAAGAATGCATACATTAGAAAAGTAAACATATCCAAATTAGTCACACTTGGGCCTTCCCACTTCAACTAATCATGGTAATTTGTGAACATGTCTGAAATATGCTTTGAAAGACTTAAATTCAAGGCCAACGTCAGCTTTTAATCAGTCCTTAAGATTCACACCTTTTCATTTTCATCAATAATTTATCAGCCTGACACCAATGGCATGTTGATATTCATGGCTTTTGTAGAATTTCTAACTCAATGTTTCTCAGTCAGGGGCATGCCTTTGAGTGGCCTTAGAGATTTTGAACATTGACACACTGATACCTACACCAGGACAAACTGAGTGAGATGGTCTGAGAGTGGGCTCTGGAATCCTTATATATATATATGAGTGTGTATATATATATGTGTGTATATATATATTTTTATACATTAAGTTGTAGGGTACATGTGCACAACGTGCAGGTTTGTTACACAGGTATACATGTGCCATGTTGGTTTGCTGCACCCATCAACTTGTCATTTACATTAGGTATTTCTCCTAATGCTATCCCTCCCCCAGCCCCCCACCCCGTGATAAGCCCCAGTGTGTGATGTTCCCCGCCCTGTGTCCAAGTGTTCTCATTGTTCAATTCCCAACTATGAGTGAGAACATGTGCTATTTGGTTTTCTGACCTTGTGATAGTTTGCTCAGAATGATGGTTTACAGCTTCATCCATGTCCCTGCAAAGGACATGAACTCATCCTTTTTTATGGACGCATAGTATTTCATGGTGTATATGTGCCACATTTTCTTAATCCAGGCTATCACTGATGGACATGTGGGTTGGTTCCAAGTCTTTGCTGTTGTGAATAGTGCCGCAATAAACATATATGTGCAAGTGTCTTTATAGTAGCATGATTTATAATACTTTGGGTATATACCCAGTAAAGGGATTGCTGAGTCAAATAGTATCTCTAGTTCTAGATCCTTAAGGAATCGCCACCCTGTCTTCCACAATGGTTGAACTAATTTACCACCAACAGTGTAAAAGTGTTCCTATTTCGCCACATCCTCTCCAGCATCTGTTGTTTCCTGACTTTTTAATGATCGCCATTCAAACTGGCATGACATGGTATCTCATTGTGGTTTTGATTTGCATTTCTCTGATAACCAGTGATGGTGAGCATTTTTTCACGTGTTTTTTGGCTGCCTAAATGTCTTCTTTTGAGAAGTGTCTGTTCATATCCTTTGCCCACTTTTTGATGGGGTTGTTTGTTTTTTCTTGTAAATTTGTTTAAGTTCTTTGTAGATTCTGGATATTAGTCCTTTGTCAGATGGGTAGGTTGGAAAACTTTTCTCCCATTCTGTAGGTTGCCTGTTCACTCTGATGATAGTTTCTTTTGCTGTGCAGGAGCTCTTTAGTTTAATTAGATCCTATTTGTCTATTTTGGCTTTTGTTGTCACTGCTTTTGGTGTTTTAGTCATGAAGTCCTTGCCCATGCCTATGTCCTGAATGGTATTGCCTAAGTTTTCTTCTAGGGTTTGTATGATTATATCTCTAACATTTAAGTCTTTAATCCATCTTGAATTAATTTTTGTACAAGGTGTAAGAAAGGGATCCAGTTTCAGCTTTCCACATATGGCTAGCCAGTTTTCCCAGCACCATTTATTAAATAGGGAATCTTTTCCCCATTTCTTGTTTTTATCAAGTTTGTCAAAAAATCAGATGGTTGTAGATGTGTGGTGTTATTTCTGAGGCCTCTGTTCTGTTCCATTGGTCTATATATCTGTTTTGGTACCAGTACCATGCTGTTTTGGTTACGTAGCTTTGTAGTACAGTTTGAAGTCAGGGAGCGTGATGTCTCCAGCTTTGTTCTTTTTGCTTAGGATTCTCTTGGCAATGCACGCCCTTTTTTGGTTCCATAGGAACTTTAAAGTAGTTTTTTTCCAATTCTCTGAAGAAAGTAATTGGTAGCTTGATGGGGATGGCATTGCATCTATAAATTACCTTGGGCAATATGTCCATTTTCACAATATTGATTCTTCCTATCCATGAGCATGGAATGTTCTTCCACTTGTTTGTGTCCTCTTTTATTTCATTGAGCAGTTGTTTGTAGTTCTCCTAGAAGAGGTCCTTCACATCCCTTGTAAGTCGGATTCCTAGGTATTTTATTCCTTTAAAGCAATTGTAAATGGGAGTTCACTCATGATTTGGCTCTCTGTCTGTTATTGGTGTATAGGAATGCTTGTAATTTTTGCACTTTGACTTTCTATCCTGAGACTTTGCTGAAGTTGCTTATCAGCTTAAGGAGATTTGGGGCTGAGACAATGGGTTTTTCTAAATATACAATCATGTCATCTGCAAACAGGGACAATTTGACTTCCTCTTTTCCTAACTGAATATGCTTTATTTCTTTCTCTTGCCTGATTGCCCTGGCCAGAACTTCCAACACTATGTTGAATAGGAGTGATGAGAGAGGGCACACTTGTGTTGTGCTGGTTTTCAAAGGGAATGCTTCCAGTTTTTGCCCATTCAGTATGATATTGGCTGTGGGTTTATCATAAACAGCTCTTATTATTTTGAGATATGTTCCATTGGTACCTAGTTTATTGAGAGTTTTTAGTGTGAAGGCATGTTGAATTTTGTCAAAAGCTTTTTCTGCATCTATTGAGATAATCACGTGTTTTTTGTCGTTGGTACTGTTTATGTGATGGATTACATTTATTGCTTTGTGTATGTTGAACAAGCCTTGCATCCCAGGAATGAAGCTGACTTCATCTTGGTGGATAAGCTTTTGGATGTGCTGCTGGATTTGGTTTGCCAGTATTTTATTGAGGATTTTTGCATCTATGTTCATCAAGGATATTGGTCTAAAATTCTCTTTTGTGGGTGTGTGTGTCTCTGCCAGGCTTTGGGATCAGGATGATGCTGGCCTCATAAAATGAGTTAGGGAGGATTCCCTCTTTTTCTATTGATTGGAATAGTTTCAGAAGGAATGGTACCAGCTCCTATTTGTACCTCTGGTAGAATTCGGCTGTGAATCCATCTGGTCCTGGACTTTTTTTAGTTGGTAGGCTACTAATTATTGCCTCAATATCAGACCCTGCTATTGGTCTATTCAGAGATTCAACTTCTTCCTGGTTTGGTCCTGGGAGGGTCTATGTGTCCAGAAATTTATCTATTTCTTCTACATTTTCTAGTTTATTTTCATAGAGGTGTTTATAGTGTTCTCTGATGGTAGTTTGCATTACTGTGGAATCAGTGGTGATATCCCCTTTATCATTTTTTATTGCATCTATTTGATTCTTCTCTTTTCTTCTTTATTAATCTTGCTAGCGGGCTATCAATTTTATTGATCTTTTCAAAAACCAGCTCCTGGATATGTTGATTTTTTGAAGGGTTTTTTGTGTCTCTATCTCCTTCAGTTCTGCTCTGATCTTAGTTATTTCTTGCCTTCTGCTAACTTTTGAATTTGTTTGCTCTTGCTTCTCTAGTTCTTTAAACTGTGATGTTAGGGTGTCAATTTTAGATCTTTTCTGCTTTCTCTTGTGGGCATTTAGTGCTATAAATTTCCCTTTACACACTGCTTTAAATGCTTCCCAGAGATTCTAGTATGTTGTGTCTTTGTTCTCATTGGTTTCAAAGAACATCTTTATTTCTGCCTTCATTTTGTTATTTATCCAGTAGTCATTCAGGAGCAGGTTGTTCAGATGCCATGTAGTTGTGCAGTTTTCAGTGAGTTTCTTAATCCTGAGTTCTAATTTGATTGCACTGTGATCTGAGAGACAGTTTGTTATTATTTCTGTTCTTTTACATTTTCTGAGGAGTGCTTTACTTCCAATTATGTGGTCAATTTTAGAGTAAGTGCAATGTGGTGCTGAGAACAATGGATATTCTGTTGATTTGGGGTGCAGAATTCTGTAGATATCTATTAGGCCCTCTGGGTGCAGAGCTGAGTTCAAGTCCTGGATATCCTTGTTAACCTTCTGTCTCGTTGATCTGTCTAATATTGACAGTGGGGAATTAAAGTCTCCCATTATTATTGTCTGAGAGTCTAAGTCTCTTTGTAGGTCTCTAAGGACTGCTTTATGAATCTGAGTGCTCCTTTATTAGGTGCATATATATTTAGGATAGTTAGCTCTTCTTATTGAATTGATCACTTTACCATTATGTAATGGCCTTGTCTCTTTTGATCTTTGTTGGTTTAAAGTCTGTTTTATCAGAGACTCAGAGACTAGAACCTCTGCTTTTTTTTTTTTTTTGCTTTCTATTTGCTTGGTAGTTCTTTCTCCATCCCTTTATTTTGAGTCTATGTGTGTCTCTGCACATGAGATGGGTCTCCTGAATACAGCACACTGATGGGTCTTGACTCTATCCAATTTGCCAGTCTGTGTCTTTTAATTGGGGCATTTAGCCCATTTACATTTAAGGTTAGTATTATTATGTGTGAATTTGATCCTGTCATTATAATGTTAGCTGGTTATTTTGCCCATTAATTCATGCAGTTTCTTCATAGCATCAGTGGTCTTTATAATTGTGTATGTTTTTGCAGTGGTTGGTACCAGTTGTTCCTTTCCATGCTTAGTGCTTCCTTCAGGAGCTCTTTTAGGGCAGGCCTGGTGGTGACAAAGTCTCTCAGCATTTGCTTGTCTGCAAAGTATTTTATTTCTCCTTCACTTATGAAGCTTAGCTTGGCTGGCTATGAAATTCTGGGTTGAAAATTCTTTCTTTTAAGAATGTTGAATATTGGCCCCCACTCTCTTCTGCTTGTAGAGTTTCTGCCAAGAGATCTGCTCTTAGTCTGATGGGCTTCCCTTTGTGAGTAAGCCGACCTTTCTCTCTGGCTGTGCTTAACATTTTTTCCTTCATTTCAACCTTGGTAAATCTGACAATTATGTGTCTTGTGGTTGCTGTTCTCTAGGAGTATCTTTGTGGTGTTCTGTGTATTTCCTGAATTTGAATGTTGGCCTGCCTTGCTAGGTTGGGGAAGTTCTTCAGGATATCCTGAAAAGTGTTTTCCAACTTGGTTCCATTCTCCCTGTCACTTTCAGGTACACCAAACAAATGTAGATTTGGTCTTTTCACATAGTCCCATATTTCTTGGAGGCTTTGTTCATTTCTTTTTACTCTTTTTTCTCTAAACTTGTCTTCTCATTTTATTTCATTAATTTGACCTTCAGTCACTGATGCCCTTTCTTCCACTTGATCAAATTGGCTATTGAAGCTTGTGCATGCGGTGGCAGCCAAGATGGCCGAATAGGAACAACTCCTGTCTACAGCTCCCAGTGTG